>NC_134315.1:21598814-21911028 GCF_964195595.1 Calonectris borealis
GAGAATCTTATATTTTCAGAGACAGGTGTACTGCCTACACATCAGTACGCCAAATAAGAGGGAAATACTCCAAGGTTGTCGCTGTCAATGCTCAATAAGAGATGAATATAAGATCCCTCAGAACACTTTGCATCATCCAAACAAATGATTTTTAGGACTATGTGATGAAAGTCTGGATACTTATATACTATAGATTGCATTCTTTAGAGTCAGAAAGTGTTTGTAGACTTGAAAGACATTTTTCATCTGGATTATTATTGTTTGCAGTAGTTACAGCCAGAGGTCTCAGTCCCACTGTACTAGGCATTGCAGGAAAAATAATGAAGACAGACATTTTTTGTGAAGGACTTTTACACCTGAGCTAGAAAATACTTTCTAAGAGGTAGAAAATGTTGAATGTGTTCATTGTAAGTATTTTCACGTAACAGAAGTTTTTTCCTGCTGCAGCTTAAAGACTGCAAGAGTGGAGATCAAAGTCCTCTCCTATATACCTACAGAATCTTGACAAAACCATTTCATGTGCAAATATATTACCCTAGATTTATCTTACGAAATGTGAGAGGGCTATACCTTTGGTTAACATGTTTAGCTGCTAACCATTTAGTTAACACCATTTAATAAAGCTCTATAATTTATTATTATATTTAGTATTCTTTCTCTTGAACAGCACAGCTCAGCAATCATTATAAAGTTTGTGTGAAACACAAGTATATGGTGTGGGACCGAATAGACTTTTTCTCTTTATCTAAAAAATGTTTTATCACCTCTCCATGATTTTATGTTTCCATAGTGGCTTAGGCTTTATGTGGGATGAGACCCATTGGATATGTCTGTACTGCTCATACCGAGTTGTCCCTGAAGAGGTTTTGAACGCAGTGTGCTCTGTGTCCTGCTTGACTGCCATCCACATATCTAAAAAACAGGCTTGAGTGCAAGCAGCATGCCTAGCAGCATACAAACCTGTCTGGCAAACTTCCATGATTTGGAAGGCACAAGCAGGCTGTGCACACAGGTTTTCTTTCTATTTGGGCCGAGTGTCTGTTTTTGAGGACAATTCTTAGGTAATTCCTGCCCCAAAGAACAAATTAGATCAGAGGCAACAGATGATTACAGTTATTCAGGAGAATAAAAGTTTAAACTTTTTAAACTTAAATGGTAAAACTGAACACAAAGGGAAAATTTCATCTTAATTCTACTAAAGCCTTTGAAGAAAGATAGTTTATTAAGAGGCAAATCTCCTTTGCTAAAAGAATAGATGTGACTTCATATGTGGAAGCTAAGCTCAAGAGGTGGCAGGTAAATTATTCTGAGGCTGCTATGGGGCATAATTGCTTGGCAGACTGGGGGACTCATTCTGACTGAGAGATAAAGATATTTGGGAAGAGATTTCTAGAGCCGAGTCCACTGGATTTCAAAATTCTTATGGTAAAGTTCATCCAAATCAGTATTATCTATTTAGATTCTAATTTGCCTTTCAAAAATTCTCTAGGATTGATGTTGCAGGAAGAAAAATTGATCACTTTGCAGGTTCTTCTTGCCTGGACTTCAGACCACAACCCCAACTTCCAAACTGGCTAAAATCTCTCTATGTCAGAAAAAAGGAAATTTGGTAAATGTGATTCTAGAGGTAGCCATGACAATACCTTAAACCAGAACAGGTAATAGTGGAAAATAGTGAACTGTATAAAAACTGTCAGTTTTCTTCTCGTATTGTCAACATTTTGGATTATTGATTTTATCTTGACTAGGACCTAGGTGATTTGTATGGATATCTTGCCTTTGATTTTCGGTGGGATCCTTGATAAAGCATTCATTTCTGATTGCCTCAATTCTTCAAGGGGAAAAATTATAGTTACTTACAAGAATATTGTAAAGATAAATGGTATTAATCTTATGAGGCAGTGCTGAGGAGGGCTGTACAGTTAGTTGGACAAAAAAATACGAATTTGGTTAGAAATGCTATTTATGACAGTCCCTTCATTCAATGGAGTAGAAAAAAATAGGTTAAAGTTTTCTGCAGATTCTGTAAAAGAAACCACAAAGTGCAATAGTCAAACAAAATGGAAAGATGCTCAGCTTAGAGAAGTGTTTGCTATAAGTAGCTTTTCAAAGTTAATGAGAAATATCCACGTAAGGGGGATTTTAATAAGCATTCTCTTGCTGAGTTCTACATTTTTGATTAATTTAAAATAAGTCATCCAGGTTTAATGTATCAAAAGACAGCTACCTTCCAACTCTGCTGTTGGATTTTTGCATGGAATCACAATTTTTATTTAAATACGTGCATTTGAATCTCAAGGACATAATAATTCTATTATAAGAGTCTGTTTACATTTCCTGGACTATTTTTTTCTACCTCACAAAGCTTTGTGGTTTGATTGCATGAAATCTGGTAACTGTAACGGACTAGAGAATTGGCTATCATTCTTTAAGGAAAAGCCCTAATTAAGAGTTATATTAACTAGCTTAAAATAAGATCAATATTTCTATCAGTAGTGATATATGGAAATGTTTTAAGTCTTTCTTATGTCAGACTTTGATATACTGTAAAATCCGGATTTTTTCCAAGCAACTGATAAGCTGTAATCTACTCCTCCTTGTAAGAAACAAAACTGTGTAGTCATAAGTATCTGAGAGTCAGAGGAGCACGGGTAAGTTAGCAGACTTTGGAAGCTTTGTACGAGTATATCCTGTGTTATTCCATGATAATTGGAGAGGCTGCTTTAACTTTACTTTATCAGTACGTTGTGTTGTTGGCAGAATGTACAGCATCTGTAGGACTTCTAACCTTTCAAAATTGGCTGCTTCACAAGCAAAATAATCTTCTGGATAAAACCACCATTTAAGCTGCTGTTGTGTTGCTATTTCACTCCCTTGGAGAAGATAACATGGTATGTTGAATTATCTGGTAGAAAATTGTCAAGAATTATGTTCTGAATGACAGCTACTGTGTTAGCACTCTGTGATGGATTCTGAAAGGTTGATGGACATTTTAGAGTGAGCAAGAACATTTTCTGAAAGTATAAATTAAAAAAAGTTATATGATTTAAAAAAACGTACCAGCAGTATGAAGAAACTATTGCTTAATTCTGTATTCCTTGAACCAAACGCCTGCTCTGGAATCATCCTATTTCCTCAGTAATAGCTAATCATACTGGAGGAACTAAATTGCATATGTCCCTTTACTCAACTTTGCAGAACACATAGGCAATTATGGGAACTAAGAAAGGTTATATTGGCCATCAGTCATTCTAGTTTTATACTTTATTCACCCCGTGGTGCCTTGTAATTGTTTCTTAAATGACCTTATTATGTTTGTGCAACACAGAAAATAGCTTACTTCACTTGCTTAAAAATTATTCAGATTCCATGTGTTTCTATTCATTAATTTTTACATGCAGATTGCTTAAATTACTTATTATAAACTGTACTTCTGTGGGGTGCCTATACTAATTGGTAAGCCAAATTACCTACACCAATTGTTTCTTGTGGCAGTGATGCCATAAAACTTATTTATACTTGTGCACAGACTTTGCCTCTGGTGGACCTGCACACACGGTAGCGCTTCAGGCATTTTGATGTTTCTTGGAGCCTTAGGAAAAGGAAAGCAGGGCAGACCATGTGCATTTGACTTCAGTTTCTGCCTGCGTATTCTTTATCACATACCTTCTTCTGTTTTGCTCCTGCTTGCTTAGGTTAAAAACTTATTACATGTCCATTTCTGACAGGGCAAGCTGAATTTTGCCTAGTAAAAAACCCACTGAACTAAATTATGGTGAGTGTGGGACTTTTTGACCATAAAGTATGTTACCTATATTTCACTATTATTTAGCTGAGTAGGTGGTATGCAATAACATCACTGTAATGTGCTTTAAACTTTTTTCTCGTGTACTCCAGTAGCAGTGAGAAAGACTGATTCTGTGAAATGGCGGTGGATTCCATCTCAAGAACTGAGAGTCTAAGGTCACCTAAGCAAGTGACTTTATCTCCTCAGTGGCCTCCCCAAGCTTTCTGACATCACCAGCTAGTAGACAAAGCCACTCTTTTGTGGGAGAGGTAAGCTGAAAATCACTGATCACATTGTGCCGTGTAACTGAAGGTAATTAATGATTGTACAACTAAGTACAATATCTTCAGGTCATATCTATCCCTTAAAATCACCAGGAGTAGGGAATGCTCATCAGTTTTCTGAGTCAAATGGTAGACATAGGATGGGCTTTTTTTGTGAGGAAGGATTTATTTCGTGGAGAATAATTCTGTATCTCTTTTGTGACTGAGAGCTTCGGGCTTCCCGCTGTCAATTTTCAAGTTAATCTTAACCTCTAGTAACAGAGAATATATTGCTTCTGGGATGCCTGATCAGGAAAGCAACCTTTGCCTTCCCTCTCTGCCCAGGAATGGAAGGTTCTAACAGCAAGAGCAAAATAACTTTTCTTCTTATTGCACCAGTCTTACAGAACATCAGAACATTAGCACTAATTCAGCTTGGTGCGTATTGCAGCTATAATCATCGGTAGTCTATCACTGAAACTATAGATTTAGAAACTGAAACATGCTTGTAGATTCCAGCATGGACTGTTTTTATTGATGCTGTCCTGCTATGCAGAAGGGGATGGAGGGTTCAAGGTACTCGGTGGCCTAGCACTGTCAGTTCTCATCTGGGAGGCAGAACACATGCATTTGGCTTCTACGTTTTTTTTCTATACTTACTCAGTGTCTTTGCAATGCAGAATACATAGGCAGTCCTGAAAGGAGGAACCAGAACCCAGGAACAGTTTGCAACAAATCCCTCTCAGGCTCTGGATTTTTAAAAAAGAGAGAGAAAAGGGGGCGGGGGGCGGACAGAAAGAGAGAGGGAAAGAGAGAAAAAGAGAAAAAGAGAGGGAGAGGAGTAAGGGGGAGGGAGAAAGAGAGAGGGGGGAGAGAGGAAGAAAGAAAGAAAGAAAAAGAAAGAAGGAAAAAAAAGCAACTTCCCTTACATGTTGCTTTTCTGCTTAATGGAGAACATTGATAACATTACAAATTTTTCTTAGCCAGAGGTTAAGACTTGCGTGAGATTTCATGGGAAAGACGCTGGACTCAAGTGTAAACTCTACACCCTGGTAAACTCTAGTTTCAGGTAGATGTACCAGATGCATGTAACCGCTGACATAGGTGTTTATGACCACAGCAGAAGTAGGATTTTACATGCAACTCTTTTTTCACATTCCATTGTTTATAATTTTTTTAACTTAACATAATGGGTTTGTGAATGGGTGCCATTCCCAAGCACTTTAGTTTCTCAGACACTATGATAACTGGGCTGGGACTCCAAATTTCACCTGCAGGACTGAACATCTGAAAATCAAACACAGGGATGCTTGATCCTTACAGGACAACGTTCTTTTCTAAATGTGGACTTGTTTTTTTTCGGAATTGAGTTGCTACTGTAGAGTGGGGGGACAAATCTGTCTAATTTCTGTGCAATGTTGGGATGCTTAATTTTTTATGTGTCTGTATTCATCTATCTGTTTTGCGTATCTGATAATTCATATATACTTTTGAGTGGTATTGTGAGAACACATTCATGTCATGCTCTGGTATTATGGTGGTGGGGTAAGGGAACCCCATGAATATAAGATAATTGTGAATTTTCTGGAGTTATGTGGAGAAATAAAAAAGAGTAGGATGAGATTATTGTGCTTTTCACCCACTCAGCTGTAGATGCTAATGATCAGATTTGTGCATTTATTTCTTCACCGAGCACTTGTTCCCAGGAAGATGTCTTACAAATGTCTGCTGATGTGTTTACAAATTGCTGACAGAGAGGGTTTCACAAAGTTTAAAACATTAATTGTTCGAGTCATGGTTTCATCTTCACTTATGACCCATGTGCTTTTTAATATATAATAGATTACTGTGTGTAATAACTGTCCTGTTTTCTTTCTTTGATCATAATATTATATTGTGTAATAAGATATAATAATATAACAGTATAATACATTATATAATTATAGAGATAAAGATATGATAATACAGAATTATATGTTTTATCTTATATGTTATATGTTATAAGATCTCTTTGTTGTACAATAAGATATCAAATAGTATATCACAGATTTAACACTGACACTAGAAATATGACGTATGTCTTACTGTTGAAGCCAGGGGTCAGTAAACTAATACATAATATTTTAATATGTTACAACGTTTTTAATGCAGATTTTTTATTTCAGATCACAAAAAGTACTTTGAGTTAAACAAGAACACAGAAAGCAGAAACATTTTCCATAAGAAAGAAAACTTCAAAAAAGAGATGAGAAAACAGAAACTTACTTTCAAAAAGGCATAATGTGTTTTCTGAACAATATACAGTACCTTATCTTAATTGAATAGTTTTATCCTGCAACCATTTATGGAACAGCAGAGTACAGAATGAGGTAAAAACCTCACACATATTCCGTTTTCCTGGTCTAATTTGCAAAGCTTACCAAATTAGATTCTGCCAGAAACAGTCAACCTTTGCCCTTTGCAGATTATTTATTATTTTCATTTTGAGATGAAACTACAATAACTTCTTACTCTTTTCTTCATAGTCAAACTGTTGAACAGTGATTTGTTTAGCATAGAGCAAGAATAATACTGAAAAATAAGAAGAAAAGAAAAAGCAAAACAAGTACTTATTTTGTTTTCTCAGAAGCCAGAAAATAGAGTGAAGCTGTACTACAAACACCAACTCAGAAGAAAATACAGGGCTGTTTAATCTGTTGAGAATTTGATAGACAGAGAGTAAATACCCAGAGACAACAAAGAACATACTTTCACAATCTTTTCTGCCCAAAAAAAGCCAGGATTTGGCTAGTGTCACCTAAGAAGACATGGGGGCTTTGCTTACAACCCTGCCCACAAGGCATTGGACCAACAGTGCTTAAATTATAAGAACCCTTTTGTTCATCAGTCTGAAAGATGGTGATAGATATTTAGACTTTGTCCACAGTGAGGACAGGTTCTTCCCCACAGCTTTGCTCTGGGGATCCTTCACAGTGCGGTGTTGCTCCCCTTACTCATACTGTTGTCCAACCTTCACTACCTATTCATCATGAATAATATTTATTATTCAGCATGGTATTAACATCCCACCCCCACATCCCCTCCTATCCCTTTCCATCTCCAATCATTTTAATACTATGGCAAAACTAAAATTCTCCCTTGCAATCTAAAACAGACAATAAAATATTCAAATTACTTACGATCAATGTTTTTGAATAATTTTTCCCCTAGGATTCTGTTAAAAAATCACAAATTCACAAGCTTGTGAGAAGCAGCTCACACATTCACAAAATACGCTGCACATGCTAAAACAATTTTTAAAAGCCTGAAAAAGCATCCAACTCCCCCTAAAACTCATTGTCTTTTTATCCCGTGGATTATTCTTTATTTTCCCCTTTGTCCAGTTGCCAATGCATTTTCCAAGTGATAGAGATTCTAATATTTCTCTTAGAGGAGTAACAAGGTGAATAATTCCCCAGTCAGGATGATTTCTCTCCCTGATATTTAGCAAAATAATCAAACCAAACACCCTCCTTAATTTTATCTCATTATTCTTCCTGGAGCTAAAGCCCTTTTTTGTCACTTGGAATAGTGCCTCTCCTTCTGTAATGCTTTCCCATGAAAAATTTGTAGGTTATTATTGCTCTCCTTAGTTGTTGCTTAGCTAAGTGATATATATTTGACGGACTGTAATTGCATGAGCCCCTGGGAAGTGAAACTGCCAAGTTGCACACAGCTCTATTTGGGATACGTATTACAAGGTGTGTCAAATGCAGCCAGATGTAGTGCATAAACGAGACCTCAAACTCTGACTAAAAGAAGAGAGAGGGAAGGATATCTTTTTTTTTTTTTTTAGCCAGTTATCCAAATCTCAGTTATTTTCTAAAGTTTTCTAAAGGTCACTACTGAAAGCACATATGCACCACTCTAGATTCACAAACACTTGTACTGGTCCCCCAATTACCGGCACGGCCTGTCTGTCCGTCCAACACCCCTGCCCAGATCCTGGGCTTTCTTACCTGCCCCACAGGTCCCCTACTCCCCTGCATGAGGTTTGCTAGTGAATACGCACACCCCACGCACATGATTTGGGGGAGGTACAGACACTCGCCCCCCCCAGCAGCTGGCACCAGGCACACAGGCTGTGATCCACAGTCTTGCTCCGGCCGCTGGTGCTGAGCCCCTCGCTCCTCACTCATGCTTGCCCCACTGTAGCTGGTTTTCAGGACACACACCACTCCCACCCCGCTGGCTGGGACCGAGACCTCCACTCACTCCAGTGGGTGGCACAGAGACCCCACTGGCTCCAGTAGCTGACACCACAGGCCAGGGGTGCCCTGGTGTGACTCCAGCTGCCAGCCCCAAATCTACTCACTCTGGTCCCCCCAGCAGCTGGCACCTAGTCCTTGCAGCACTCACATAGACACAGGATAGAGAGTGAGTAGACAGAGAGATCGTTAAGAAAGGATTTAATCCCGAGACAGGACAGACTGTGGTGATCAGACACAGGGCTGGGTCAGACAAGCGTGTTGACCAGCCGTGGTTTACATGCAGCCATTCCCTTTTATGCCTGTTTCTGTCTAACCCCGTCTTTGTTCCTCCCTCCCCTTCTCCTAAACTTTCCTTCATAAATTTTGCATGGTCCCGCAGAAATATCTTGAGTAGCTGTGTTTCCCCCTTCTTGTCAGTTAAAAAGTACAGGCTGATCCTCTCCAAAACTGTGCCTGGAGTTTCTTAATGGAATTCTGGTCTTTGCCATTGTCTCTATTATCCTTTGTCTTCCATGTTTGTCTTTCTGTGTTCTCCCTTCCCCCTTTACTTATTATCTCCTTTTGCATTGAAAAGGTCCTTGATCAGATAACCTTGTGAAGCAGGTTTTCTTGCCTTCCACCTACCCTTGCAGAAGTCAATACAGTGAATCTCAGAAAATGAAAAAAGCCCTGAAAACTGAGTGAACTGCAAGAAGTGAGAGACAAAGAAAGATTTGAAGAGAAGGGGAAATGGTATTTATAAAGCAGTATTTAATACCAGTTTCATGTATTCAGAAATAACAAAACAACAAAAAAGAGCCTGGACATCAAATAGATCAAAGAAATGAAAGCCTGAAATTCTTTTAGATTGTGTATGTTTTCAAATAAAATATTTGGGGTTATTATTATTTGCATATTAATGTTATAGTAATTAGAAGGTCGTCCATATTAGACATTACTTTCTTATTTTTTTTCTGCAAAGCCCAGATGTAAAAAGCTTTCATCTGACCAAATGTAATCATCTACGGCTCACCTATTCATCCTGGGCTTCCTCTGTATCAGTTGGGAGAAATAGGCACTTCTTGGGTGCAGTATATCTCATCCTAAAATAGATTTCTAAAATAGATCAGAAGAGCCATGCTTTAAAATTACCTAATTCTCTTCATTGACTATAAAGTCAGCCTAGGGGGTTAGCTGAGATGTAGATGTCTACATTCTACACATATTAAATACGGTGAGATGAATCCCACCCTTCATTTATTTTTCAAAGAATATAACTTGAGATTGTCACATAATGATATGAATATGAGAGATGGGGCTTCAAGAAAACCATTAAATATTACAAGAATGGTGATAAGATTGTGAGAACTGGTAATAACGCTTATGCACAGTAGTGACCTGATGTCGCCAGGGTCATACACATATAATTGTGTACTATTGGAAATGAGCAAAGAATGTGTGAAAAGTAATGTGTGCTATGTTTAAAAAAGTGTAATAGGATAGAGGAGCAAAATAGGATAGACAGCTAGAGAAATAAACAAGTGCTTTCCTCTGTCTACTGATTCTTTCTCCATTGCTACTTCAAAGTCCAAGCCTTTGTCCGCAGCACTGAAAGCTTGTGTAACTCCTCTCCTCTTCCTCATCTCTGCTTCAAACACAGGAGCAAAAAGCTAAGATAGGTAAACTGAAGAGCTGAAAAATCTATAGTGTAAAGAAGTAATTCAAAGAACTAGAAGGAAAAAAGAAATGAGAGAGAAGGAGGAGGGAACAAAGAGAGGACAATGAAAGTAGAACAAGGGGAACATTCTCTAGGCAGTATTGTCTGTATACATGTAAACCAGGTTTCTGGTGACGAATACAGTAGACTGTTCCTAGCTTGCTGAAGTTGTCACTTGACCACTTCATTGTCTTTTATGTTTTGCTTTCTCCTGTCCTATATTTTTCTCTCTTCCATTTTCTTCCTGTCTATAATTCCTGTATGCTTTCTAACACCATAGTATTTAAAAGCCTCTGTCACTCTGTCTACCCTTTGCTGCCAATTGCTATTGTTTTTGCCTCACTTCAGCTGAGCTCATTGAGTTGCTTTGGAAAGAGCTCAACCTCCTATCCATACCTCTGGAGGCAGAGCAACAAAACAGAGAGCTGTGGAGAGAGGCGGCAGCCAGCAGCAAAGGAAGTCTGGGCCAATGGAAATGGACAAAAACCTATATCATTTAAATGAGGAAGGCACAAGGCAGAGAAGAAGCAAAGCAATTCTTTTGGATCGGCACAGAAACCATGAGTAGTGTGCCAGTTACAACAATGAACTGGAAAAAACAGTACTGACTGGAGGTTAGGTCTGTTAATTATGAGAATTGAAAATGAGATGAACAGCCAAAAGTGTGGAAAAATGGAAACTGCTGTGTCTCAGACACCAGCTTTTCTTAATCCACTTTCATTTGGAAACAAAAATGCTTCCTTTTCAGTCCAATGCATATCAACAAGTAGGAGCAGGTGACTGATCTGATGACTGAAACTAAATTTGGGGGCAATCATTCTCATACAGGCTGTCATGAGAGTTGTTCTTTCCTTCAGATGCTGATTTTCAATGTCATGTTGATGCCCCATGGTGCCCATGAAGTTTGGCTCCCCATTGTACTATCCTTGCATAAACAGAAGAAGAAACAATCTCCATGCCAAAGAGCTTGCTCTAACCAAGTCTACTGTGGGAGATAATTTTTCCATAATGAGCACATGTGTCTTTGTGCTGCTCAGGTTCGTGTTAGGTTACTAAGTCATTCTCCCAGACTCCCACTTTCTGTCTAGATAACAGCATGTATTTTGGAAAGTAGCTTTGCCCTGCATCAAAGTTATGCTACGTCTGAAGTGTAGCCAGATCTCTCCCTTAAATGTGAGGAGTTTTAGGGATGAGTGTTTTTGTATTGAAGCAATAATGAGTTCCAGCTGAGAGGCCAGAGAGTCAGAGGATGATGTTGAAGATCAAAAAGCTTCAATGCCCTCCTGCATCATGGCAACAAACTGAAGTAATGGGGGACTAGGATGCAGATGAGCGGTACTGGAGAGGTGCAAGCTAACAGATACCACTCAAAATTAAAGAGAGATATCAGGGTAGAACCTGTTCAGAGGAGAGAGTACGATGGAGGAAAGCAATGAGTGGTTCTGAAAAGAAGGAATTAAAGATGAAAACAGATAAATACTGTTGGCAAGTGGAAATCCATTTAGAACAGGTTTATTAAGAAGAGATTGACTAGGAACTTCTACTTTTTTTCTCCCTTCAGGTCTATTTTTGGTACTCAGGAGGGGTAGAATTATAATCTGCTACTTGCTTTTTTGTGTGTGAGAGAATAATTTGATATCCCAGTTTATGTTTTTATCTCCCTTCTCAAATCAACACTGATTACTTGGGGAAACTAAAAAAAGGTCTCAACAAATGTATGAAATGGAATTTTACTTTTCTGGAGATCTGAGACTCCAAGAGGTTGTTAGCGTATATTCTGAGGGATTCAGAGATTTCTGAAGGCTACTGGAGCAAATTACTGATCATATTTTTCTTAAAAATCCTTGTGAAAAACTTCTTCTTACCATTGTCAAGAGGAAAATAAATGCTCTGTGAAGATGTGGCAGGTCTTTTACCATTCGGAATCGCAACAGTAGCTACTTTATATAAAAATGTGAAAATATGTATAAAATAGTAAAATATGTAAAATTAAAAATATTTAAATTTAAGGTTATATCTGGTATCTATATAAACCGTTTACTTAATAACTCCCATGATTATTTTAAAACTTCTCTATGAGTCTGAGATTCACCCAATGTTTGGGTTAAACTTCAATGTACTCAAATACACATAATAAAAGCTGTAGAACTTAGGTTCAGAAAAAAAATCTTGATGGTGATTTTTTCAAAGCAATTGATTCTCTTCAGTATATTACTCCATATGTAAGTTTTCATGCAGCTTTTTGAATTAAAACCAATGAGAAAAGCAAGCAGGTGAGAGTTGCAAATTGATAAATAAATTGCTGACATTAGGAATGTGTCTTTTAGAAGGGAAAAAAAAATACAAAGCGTGCGTTCACTTTCTGTAGTACAGGCTCAATTTGACTCTTTTCATGCTGTTGTACTCAATCGTATGATGTAAAATGTAGAACAGTAACTGTAAAACAAATAGTGTTGCACTCAGCCTGTATATTTCTTTGAAAGAAAGCATTTTTAGCAAGAAATATAATGTTTTAATGTAAGGGGAGAAAAAGAACAAACACTCATGGTTTGTGGTTCTACTCTGCCACAAAGCCCTGGGAAGGACCCCTGTATAATTTCTCAGTTCCTTGTATGGTCTATTCCTTATTCCCTGAAAAAAAGTGAATTGAAGTTAGTTCTTTATTCATGGATGATGTGACATCACTCCTGCCTCGTCTTTTCTCTGCCTTCCTCCTCCTTGCCCCATTTGCTCTCTCATTCTAAGAAATTAGATTTTCTTTTGACTAAGATGCCCAGAGTTCTTGCTTGTACGTTATAGCTGAATCTGAGTACCTCATGCAAAACAAAGCATTTTTGTATTGAGTTTTTTGCAGTATCACAGCTCATTCTGTACAGAAGCAGATGCAAGATCCCTGGATGTCAATCAGAGGCTCTTCTGCTCTGCAGTGCTCTTTGAGCTTATTAAACACCTGAATCCAAAAGGTACTGATCTGTAGACCACTGCCTTATGAATAACATGGATACAGTAGTCTTCTGCTGACCCAGATTTCTCTTTTTTGGTTTGTATTTGCAGGCACCGTACGTGGCAGTCCCTGTCTCTTTCCATCATTGGAGGGCTATGGCTCTTTCGATAAGCCACTGCACCTCTGCACTTTTTGATAATCTATAACACTAGGTGGTGAGGTGGGCATTGATAAGACGTTGCTCTGTGAACTCCATATTGGTAAGGGGGACGGGGGTGTGCCCTTTTTATAACTCCTAGCTAAGGCAGCATGTGCAGCGGTTTTGTTGTATCTATCATAAAAGAGAATGATTTGAAGGTTACCTCTGTCATATCTATCAAATCACTCACAATCTACTTCAATTATTGCAGCAATGCACAGCTGAGAGTTACTTTATCTTGCAGTGAAGAAAAAGGGTACAGAGGACCAATAGAAAGGAATAAGCATGACTCTCACAAATGCAAAACATAGAGTAGAATACGATAATTTCTGACTCACTTTATATTTAAACGGAAGAGTTCTTAAGCAGTGCAGACAGATATTTTTCTACCATTAACTCCTCCCCCCCAAATTATCAAGAAACAGATTAAAAGTGATCCAGTAGCCACTAGTTTGTGCTCCTTCTTTGCATTTGCATATAAAATTGCCTTTTTTTTTTTCCTTAGGTGCTGATAAATGCAGAAGAAAGTAATTCTGTCTCTATTCTTGCACCCTTCACCATTGCCTCTTACTGTAACTCCAGAGAATTCAGGATCTGGATAACTGTAAGATATGATGCAGAGCGGGAGCAGGAGGCAATTTCTCTTTTTGTAAGAATAAACTCATTAAGATATAGAACTCTTTGCTGTGTTATATTGTAGCTACTAAACGTTTACCTAGGAGTAAGAGAGACTGGGAAAAATGGTGGAAGAGAGATCCATGGTGGGGCTACTAAATGCGTGGAAAACACATCTAGCACAGGATGAGCCACAAATGGTTGAAGGTTGGAAATGGTATTTTAGAGAATTATAATGTATGCTGGCTCTGTTCTTGTACTTTCCCCTAGTCATGCATATTGCTTACTATGAAAGGCAGGAGACTGAGCAAGGTGTAGGAGGAAAATTCTGTTATTTGCACTGCTTTTCTTATCCAAGAGGTACAAATCCTTTATACCCACAGAAATGGTTCTCAGGAACTTACAGCTGTGAGTGGGGAAACTGCCCTACCAGCAATGCTCCTCTGCTCAAAGGGGAACGAGTTAATTCTATTAATGAAGAGAAAAGTCTATTAACATATTTCCCAGCACATGAGTACCTGGGATGTTACTGTAGAAAGAGTTTTAGTGGCAATGAGGCTTTGGTCTATATTGGTTTAGATTACTGTATATCATACTACGACATGACAAATCTGTCTGGGTTCAAACCCAGAGAGCTGGTTCCATCTCTGGCTCCAGTCCCTCCATCTCTAAGGAATTCCTTATGGGCCACCTGACTCCTGAAAAGATTAAGACTGGAGAGGGAAAAAAAAAGGTTTAAGAATGCTTATTTAACTCCATTGTCTATAAAGGGATCTGATTGCTGTGTATCAGATGTAGGAATCTACATCATGTATCAGAGATATATGTGTTTTCACAGCAATGAAAACAAAGGCATTGAACACGAGCTTGCTGTATTTCAAGCAAACTATTTCACTTCTTCTGTGCAAAGCATGTCAGACTTGTCAGATTTAACCTTTCATTGACATTCACCCTAGGATTCTTTCTTTTCATTGTACTGCTGTATGTGCAACTAACTAGATTACTTGAGTCCTCCTGGCAAAAATAGATCATTCTGCTTCTGTATGTGCATGATTCACATAACTCAGCACAGGAACAAAGGATCTATGATTGCACACTTGTACATCCTGAGTCCTGGCTAAAATATATGTTCTTCACTAGTCAGTACATTATTGCTACTATGGAGAAAAACAGGTGGAATTCCTATTAGAGGAATGAGAGAAGGCAGTTCTGTGGGAAATACTGTACATCCTAAAATGGTAAATGGTCCTCCTGGCATTTGTTTTTTAGGATAACCCTGGCTGGAATATGTGTAGACTATATTCCCAGTGTTTGTCACCGATCCCAGAGGACAGAGGTAGGTTTATATGGCAGAACAAGGTATATGCCTTGTCTTTTTTCTTTTCTATTTTTCAGAGTCATAGTTATCATATAATCAGGCCTCTGTCAGCATTAGAGGATTTGAGTCACTTTATTGTAAGCTTCTACTATAATAGTTATATATTTAAACATATAGAAACAAAATTGATACAACAGTTATTATTTGGAGAGGCTGCCTATTTCTTTCATCAGATCCGCTGCATATGATATAATGCTGTACTACATGAAAAGATCAAAATACTTGCTCTCTCTCCAAAGGCAGTGTTACAGTCATACATAAATATATCTAAGCAGAATGTGAAATCTGGGCCGCCCTTTGGATGTTACCTACATTTTTATATTGATCTGCCTGATTATTTTTCATTATTTGAAACTACAGCAAATATGAAAACTCTAAATCTTTTCTGTCCCCCAAGCTTTTAAACTAAAACAAAGGAAAAAAATACTGAAAGGACCAGAATTTCTGGGTATAGAAAGCTTTTTAAACTGATTATATGTCTTTTGTTGTGAAAAGATTTAAAACGAAAAGGTCAGCAGTGCATGTTTTTTTCTTGAACGCATGAACTTTAACCGGTATCAGTCTGATTTTACCAATTTCCTGTAATGTAGTGCTAAAGCAAAGGGAAGAAGCAAGGTTAATTCCAAATAGCACTGTGTTGAATTCTATTAATAAAAAGTAAGATTAGGTTGTATCAGAGAAACCATGTCTTTTTAGAATATAGCTGTCCTGATTTTGGCTGGGATAGAGTTAAATTTCTTCCTAGTGCTGTGTTTTGGATTTAGTATGAGAAGAATGTTGATAACACACTGATGTTTTCAGTTGTTGCTAAGTACCCTGCTAGTCATGGACTCTTCAGAGGCTGGGAGGGAGCATAGCCAGGACAGCTGGCCCAGCTGGCCAACGGGGTATTCCATACCATATGACGTCATGCTCAGTATATAAATAAGAGGCATGGTCCAGGAAGTAGCGACTGCTGTTTGGTTATCGGTCAGCAGGTGGTGAGCAATTGCATTGTGCATCACTCATTTTGTATATTCTATTATTATCATCATCATTATTATTATTATTATTTCTTTTTCTGTTCTATTAAACTGTCTTCATCTCAATCCATGAATTTTACTTTTTTTCCCCCCGATTCCCCCCCCATCCCACTGCGGGGGGGAGTGAGCGTGCAGCTGTGTGATGTTTAGCTGCCTGCCGGGTTAACCACAACAATAGCTTTCTGTTAATTGCAAATGTATTCAAATTGTTCTCTAAAATAGAGCTGGGTATAGAGCCCAAAATCACATTATGACCTGAAGCTACCTTGGAAGTAAAGAAATTATCCATCCTTTTCAGCTATAAAGAATTTCTATATTCAGTGCACTTGCACTTCCTTTTTTCTCCTTTAGGCCTTTGAATCATGAAGGAACAACAGGTAATGATACGTACTATGGGAAGAATTAGAAATGTCACTTCCCACTAATTCTAGACTACTGTTTATTACTCTTTTCAGTCCCTATTCTTACTGTTCCGTTTGATGTCTGGAAGCTTTCATGAGCAAGAAAGCTGATTAAATTAGAAAACACTTTTCATTACTTTTTCTGGAATTAGAGAATAATTTCTGCAGCACATTTTTAGGGAATATTATGTGAATATTTGCATTGTGACAACATGTCAACTTTGTTGTTCAGTTCACTCTACAGTCATAAAGAGAGATTCTATACCAGTAAGCTTAAAAACTAATATAAAGTGTATAATATATATATATGTGACATATGAATATAAAAAAAATTGCTGGCCATTAATTGACCAAAACCTTTTTCTGTCAGGAATAGGATTCTTAATATGTGTGTCCTGACATCCATCCCAGTTTACTATGCGGTGCTGTGTGCCACGACTTCTTTGTGCCCTCAGGTGGTTGTGTTTCAGTAATAGAAGAATTGTTCCTTATGTGTACTGTATTGATGTTTGTAAAATGTTTTGAGTTTCTCTGAGATGGAAGCTGCTATGCCAGTATAAAATCCAGGCTGTTAATGTACAATTAAACTTCAGACCTGGATTTACCAGAAGACTCTAAGACTGAATCCTCCTTGATAAAGTCTCCATTAATCTTGCACTAACAGAGATACATATGCCCTCCAGTGTCTTGATTCATTAACATGATTTCCATAATGACATACCTGGAATGAAAAAGTTCACCTTTCTACTCAGTAAATGAGTTGGAACAAATGTAGAGAACATTGACCTTACAGAGAGGCTTCTGGGTGATTAAATTGTTGAAACCATGTCAGTAAGTGCATTAGCCACTATAGAAACTTCCCTGTGGTGCTAATGAAGGAGAGAGGATAAAGATCTGTGTAAACCAATTGTCCATGTGTTTCCATCTGGCTAAGACAGAATGGAAAAATTAAAAGGAGTTTATCTAATCACAAGTCCTTACTTTTTTCCTCCACTCTGCTGCTGTGGAACAAAACTAAAAAACAGTGCCGAGACTGTGAATCAAAAGGCTTTTTGGTCTCACACAAACACTCAGATATACTTAATTCATCTTCTGCATTGATTTTTCAGAGACCTGATCAGTGGAAATTCCAAGGTGTTATGGTGAAGGGAACCATATAAAAGCTTGGCAGATAGATAGAACCAGTAGTTTTCAAGTCTTTGAAAAAACTTTACCTTTCAATACATCTGTACCACATATCTTCCTGTAGATCTAGTAAAGGACAGAGGACTTGTAGGGGGAGTTAAAGAACATAGAAGGCAGAACAGCTTTTCACTGGCACTTTTAATACATTATCCTTTCTAAGCTTAGCTTCCTGTTTGCAGATCTACAGTTCTCTGCATAATTCAGTGCCCAGCAAGAAATTCTGCATGCCTGTGCACAGAATATTAAATTACAATTTAATACAAAAGGGAATCTGTCCCCGTGCACATGAAGACTGCGGTGTTTTCTATGCTGTGCTGCTCTTTCTCAGCTTATAAGCCTACAAAAATCATACAAAGATGTGGCAATAGCAAATTCACAGGTTCAGTCTTTTAAAAGCTCACAATGGATATAATAAAATGTTCATGAAAGAGTGCTAACAGAGGTTTTCCGAAATCGATTTTTCTTATTCTCTCTGACCACATCTCAGTCAGAACGATACCCTTGTGACCTACAAAACGTCTGAGAGAATAAAAATGCAGCAGCAGCTGAGCAAAGAGCAGAACTTTCCAAGTCAGGAAAAAAGGCAAAAAAAAAAAAAAAAAAAAAGCAGGAGAAACAGGACAAAGCATCTAACTTAATCATATTGTACAATGTAACTTTGCTATGGCTGAAAAGTTTCAGTCTTCCTAATGTTAACATTTCTTTTCTGCCACATAACTTGCACCATGCCAAATAATTAATCTTCTAGAAAATATATTCTTGTAGGAGACGTACTTGCATGGTGTAATTCAGATAGTCCAAGAATATTGGCTACTCCATGAAGAGCTGAACTGATGAAGTCTTTTTTCTCATAATTTGTGTCTTTTGTCTCTAACCTTTTCCAGCTGAGTTCTCTTTCATGTCATCTATGATATCCCTTACAGGCAAGAGACAGCAATGCTATACCTAGTCTGGAACTATCTGTGTGCTGATCAACCAGCCAGGATGCACTTGCTGACTTGCTAGAAAGCTGCTGCCAAATGGAGTGTATACAGGCAGAAATCTGTTTGTCTTTCTCTCAGCAGGACAGCAGTTTATGCCCTACCCTTCCCTCTAACTGCTGATTTTCACAATACTTGAAGGAACATAATTATCTTCAATACTTCTCTTTCATATATAGCTGAATACAGACAGTAGGATCCAAATATTATGAAGGGGAGGAGAAGAACAGGCAGATAGCTAGACAGACTTAAATGTGATATATCACATTTGTTATGTCTGTAGTATCCAGTTTGTTTGAAAAAACCCCCCACAAAACCAACCTATAACTGTTGGTAGAGGATAATAGTCTACAGAGCAATATAGGAAATGCAAATGATTAGATTTCTATGCTGATAAAAGTATTTTTATCAGAAAAAAAGAAAGATTTGTATTTGTCCATTTGCTGAAGCTGTTCCTATTTGCAGATCTGCTTCTTGGCTGTCAGCAGAATGATTTCCTTTAATTTCTCAAGGCTGCTCTACAGAGGGGACAATTAAGCTGTAGATCTTCGATACAGGTGTTTTAGGAGCAGTCTTAGAGACCCTCTGATTCCTACCCCTGCACTGCTTGGCTGCATTAGGATTAGCCTTCTTGTTGCAACAGGAAAAAGCTGGATTGTTTTGCCCCAGATCAGTTACTGATCCAGTTTACTGCGGAACTCCAGAGCAGTTATTCCAGTACAAGTGGACCACATCTCCTGAGTACCTTTTGTGCTGTGGGGCAAGGGAGGAAAAGAGTGGTTGTGACTAGGAAAAGGACAACAAGTCCTTAAATTGGCTTTCCTACTGAGCTCCTTGTACCCAGAAATACCTCTGCAGGAGATGTTAAGGTGGTATTAATTTGAACCTAATAATTTTAGCATTCTGCACAGGTAAAGTGAAAGGAAATTAATCTCTGTGTTTTGTTTCATCCTGTTTTAATAGACTTTGCATTGCTGAGTACATCCTGAAGTCTTTGCTCATACTAGCAGACAATTAACTTTGTTGTTTATCTAATGGTACCTGCTGTCATTCATTAGTCATGTGATCATCAAAACAATGTTTTGCAGAAGAAACCCCATGGTGGTAAATAAACCCGGTAAATAAAGCTCATGTGGCCTGAAGGAAAGTGGAATAAAAAAAAAAGATCAATATCTTCTGCATTTGGCCCTATAATCACAATATCCTGTCAAGTGAGAAATTAATCATTATGGCCAAACTAGTACAAATCAGTTCATGTAACATTTTTGTCACTTACCATTGACAAACAGCAATATTTAGGAGTGTGCATCTTAGTATGACCGTTCCTAGCTATAGACTAAGAATTATCTTTTACGTAAAAACTCCACATGATTTCTGGTTCAGAGGGTAACATAGATAAAGCCCATAAAAATGCTGTTTCAAGCATAAGTGTCTGGTTTAGCAGTAAGCACCAGTGCAAATGAAAACTGCAAATAGACAGCTGGGAATAACAGCACAAAAATCACATGCTGTGTAGTTGTCCTCCACATTGTGTCTCTGGCTGATCCATGTCAGTTAGGCTGTGCAACAGTCAAGAAGTCAAATACCTATAGAAACAAAAAAGGCATTTTTATTGGCACCTATACACTTACTTTCTATTACACAACTATGCACAAGTGAGGTGAAGCAATTAATTGCATTCTCTCCCAGCGCCTGTAGACCTACAGCAATACGTTTTACATGAAATAGCCAAGATAGAATCAATACGGCTTATGTTTTGTATGTAAATGGTTGTTGAAAATATATTGTTTACTTTAGCGGTATTTTGGAAGGGGAAAACTTTGTCCAGGAAAAACAGCTGTATTCAGTGTGCCTCAGATACTAGCTGCCTTAACCAGGTACAGGGCTTTAGGAGGGAAAATCTGCTGAGAGCATGATAGCACAGGAGCTGCAGAGTTCTAAGGCGCTGGGAGGCCTCTCTGCGGTTTTAGGCAGTACGTTCCATCTGTCTACATTATGTCAGGAATCATTCCTTTGAAATCCTTAATATTGGAAAGATTTAAAAATATATCTATCTCTGCTCCAGCGCTGCCAGCTGTATGTTGAGCTTTTTAAGATTCACCCAATGAGACTACGTAATTAAATGCCAGCAAACTTGCCTAAGGGTAATGAAGTCAAGGCGTCGTTTTTTCAATATTTTCAGGTACGTTGTGTGATTGAAATGAACTATCTTTTCTCGTGTAGAAAGACTTGTGTGTTTATGAATTGTGTGAAATCTAGTCAATCTGATAGTCATTACTAATAAATATGTGTGTGTATAACTGAAGTATCTGTGGAATTGGATAGCTGAAACAATAGAGGCGCCGACTGAAAACATAGGACTCCCCAGTACAAAGGCAACTTCAGAGCTTTTCTTAGATGGGCACACTGTGGTGACATTGCTTGGTAAAAGTGAATGAATCTGTCTCCGAAAGAAACAAGAGAAAAGGCAGAGAAGCGGAGAGAAAAGCACTTGAGGACACAGTGAGAACAAACATTGAGAATGTAGCTTTGTGAAAAGCTTAGAGAAAGATCTTTTGGGCTAAGTGCTAGCTAGGAAGAGTCTTGACCCTGTGGGCAAAGGAGCTGTATCTCTTGCTGTTTGATTTCTGCTATGTTCAGGGGAACCAGACTTTGTGCATTCTTTGTAAATAAACAGGATGACACTGAAGAAGTATATGACTATTATCAGCTTCACCTCCTACATGAAATAGCCCCTGGGCTAACCACTTAGGTCAAAAAAAGGATCCTTTCAATGCTGCTTGAAATGTATTTGATTTCAGAAAGGCTTTCATCATTGATCTCTTTACAAGTGATATGTAGTTCCTACATATCTGAATTCTTTCCTGTGTAACACATGTATGTCTGCATTAGAATATGGGTTTCTCAGAAGGGAAGAACTTGCAGTGTTTATGTTGTATGTTCAAAAGATCTATGTTACAAAAAATTTAGTACTGAAGAGTTACACAACCAAGACATAAGAAATGTAAGAACTGTGGTTGTCTGAGCAGCATTAATTTCACTTAGCAATAGGATCACAAACTCATCTACTCTGCAGCTAAGAATACACAAAGGAAAAATGAATTTTAATGAAAAATATTGAACAATTTCTTCTAAAAGGTATCTATAAATTTTAAAATTTGAAAAATATTGTATAGAAGCATTGTTCTGAAGAGATTGCCTTTAAGTAACTTGACTCCTCTTGGCTCCACTGATCCTTATCCAAATCTTAATAGTTTTGCATTACATTCTAACTTCTTTGTATTGTACAGAAGTTTGCGATATTTCTATTTAATAATTTCTAGTGATATAGGTAGAATTCTTCAAAGTGTAAAATGTTTCTCTTGCAAAATTTGACTCAAAGAAAAAAACAAAGAGATTTTTTAGGAAACTCAGACTTACATGGAAGAGATGTTTGAAAACCATAAGCTGTTCAGCAAATTGCTAAGCTTTTGCTTCTGATCAATGTCTGATCACCTTTAATATGGTTAATATCTTAACTGTTGTCTTTTTTAATCTTACTAAAATAGTACAACTGATGTAATTCCAGAACACGCAAGCTTGGCAAAATAGGGCTGAATATGCCACCAGGCTGCTGTTAGTTATCTCATTGCAATCTGCTTCTGGATCTTCCAGAAGGAAGAGAAGCAATGGGAGGTTTCCTGGGCAATCCACCAAATGAAAGTACTATTAGTGGAGCTAGTGAAATGGTCTTTTTATTTGGCTTACCCTGTTGCAACTATGGACAGAATTGAAGAGAGGGTGAATTCTGCTGCCTTGAGATGAAGGCACTAGGTAGAAATAAGCAATGATTTCTTAATATACTGCCAATATTTCAAGAATCTGAGACTGCATGACTAATGATAATACTTGGGGATATGGCAGTGACGCTGAAAAGGGAAATTGGCTACTGGATATTCGCACTGGTGTGTAGATCAATGGACTATAGTTACAGGTACTCTGTTTTATGTGGAGATTTTTTTTCTGTGTTTTCCCAAAACAAAAATACCTTCCATTCTTTTCTCTAATGAAGTATTTTTTTTGTTTCACAAGGAGACTCAGTGGTTGTTAGTAGGGAAAAAAAGACAATTAAAGGAAGATCAGAGAAGGTATTTAGTCATCCCAGACATTATCAGTGAGTGTTCAGGTCAGTGTGGTTTGTTCAATTTAAAAAGGATCCCTAGCTGCTTTGCGCCAAGGTCTTGTAACAACCAGTACTGGACAGAATATTGCTTCATGCCAAAGGAATAATACACGTATAGCTTACCCTGCTTTGAAGCAACAAAGTGAATAACAAAATGGACTTGGCCTCTTGAGCTTGAAGGTCCAGGGTTCCATCCTTATGCACTTGCAGTCACAGAGCTATTCTTGCTCCCTTACAAATAAATGGAAAAAGCCAAGTGTTTAAGGGAGAGTATAATAGGTTCTAATATAATGTATTACTGCTTTTATGCATCAAAATCTTCCCTTTAATTTCTTCAGGCTTGATCAGGAATTAAATTGGCCTTTTTCATGTTTGAAATGTGTATTTTCTTTTATGCTTTCCACTATAATTGCCATATAAACAGGAGTTAAAATGTCCTACTGAGGACACAGACCATACTCCAAAGCCCCAGATCCTCTAATATCCCACAAGATCCTATTTCCTTATTCCTTATCCTTATTCCTATAAGATCCAATTCAATTTTTAGTGAAGTGACTGTAAAGTTTTCTGTTGATTTTAGTGTGTGTTGTATAAAGCTACTTAATAGTTTATTATAGTGAACTTTTTCACCTTGGTCACTGGTCAGTGCTCACTATGTGGATTTGATGAGAGTGAGGCAGTTGCAAGCATAGCAAGGTGCTCTTTTAGACGTACTTGCATATAGTTGCAAGCACAGCATCTCATAAAACCTGCTCCAACCTGTGTTTAGGGACTTTTAGGCAGTGAAGAATATAATTTAATTCCCTTTGAGGTTTCTTTAGGAGGAATTGGCAGCCCATCTTGCTTTGGGAAGATATTTGGCATGACAGTATATTGACTTTATAGACTTTCTTTCTCACTTCCAGTGAGAACATTTACCACTGAATGCTCAACATAATGACAATCCTTAAAGCACTAGAATGAGGTTCCCAAAAAAGATGTTTTCATTTTGCAATAAAGTCAAATTGTGTTCTGTAAAACATTTCAGTGAACATAAGCCAATTAACCCTTTTCCCTAAATGAAATAAGAATGAATTTGTTAAAGAGAAATACGAAAATATTTCCTATTTAACTTGACAATATGATAACACAATATACTGCTGTATCTTGATAACATATAAGGCAATAATCTCAATGTTAGAAAAATGTGTGCAAAATTGCATCTATCATGCTGAAAACCTTTCTGTATAAAAGACATGTTTCCTTAGAATCATTGAAGCAGATCTTATTTAAATTGGCTTAAATTCCAGCACTCTGCCCTTTAGAATCAGATTTAGTTGGCTAAAATGTACTCCATCTAAAAAACAGATTCATGCCGGACGGACCCTCCTCTTAGGGAAGTCTGCTGCCTCCCTGGGGCCCTCGGACTAAGGACATCACTAGGAAACTTCCTAGCCCGGTATGGCCCTCAGACTATTATCCGTTATTGCTCATCCATGTGGGTGGTGATGAAGCCGCAAGGCGTAGTCCAAGGGCAATCAAAAGAGACTTAATAGCCTTGGGGCAGTTGGTAAGGGATTCTGGAGCACAGGTTATTTTTTCCTCTCTCCTTCCAGTTGCGGGCAGCGCCACTAGAAGAAACAGATAGGCCCAATGTGGGCCCAATACATAGCTCTGTGGCTGGCGTCACTGCCACAATTTTGGGTTTTTCAATAATGGGAAAGCCAGGCTGTTGTGATAGGACAAGGGGTTTTAAACTAAAACAGGGTAGATTTAGACTAGGTATAAGGAAGAAATTTTTTACAATGAGGGTGGTGAAACACTGGAACAGGTTGCCCAGAGAGGTGGTAGATGCCCCATCCCTGGAAATATTCAAGGTCAGGTTGGACGGGGCTCTGAGCAACCTGATCTAGTTGAAGATGTCCCTGCCCATGGCAGGGGGGTTGGACTAGATGACCTTTAAAGGTCCCTTCCAACCCAAACTATTCTATTCTATGATTCTATGATAAATGGGCAAAGGTACTCTTTTCTGCATAGTATCACTTTTACAAACTAAGTTCAAAGGTAGATACCCCAAACTGCTACTTAACTCTATCTAGTCCTGCAGGTATTTAAATATCCACTAGGAAATCTTCCTGGACAGCAATATGTCTGCCTCTGGCTTTATTAGAAGTGCTGAGCAGAAGAAATATTTGAGAGATTCTTGCTTTGTGTACCAATTATTCACATTAGAATCATAGAATCATAGAATATCCCAGGTTGAAAGGGACCCATAAGGATCATGGAGTCCAACTCCCTGCTCCTCGCAGGACTACCTAAAACTAGGTAGTCATCCAGACGCTCAAACCTAGTGAGCCAAGGTTTGCTTTTCCTGGGTGAACTGCATGGCTCGATAGCTATGGAGTTGTTTCGAGCAGGGTGGAACAGCTTGCAAAAGACAGACCAAAAGATCATTCCTTTTCCTTGCTCTCCCAGTTGCACAAAGCCTGATAGCTATGGAATTCTCCTGGCAGGTGGGAATGTATTGTTAATATCTCAGGAGGGACAGTTACTGTCCATGTCCCAATGCAGGGAATGTGGTAACACATGCTTGAATCTTCCATGTCTAGAGGGTCTAATGTTCTGTCTGTGCAAACAACCATGACCCATAGTAACTTATGCAACTTGATTATTTTAAACCTCATGAGAAATTTTTTTTTGTTTCTGTTTCTCTAGTGCTATTGGAAAATTGTTCCAGAAACACTCTCATCTGACAGGTACGAACTTTTAATAATTCTTGTTCTGAGTTTATTCCGTGGCCACTCCTTTTCCTCTTTTGTGAACTTTACCCGTTAGCTTAAACAGCTCTTCTATCTCTAATGTTTAACTTTGCGATGTGTTTATATAGAGCAGACATATCTCCTCTTGGCTTTTCTTCTAAGAGATTCAGGAAGCCAAGCATTCTTTTAGTCTTCTCTGTAAAACAGGCTGTCCAAACTTCTGATCATACTGGTTGCTTCCCTGTCTACTTGCTCCAGATAGAGAGTGATTGTTTTGAACATGAGTGACCAGAATTTTGATGGAGTATTGAAAAGAAAATTTTGAAAATGTCTTATATAAAAGTCGTGAATACTTACCTACCAAAAATATTTCACATAATACCTTTCTAAGAGGACTTTGCCTTTCTATGTGGGCACATTGTACTATTGATCATTAGCCATGACAAATTTATCTCCCCTCTCCCATTTCCACATCAGAGGTTCTCATGCATAATGTAAGTTCATGTAATGTTGGTAATGTAAGTTCCTACATGTATAACCTTGCATTTTTGCATTACTTATTTTCACCCAAATTCTATTCCTAGAGTTCTCAGGGTGTGGCACTGAGATTCTTTCTGGTCTTTTGCGGGACTTACCTCAACCAAATTTCAGTAGTGCAATTACAAATAGGACAAGGTGAAACCTATTTTAAACTATGTTTATTTGTCATTATGTTATTCCTTTTCAGAGTCACTGTAACTCCATGGAGTTCAACTGAGTTATGGAAGTATAAATTTGGATTAGCACATGAAGCAGACCTTGCAATGTCCACTTCCCTAATTACAAGTCTTGCTTATTTTCTCTTAAAAGGCAAATTTTTCATGAAGTCAGAGAGTGTACATTTATTATTTGAACAAATAGAAACTAACATACTGAAATAATGAGATTCTGCATTTTTCCAGAATTAAATTCTGAGTGAGTGTTGTTTCTAGTTTACATATAGTGCAGTTAACCTGAAGGATAATTTCTGTTGTTTGTTCTTGGGTTAGCACAGAATAAGGGTCCTGTGATAACTATTCATAATTGTATCAAAGATATTTAATCAGTCTGAAGTAATTTACTGAAAGTCAGAAGCCTGATTAGACTATTCTCTGATTTAAGTATGCTCTAGAGTGTGATATTACGAAAATTTCCCTCTGTTTGCAATGACGATTTTGAGAAGGATGGTTTGAGTGGGAGCTTGTTAGAAGAAATGGCTGACCTTGGTGCTTATGAAAGAACATGCAATTGGTTAATCAAAGGTTAATGTAAAAAATAAATTGCAATTACAGATCTCTGAAACTATACTAAAGAAAAATAAAACATTTCAACAAGATAATAATGATCTTAAGATAACACAGATTTGAAATCCTTTTCCATCATGGAATTTTAAAACAGCTCGCAGGACTTCAAAATGTCAGGTCATTTTAAAATGCTTCTGAGGTCCCAGAGCTGCCTAGAGTCCTAAGAACCTACTGATCAGGTCCAGATGGAGTCTAGGGGCAGCAGCTTCCTCATACTTCTGAGATACCAAGAATTTTGTTTTGAGAAGTCTGTTGATGTACATGCAGCAATACAATCATGTAACATAGGATGAATTTGCTGTCTGGTCTCTGTACCCTTTCCTGCTCTCAGTGTACAAGTTAGTTCTCATGCCAGTGTAAAGTCCTATCGACAGTAGCAGTATTTAGAGCTGCTGTAATTAGTCCTGCACTTGCATTCACAGTCCAAAACCTGGCCAGCTGCAGATGAAAATTCTAATACTAGTTACTGCTCAGGAGTATAGTTATCTAGATTTAAGCATGGATGCAAATTTTTAGCAGACACCCAAATTTTTATAAGTGTAATTTTCAGAGTTAGAATTTGTTGTGACAAAGTTAGTGTAACCTGTGAAATATCAAGTTGGGCAGTGACAAATTCTGGACAAAAACCATACAGCTTGCTTTAAAAAAAAGTAAAATACTATAAAACCAAGTGATTGAGCTTAATGATTTTTTTCCTGTCTGTTAGCATTGAGAAAGTTCTTCTTTACAGTCTTAGGTAGAAAGTCATGCTGTAGTCCTTTCTGGAGTTTTAAACCTTTTTTTTTCATGTATTATACCTTTTATCTGGCAATTAATATAGCAGAATAGCCCAATTTTATGATGACCATCTGGCCACTGTTTATCTCTGATCACATGCCCCAGGAAGGAAAATTTTAAGTAACAGATTTCATCAAACCAGCTGGCAAAAGCGTGATTGATGGAGAGAGTATCACACCCAATGTCTTTGTTTAAAACTGGGAGGACTGTGGTATTTTGCACTACATAAGACAGCTACCATAAAGAGTTAGAGCTGGGCATTCTCAAAGGCACTGGGGACGAATCTGGTGATCGGAAACAGGGTGAAAACCCTGTGCAAATCTTTGCATTTCTGCTTATCCAAAGGCAAGTACTTCAAAAGAAACCTATGAATATTTCTGTGAAGTCTATAAGCAGCTGGACTTCTAACTCTACAGATGAACCAATTGTAAAGTTTGATATGGTTTTCAAAACTCATGGAAAAGCACTAAGGAGCAAGCAGACTGACTGCAAAGGTATTTAGACACTGTGCAATGAAACACAAGGCAAGAGGCCATCTTTCTGTCTTGAGAAGGTAAGCAGTCCTGGTGAGACAGCTTATTCTTGAATCTCATGCTGGAGCATGCTGAGGACGTTGGCTGGAAAACCCAGCCACTCCTCCCACTCCTCCAGTCAGAGTGCCACGCAATAGCACTCACCAGCTCCACGGACACCCCTGGGGGCAGTGGGTGCTGTCAGGATTGCTCTGCTGAGGGTCCCCCTCTGGTCCCCCTCATATTCTCTCACATTTGTCATTGAAGTCCCCTAGAAGTAGTTGTTTTTCCTCTGTTTCTGTCTCCTGTTGCACTTTGCTTTCCAGGAGGGCTTGAAGATTTGGCTAGGGCTGGGCTAGTGCCCAGGCCTCAGAGGGAAGATGAGAAAAGAAGTGCAATGCAGAGATTCCATTTAAATCAGCAGAAGCTAGGCATCTGAGACCCAGCCTAAAGCTAAATAACATGAAAAAAACGATGTAAATTGTTTTTCTTTAGTTTTCTTCAGGTATAATACTGGGGGGAGAGAAAGAGGTTGTAACAATAATAACTACCAATTTTATATGCAAAATTGATTTACAACTGAATTACAGTGTTCTTTTAAGAAATATACTTGAAGTTTGTAGCTGTGTCCCATGAGAACAGAGACAACTAATTCTCAGCATTCTACATTAAAATAGAGCCTTCCACCCCTTTTTATATTAAATTTTAGAATAAAGCTTTTAAATAATTTGAAGGTGAGCTGACAATTCAGAGGAAGTAGAGTCCTCACCCCTTTTTATATTAAATTTTAGAATAAAGCTTTTAAATGATTTGAAGGTGACAATTCAGAGGAAGAGCTAGGCTCAGAAACAGCAATTTTATATGAGATTCCCAAGCAGCAGAGAAGATGCCTCTGGAAATATGCAGCTGTTTGGATAAAATACAAGAAGGAGAGCCCCAACTCCAGGAGCACTGAATACCAGCGCCTGCTGTGCAGCTGGCAGCAGGAAGCAATGAGGCCAGGGTTTCAATCACTTCATGGTAGACAGAGTCAGGTACAGGAACTAGGGCTTCACTAGTCAAGGACATGCAGGTACTCTCTGTGGGGAAGGTCACAACATAGCTAGGAGGGTAAGACAGAGGAACAGAGACAATATAACAGAAATCACTGCAAAATGATCACTCCAATATACAGAAAGATGATCGTTTAGAGTAAGTTCCTCAGAAATTTCCATGTCTAAATTTCTCAGGAAAAAAGAATGATATTATATAACCAATTAAAATCTACTTTTTGTTGCTTGAATTAATATAAGTTTACATTTCTCTTCCTACATCCTCTAAAATGAATGGGTCTGTAAATATTAGATTTCAATATTATTGACAGGAACTGTCAAGGAGTCTAAGAAAGGAGTTCAGCAGTAAATATGACTTGAAAATAATAATTCGAACTGATTACATCTGAGATACTTCTCATATAGCAGACTGCGTAAGTAAACATTGCAAACTTAGTCATCATATCTCCTGTCTGTGTCAAAATATTTTCTCTCCAAAGAAGACAATTATTTCTTTCCTGGATATCAGAGATGAAACCCTGGTCCCACCGACACCAGTGACAAAATACTCCTTGGCTTCAACAGAACAAAAATATTGTATGTGTCATCCTGATCAACAAGATTTCAGACTTAAAACCATGAAAGACTGACATTTGATTAAACAGCTTTTATTCTATTATTACAAGCCAAACCCAAGAATTTTGTCTGACATGGACATCGTACTATTTAATTTCCAACATGGACTGGCACTATTTAATTTCCGACATCCCCATGTGGCAAAGACTTGGTTACTTCAGTAGCGCTGTGCACAAGTAAGGGGAACTGTGGAAGTGATAGCACTGCCTGGGCCACAGTCCAATGTACCTCCTGACTTGTGATAGAGCTTAAGCTTCTGAGGGTTATTCCTGAGTAGGTAAAATATCAGCAAGACTATATAATGCCCTCTAAACCTTAGAGCTGCCCTAGAAAGGGTGATATTCTGAAATCAATAGTAATAAAAAAGTGAGGGAACATAAGTCAAAATGTATCAAGTAATGCAATTTGTTGTTCTTCAAAATCAAATGACATGTAACTTGCTGGATCATAGATACTCTGATTTAGACTTTTTTCTTCCTATTAGAAAAACTTTTTAGAAGATCATAAGTGAAATTACACATTTTCAGAAGCAATATAAAATATCTTTTGTCTGTTACAAGCGGTTGGAACTTTTTAACATTGGCTGTGTATAAATCCTTTGAATCTGCATGAAATAATCTTGAAACATTCTTAATTCTAACACCTAAGATTAAGTGTCAACCTAAGATTTTCTTCAGTTTCTCAGGTCACTCTTCTTTCTTCATATGCATCTATAAATGTAATAATACAAGGCTGATTTCATATCCTACAGAACTTTATAGACTCCAGAATATAAGTACTGCTGTACTGGGTCAAACAGAAGATCCACCGAGACCAGCATTCTGTCAGGGATGGTGACCAATATTGGATACATAGAGAAAAAGTTTAAAAATCCAAGGAAAACAGAATCTTTTCCAGGTTTTCTCTTCCAGCTTCTGTCAAACAAATAGAGAGAATTTTTTAAGCCAATATTGGACCAAAAGCACCATGTTTACTAGCCATTGATGGCCCTATCTCCTGTGAATTTCTCCAGTCCTTTCTGGATATCACTTTTACTTTCAGCTTTCACAGCGTTATGTGGCACTGTCCCACAATTTAATAACATTGTAGTAATAATCATTGTAATAAGTGCCTGTAATTAGTTGTTATGGTATATTGTTATATTGTTATATATATAAGTAATGGGTATATATATATTGTTAATTGTTATTGCTAATTGTTATAATTAATATCTATAAACTGCCATAGTAATTTCCTATTCACCCTCTTTATACTATTCATGATTCAGTAGTCAGAGTAATATGTACTGTTGTTGTAACTATTTATTCCTTACAAAAGAGTTTTCCAAAACATCATAAATCATCCTTTCCTCAGGGACTCTTTTCCAAGCTGAAAAATCTTAGTTTGTTTATTCTCTTCTCATACAGAAGGGTTCCAAACCCCTGACCATCCATGGTAGCCTTTTCTCACTGCTTTCTGCAATGGCATGGCTGAAACTGTGTATATTGTTCAAGGAGTGGTCGCACTTTGTATTTAAATGGTGGCATTGTTTTTCTTCTTTTTTTTTCCTCTTATTACATGTGCTTTTTTTTTTTTCCTTTTGACTACTGTTAACTATAGTGGTTCTATTTTCAGAAAACTATCCATAATGACTCTAAGGTCTCTTTCTTGAGTGGTAGCTCATTCAGAGACCATTATGTTATGGGCATACTTAGGATTTTCTCCCCGTGCACAACACTTTTCACTTATTGTCAACTAATTTTATCTGCCATTTTCCATCCATTCATTCAGTATCTTCAGATCTGATTCTCTGCAGTTTAATTTTAACTGTTATGAGTAATTTTCTGTCATCTGAAGACTTTGTTACCTCATCACTCATCCTTTTTTTCCATACCCTTTATTTCATATTCATGTTGAACAGCATGCAACCCAGCATAGATCTCTGTGCACTCTGTCGGTAACCTTCTTCAAAAGTTAATTCTGCTTATTGAGAAGCTGGAATGAGCACAGGTCACCAACGGCTTCTAATCAGTAGGCAAAAGTGGGATATGATCTTCTTCAGTTTGGTGAATCTGGTCCTTTACCTAGTTTGCTTTTTTACAAGTAGAAGAAAATCAAACACCAAATTTAATTTCAGACAGGACATTCCATATCTAACTTGTTTTTTAATTTTGCAAGAAAAAAAAGAATTTTAAAAATCCAATTCGATTATTCATATGGATTTCTTTGTTTTTCACTGCCAAACCCAGGAAGCTGTTTATCATCTAGCCCTAATCTTAAAACCTGTCATCCTTTTTTTTTTTTAACAGGAATTTCTTGGCAGAAATTGCTATTCCTCATGTCACTTAGAGTGAACTGCTTAATCATTCTACAGCTATATCTCCATCAGTGATAGATGAGAAGTCAATTAGTGTCATAAAAAGTTCTCTCTGCCTGTCCTTAATATCAGACACAGGAGTCAGGGAAGAGCTACTCAGAAAAAAATTGGACCACATTTTCTCTGATGCTCTTTCCCTGTTAACTGTGGTTTGGAGAATCAGGAAACAAATTCTATTTATTTGACTCAAAATGCTTGGAACTCTGGGTCCATAAGCACATCAGAAAAAATAAAGACGGTGTGATTTCTAGAAGGTTCAGTGAAGTTGGTCTGGAAATATAGTACTGGAACGAAAGTAAGATTTCATAATGAAGCTTCATATATTGGCAAAGTATTTGCATTAAAGTATTCCTTTTTTGAACTTTAATTTCTAACTTGTCCAGAAGTTGTCATGTTGGTGTATGTTTAGAGGAACAGATGTCCTAAGTTTCAGAAAGAATGTGACATGTTCCTTCCTGAAGCACTTCAATGAAGGTGTGACACTATTCTGTGGGCTTTAAAGATGTATCCAGAAACCTTTTCCATAACTAGTGCTCTGTTTTGGGTAAGTTTGAAAAAGCTGTATGTGTAATTTTATTAATTCTAGCTTTGATTTTGCTTTCTGCATGGAATAAGCACAAACTTTACTCATTTATTTAAAAATCAATATCATATAGAGAGCAAATTGCTTTTATGTCTTACTTTACGGTGTTATGGCTCACACAGTATTATTGCAGTAAATGCAGAAATGTTAGCACTGTTTAAATCAAAAGTGAACATTATAAGTTGTTTATAGACAGCAAGCTCAGCAAACAAAAGTAACATTATGGAAAAGAAAAACACATTGATAAAGTACTTTGTCATTCTAATCATTCTCTGCAGTTTGTTCAAAATTAGATTTAAAGGTGTTGGCTAATAGGTAGACAATACTTTTTTACCATACGTGATTTTAAATAATGTGTATTCTGCTTTTCTTATTTAAAAGCCATTATCTGTCAATACAGCTAGAAACAGTGATGATGCCCGATTCTCATTAAAAATAAGAATACCCATCTATTCAGGATTGTTCCTTACACTTACTGTGGTTCGCAGAATTGTTTTTTATTGTTCTGAGTCAGTGACCACAGAATGCTTTCCAGGCTTTCCAAGAGTAACAGCTAGGAGAGTCTAGCTCTGTAAATGTGACATATTAATACCTAAATGTATTTATATTACATTCCTACAAAAGTCATGTGGAATTCAATTACACTGTGAATAAAGGGTAGCCCATAGATTTAAAGCTTCAGCAACATACAGGATTTAGTGGACACAGGCCATCACTGATTCTTACTTTCTGTGAGAGGGATGGGAGGTAATGAAGGAATGTGACCTTTTTCTGTGTATCGGCTGCACCTCTCCTTATTCCATGCGCTTACTCCCCATGACGTGTTGTCTTGGTTTCAGCTGGGATAGAGTTAATTTTCTTTCTAGTGGCTGGTATGGTGCTGTGTTTTGGATTTGATACGAGAAGAATGTTGATTATACACTGATGTTTTGGTTGTTGCTAAGTAGTGCTTCCACTAGTTGGGGACTTTTCAACTTCCTGTGCTCTGCCAGGTGCACAGGAGGCTGGGGGAAGCATAGCCAGGACAGCTAACCCAACTGGCCAATGAAGTATTCCATACCACATGACATCATGCTCAGTATATAAACTGGGATGTGTGGTCCAGGAAGCAGCGATCGCTGCTTGGGGACTGGCTGGGCATTGGTTGGTGGGTGGTGAGCAATTGCATTGTGCATCACTTGCTTTGTAAATTCTACTATTATTATTGTTGTTGTTATTACGCTGCTACTACTATTTTACCTCATTTTATTTCAATTATTAAACTGTTTTTATCTCAATCCATGAGTTTTCTACTTTCACCCTCCCGATTGTCTCCCCCATCCCACCAGAGGAGGGGAGTGAGCGGGCGGCTGCGTGGTGTTTAGTTGCTGGCTGGTGTTAAACCACGACACGTGGATTCAGCAGCCCCTCAAGGGCTGCTTTCTTCAGCATGCTGAGATCTGTCCAGAAAAAAGATACGAAGGTTTTCCTTTCACAATAGTATCTATCGAGGACATATGCTTTAGACCTTGATTATCAAGGAGAAAATTCCACGTTCTCCTTAACTGGACTAACACCTTTCCTCTCCCATTAGCACTGCTCAGCACAGCAAATGCACAGTGGGCTCTAATCCTCCCCTCTTCTGTCCGAAGCCCAGCTAGATCCAGTCTGGCACAGGGCTTAAAATAACTGTCTGCTACAATGACAACAAGGTGTGCTGCAGAGCAGAGCAATTGTTTAGCTGCTAACACAGAACATAATTTCATCTTTAACCGCACCCCAGCTGAAGTGAGGCCAGTGCTGGTCCTGCTGCACTTGCGACTGACATAACCGTAAGGAGTAGATATGGTTATAAGAGCTTCAGAGCTCCATTCAACCATTTGGCACGATTAGGTCTGCACTACCTTGTGAATTGCACATGTTCCCATAAAGTTAAGCCCTTCTGCAGAATTAACCAGAAGTACTTCCAGTGATCAGATTTTTACAGAACCTGTTATTTATTGTGTTTAACCATGGCTTGTAAAATGAAGTTTTACTGCAGTTTTGAGCAGTAGTAAAAAAGGTTGGGATTCACAAAGCATCATAATGGAGTTAAAGGTTCAGCTATCACAGACTCCTAGAGTTATCTTTAAAAAATAGTGATTATTTAATATTCTTTTATGTCCATTTACTTTAGAATATCTAAATGAATAACGGAAGCCATTCCATTCAATTATATTATCATCATGCCTCAATGTACTTAAGCAGATGCATAATCTTAGCATGGGACGAGTTCTGTTCACTTTAAACGAACTACGTTTGTGCTTAGCTTTAAGCACATTTAAGCATTTTGTTATGCAGGGGGTAATATTTCAAGAAAAATATCAGCTTTTGTGCATAAAATAAATGTTAAGATATCATATAATGTATAATCCACTCCAACCAATTAGCAAGTAAAAAGATTCAGTATGAAAAAAAAGGTGTATCATTAGATTACGGGTTTCTTGCTACAAGACATTTAAAAAGTGTTCAATTATCTGGAGGTGTCATTTTATATTCCCAGGCAAGACTTTGTCCAGGGGATTGTTATGGACATTGACAAACTTCTTGCTTTACAACTTGCCTGAGATATTTCTGCAATGACATGGACATCTTGTAGTTGAAGTAAAACACCTGTGAATGTGTATCAGGAAGTCCAGTTATTCCCTTAGGAAATAATTTCTTATTCTTCATATGGATATGGTAAAATTAGCATGCTGTAAGATTTAAATTTTGTGTATTGGTATTGTGGAAAAAATTATACAAATGATGAACAATGGACAAAAAAGAAATAGACACCTCAGGAGAGAGAGAAGGGTGCCGAGATCAGAGAACAGGGAGAAGTAGACAGTGAGAGAGCACATGTGTAACAGCATAAATTTTGTAGCCTAGCAGTGACAGCACTCAGCTTGAAGTAGGGCATAGCTGAATTAGATCTTAAAGATCACGTTAGGTTTGGTGACATGTCATTTTGAATAGTTCATTAAGTAATTGGTATTGACACTTTGGTAAGTAATTAATGCTGAATTTCACATAGAATGGTTTAAGTGTTAGGATTTTATTCTTATGGATAAGATGGCATAGTTATGAAATGTTATCTCTGCTATTAATTCCTCTGAATTGGACTATCAGAAAAAAAAATGTGTTTTATAAAAAATGGGGGCAGGGATGCACTCCATTTTATATTTCTCATTCATATATAATTCAGTTAAGGCTTGAAAAAGGAGTTGTCAGAGAAGTCACTGGACTGGGATGGTGGCTTGTTGAAGACAATTGTACTGCAATGGTGTAAGTTATATTGTACTGAGATACTTCTTGTTGAAAAATAAGAAAAGAGAACCAATTTTTAGTGATGCTGAATAGTTTCAAGGTGAGTATGAATAATAATTAAATTCCCTCCTATTTAGAATTGTAAACCTAGCTCTTCAATGCAATACTCCTTACTGCAAAAATACTTGCATGAGCAGGAATATGAGAAGAGTGTAGTATCACTTGTATTGAGTTGTGAGAAGTTAAGAGAGGGAAATAGTTATAGAAAGAGTTATCTTTTCCAAGATCCTAATCCAGTTTAGGATTAATTGTACATAAATAATAAGCATTAAGCAATTCCTTTATCTGTACCCAGTGCAGCCCTTCAGACTTTGCACAAGGCTGTGATGTGAACGAAACATAAATGTGCATTCAGAATAAATATTTATGAAGTTTTGAACACTCAGTATTGCCAATCCCAGATTAAAAAACAGACTCAGACCATAAATATGACTTTTGTCACTCAATTTCTCCTCCTCCCTCCATAAAGAGAAAAAAAAAGAAGAAATTCACGTTTATCTTATTTGCATTTACCCTTAAGGCCTTGAACATCCCCTTTGTTCACAGGCCCTCTGAAGCTCTATTCCCAAAGATGTTATCCGACTGGAAACACTGAAGCAGCTTGTAGTATCAAAGAGCTGTAGTCCTTCCTGAAGTGGTGACTCTTCTGTTTTCATAGCAAGATATGGGAAGCAGGGGCAAAAGGCAGTCAAAACTTGCTGACCTGATGGCTGGCTCCCTACATCTATTTTTAGGTTGAAGCTGACGTTGCTCTATATGCCCAGCAGATTCTGGAAAGCCAATTGTTTTGTGTCAATCTATTCAGTAATTATATAGGTTGCTAGCTTTAGCAAGAAATAAACTTTGTGGGTTATGTTTTTCTTTCCTGTTGAGGCCTAAAAATAATTTCCAACTTTGATAATCCTTTTCTTTGCAGCACTTGTTCTAGCATTTAGTTGAACTGGTGGACTTTTAAAACCTCAGGCACCTCCTTCCTGAACTTTGTAAATTGCTATTATTAGCCCAGATACCTTTCCTTTTTTACTGCAATGTATTTGCCAAAACAGCCTTATCTTGCTCTTATGTGATAATTTCAAAATCATCTGATGTGCCTTGAGTCAAAGACAATGAGAGATGTTCCTTCAGTGAAACAAGTCATTCAAGCTATTTGCAAGACTGGCAGGCTCCCAGGATTTCCTTTTTTTTCCCACTTGACATGTACTACCTCCAAGAAAGACGAAACCTGGCAACATAACATTCCAGAGTAAGATTCTCCATGAAATGAGGTCAGCAGTCCCTTTTTCCTGTATCTCCCCTATATTTCTTCATGAATTTGTCATGTCATCATAGCTCCTATTGAAATCAGAAAAAGAGACAGAGGAGATAAGGAAGAGAGATTATTCTATAAATTCTGTGATATTCTATTTGCTCCTTCCCCACGACACTACACCTACTACAGTCCTCCTGTCGTTAATGGAGAAGACTTGACGTCCCTTCAGTATGCTAGGTCTGGTGGCTAACAATCTCCGCTGAGACCCTTTCTGGAGCAGCTTCACTAACGTGGGTCTGTTCTTTATTATTGGTAGAACATGGAGATTTTAAGCCCTGGCTGACTGAATATGACATGATTTGGGAGCAGAAACGTGCATTCTTTCCTTTCTATGTCAACGTTTCAAATCTGTGATATCACAAGTTTAATTTCCCATCCGACAAACACAGATAAAAAACCTGATGTTGAGAGGATGAATTTGCAACATGTAAAATGACTGCCATAATGAAAGAGACTTTGTTAGTGCTGAGACAGACTGACCGACCCATTAAAATTTCCAAGGTTAAAAGTACGTGTCCTCTGTTACATTAAAAGTAAATAATTCAGTGTTCTGTGTCATGACTTGATTTTTAGATTTGACGAGGACTCTTCTAAAGAGAACCCCATTTTACCTAGGTTGGTACCGATGATGACAATTTCTGGAAGAATTCAGCAGTCTAGTTGGAGTTTCTATCTTTTATCTTTTATCCTTTGCTACCTATTCCATTATAGATGTTGAGAAAGATATCTTTGCTCGTTTCAAAGTTCAGTTTTTTTTTCCTTGGTCAGATTGTTTTTCTTCTGTTTTTTTAACAGTTATAATAGGTGTTATTATTTTTCAGTCCTTTAAATTTATGTTTCATGCTGAGGGAAAATAACACTCCTGAGTAACAAGTAAACTACATGTACTGTAATATTAAAAATAGCAGATTTCAGTCATCTTTAATTATGTTTCATTAAGTGTATCTTTATCTACAAACTGTTTAAAAATCCATCAAAAAAAGTTGTTTGACTGTTCTGGTATTCTTGTTACTCTATTGAATTCAACCTGTCTCATGGTTTATGCATATTCTGTTTTCTGTCTGGAAAAGGGAGAGTTCATTCTTGTCTTTTATACCTACATGCTATTATAATGTAAATAATAAATCATGTAAGAGCTTCAAGCATTTCTCTTATGAAAGGCAAAAAAGTTTTTTTGAAAAAAGAAACAAAACAAGAGCAGAGAGAAAGAATTAAATTATTTTTTATTACTTGTACATGTTTTAAAACCAATTTATTTCAAAATCTGAATGTTGCTAAATAACAAGAAGTGCAACTACATGCCACATTAAGGATTTCAGGAGTTCATTAAAATGATTTAAACTTTTCTTGGGTAAAAGTCAAAAGAACTGGCAAAATATCAGAGCTGAGAATAACACCCAGACTATTGCTGTGCCAGTTTGCTGCACTTGCTACAACAGACCTAAATAGGTTATTCGTAAGCCTCCACCATGAAAGTATATTTAGCATTTTTCAAATACTTTTCTTTGGTGGTGAGGCAGTTTTATAAGAAGCGCTATGGAAATCTAAGGCAAAGAAAAATCTTTTAAATCATCAGCGCTTGAACATAAGTAATGCAAACAGGCTTTAAACTGTCTCACAGACAAATGATATTTCCTGCTGAGCTGACCCATTCTATGACACAATTTAAGCGGATTTTTTTCCTGTTATGATCTCTTATTTGTTCTATTACACTTCAAAGCTGTGTTCTATAATTTCAGACAGCTCCAGAAACTTTAATCTTCAGGACCTTGTATGCTTTACTTAATTAAGTGATGTACACATTTTAAGATCTGGAGTTTGGACATAAAGCATTATGTCAAATGGCATAGAGCTGATCTGATCCGAGGTGCCATATGATGTGGTTATTCTTATTTTGATCTCAGTTAAACAATGATTTGCCCCTAACTACCAAATGGAGATGACTTTTCCTAATTCTATTCATATAAGGGAATTATTTCTTTTATGAAGCAGCAATTTTAAGTAATTTTGTTGAACTGTATATAATCTGAATATATAAAAAATGTACTCTGAATACACAGTACATTATCTATTCATATATATGAATATATACTCTGAATATATAAAAGAATACTACCATAATAGAGGAAAAAAAAGTCTTTTAAAAAAATAGTTTTCAACTTTCAAACAAAACTAGAAGCATGCTTGTTTGAGGAAAAGCCATCATAAAACTATGATGTATGGGGAAAGAATCATCTGCTTTAAATATATTTCTAATCCGTTTCACATGCCAAGATCATACAGATCCCGTTTTCAAGAGCTGCCTTCACAGAAGACATATCACCTGTTAAAGAGTAGCCTTCACAGAAAGTTATATATAGGTAGAAGCTAATGTGATGTAGTATATTTAGTACTGAGTGACTTATAAATACTATCATAGAATAGAATCATAGAATCATTAAGGTTGGAAAACCTCTAAGATTATTGAGTCCAACTGTCAAACCAACACCACCATGCCCACTACACCATGTCCCTAAGCGCCTCATCTACACGTCTTCTAAATACTTCCAGGGATGGTGACTCAACCACTTCCCTGGGCAGCCTGTTCCAAGGCCTGACCACTCTTTCAGTAAAGAAATTTCTCCTAATGTCCAATCTAAACCTCCCTTGGCACAACTTGAGGCCATTTCCTCTCGTCCTATCGCTAGTTACTTGGGAGAAGAGACCAACACCCACCTCGCTACAACCTCCTTTCAGGTAGTTGTAGAGCGCGATGAGGTCTCCCCTCAGCCTCCTCTTCTCCAGGCTAAACAGTCCCAGTTCCCTCAGCCGCTCCTCATAAGACTTGTGCTCCAGGCCCTTCACCAGCTTCGTTGCCCTTCTCTGGACACGGTCCAGCACCTCCATGTCCTTCTTGTAGTGAGGGGCCCAAAACTGAACACAGTATTCGAGGTGCGGCCTCACCAGTGCCGAGTACAGGGGCACGATCACCTCCCTGCTCCTGCTGGCCACACTATATGATAAACATAAACCCCATGTAGAGAATTCTTATCTTTGTTCATCTTTTTATTGCATATCCATTATTGACAGTCTTTTTAAGAAAGTAAGAAGAATAACATTTCATCTTAGCAATAACTTTCAGAAACTATCTGCCTGAATCTGTTGATATGACACACAACAAATATTAACAGTGAAGGGAAAGAAAAGCTAATATCTACCACAGTCTGTATGCTAGCAGAAAGTTGTGTAGTCTCAATTTGTGTGTCATCACTGAAATTATTCCTCTGATATTTGGCCTAAAATGTTAACCTTGAGGGTAATGTGTGTGTGTTAGACAAGCTTGTGAGCATACTCAGAAGATGATTTTCTGACTCTCCCTTTGTGCTTCAGAAGATCATCTTAAAGCAAGAGTGCTAATGCTACCTGAAAATAGAAATTCGTATCCAGGGTGATATTATAATCTGTTGATGCTAATTTATATCCTGAATTTAGAATCATTAAGGTTGGAAAAGACCTCTAAGACCATCGAGTCCAAAATTTGGTTGAAATGTAAGGAAAATGCTGAATTCAGAAAAATTGTGATTAGGAAATGTTAAAATATAGCTATGCACTTAGTTGCAACATACAAATGAAGACTATTTATATTGCAGCATTAAGAAGATTTACTTTCACTTGTCAAAAATCATCGTATTCAGCTGGCTTTGATGTGAAACTGAATCTCTCTGTATTGTCTCGTGGGAGTTGTGGATCAAGTGGCTCACTGTGTGGGCTAGCCTCCTCAGCTGGATTGCCTGTAAGTCTTCACTGAGTAAAAATTTCTCACCCTGGGTATAAAATGCAGCACAAAGGCTTGACATAAACTTGCTTCCCTAAATGAGGCCTCACTTATATAACCTGGGCAAAGAGATGCCTTCTTTCTGGTTCTGATCATGCTTAGGTATGGTAAAGTTAGTTAACTTCTCATGCTTATCAAGAACAGCAGAATTTTAGGATATTCAGACATACTTGATACTTTGGTAACTTTAAAGATTGAAAAAAAGAAGAAATGTAAGGTCAGTCTTTCGGATTTATACAGAGGCTGGTTTTTTTTAAGGATCACAGATTGGTGCATGCTATAGTTTTGGGCACTTTGAAATTTCAGCATATGCATCTAGTTCTGTCTGCGTATGACCCTGAATTCCTTATATGGGCCAGATTTTAATGTGGCCACCAAATAATTACTTGCCTAACCCTGTAAGGTTCACCAGTTCCCTAAGAAAACCTTCAGAATCTTGAGTCGTAGAAGTAATTTGGAGGCATAATATATTTTCTCTATTTCTTCATTATTTCATCTTTCAGATGGGGCCAGTAACGACTGCCAGTGGCAGAGGGTTATTGGAAAGATTAGTTAATATTCATACAATGTTTGGAATGTATAATAAATTGATTTGCCAGGCTTTGTTTAGGCAGCAGATGGAATGATCAGGTACATTCATTTAAGTTGCCCTACTGGAGATTACTAAAAGTGTAACATCTTATATGCTGGCATTTATGTAGGGAAAAAATACATATGTGGAAGAAATACAACTGCCTTCTGTGACAGAAAGCTATTTATTCACCTCTTGTAATGGAAAACAATAGAAGACAGGAGGATGGCTGGGCAGAGGAAACAATTGTCAGCCAATTACGGAAGGTGAATGAAAGCTAAAACCAATCAGCTAGAAAATATACATTAGATATTAAATTCGATCCAGCGTCTGTGCCTGTTGAAACTGGTACAGGCTCTGGGAGAAGTTGCTGGCCAGCCACTGGCGACTCTAACTACCCCAGCCTTACTGGAGGACTACTGTCTAATGGGTAGATTAGCTTAGATCAAGAGGTTGAAAGGGGTTCAATTGGTAACGAGGCTGTTGAAAAGTCAAGTTCAACAAGACTCTGTGTGTGTGTGTGTGTGTGTGTAGAACAGGACAGGAAAATTTTCTTTCAGTATATAGTGAAAGGCAAATGATTAATGATTTAGGATTCTTTTCACACTGCAGTAAAAATTAATTAAAGATATGCTGCCTTTAGGCAATTCTGTGCTTACAATGATAAATATGGAAATGTGCTGCATTTTGCAGAATAAAAACCATTGTCTTTACAACACACAGAAACGAATTGTATCCACATCTAGTTTTATGTAAACACTCTGGAATTCAATTGGTAAGGGTTCAACTGAATGTCTCTCTATGATTAAAGAAAAGCAATACCGGTGGTAGCATCTTCAACAGCAATTACATTTTCTCACTTAAGAAAGAATTGGAAAGAAAAGATTTTTGTCATCTGTGGACTTAAGGGCAAGTGAGGGGGAGAGGAAGGATCAACAAATACTTTTGGTAGCTAAATGTATTACAATTATGGTGAATGTGTGGCAAGGTATATTTGGTTTTGTTTATTAAACTTAATGTGTTAGATGTGAGCTCTGAATCTGTTACCACAAATAGGCCCCCAATCTCTTACCCTTTCTGTTTTTACAAAATGAAGCTACCAGAGTAATCTTCCTCTCTATTGACACAGAGACGTAATTCCTCTTTTCAAATCCTGGTGGCTGTCTCTATTATTGTATTAAATAAAACCTCTTGTTACCAGTTTCAAACCTCAACATAACTTTGAACATAACTGCAGCTTTCTTTTCCTCCACTCCTTTCTCTTTCTTCCCTTCCCGTTGCCATCTCGAGGCTGTCGGGAGTATTCCTGGTCTTTCCTGCTGGTTACCTGCCTCCTGCACAGCAGCTGCACAAGGCTGTCCTAGAACCTGTCCTAGGACCACCCGCAGCTCTTATCTTCTCCGCCTCTGACTATCCTCTCAGATCAACCTCTGACATACTGCCAGAAGTGACTTGTTCAAAAAGTGTCTTTCATCTGCTTTCTGCTTTCTCACCTGTCCTTCAGGCTCGTAAAGCCTGCTGCAGCTTATAATGATGATAAAGTAAACCAAGCTGAAAAAAAAAGTATATAGAAAATCCTCTTCATTAGGAACCTGAGTATGCCCCAGCTATTCATATTGAAAAATGCTTTAATACTGCTACTGATTTACTGCTGAGTGAGTGTGTGTAGGTCTGTGCATGGCACATCCACTAGAGAATTTAATTGGCTAAATGAGAATAGAAATATTCTCAGAAACATTTGTCGTTCCCTTAGGGATCTGAGGATAAAGGGAAGAAAAAGGACAGAAGAATGTAACTGAGAGTTAAGCGTGTAACTGCTTGCCAGAGAGAAAACAGAACTGTCTGAGGAGGCTGAAGTATCAGCAGTGGGTGGGGAGCTGCCTCTATGCCCTCCTGCAGCCATGCCTGTATTTTCTCTTCTGAGTGAATTATCCTTATATCCTCGCTGTGTTGACCAGTCTATCAAAAGAGACTTGCACATCAGTACCAAGGTAGTGTAACTCCGCTGGCATCAGTGGAATTACCAGCTGGAGAAGCAGTCCAAACTGTCTGCTTAAGAATTAAGACATAGTTAAGACATGGAGAGAAAGATATACTGGGTTCATGCAAATAAAGCAAAACACAGCTATCATTTTTGGCGTGAAAGAAAATTCTCCTGTAATATGGGCAAAGATGATATGGAACTAAAAATTCTAGAAAACTGACAGATGACTTTTTAGCACCTCCGAGGATGAATGTTTTGATGTAGGCGTAATGTGCTAATGAATTAGCCTTTCAAATTCAAATGGAGCAAATCTGCCTCATTCTAGTCCTAGAGCATGGAAAGTATTTGCTAAGACCTAAAAACTATCATATGCTTTAGCAAGCTATGACATGAGTGGAAATTTCCACTTGGTCAATAGCAAGTAGATTTTTGGTAAAGGCTTCAGAAGTCACAGGAAGTAAAATACATGTAGTGTTGCATAGTTTAGGGTCATATTTTATGCTTGGACGGAAGAATGAAACCAGCTAGAAAGAGATGAGAACATGAGCCAAACTTGCTTGTGAAGAGTGCACGGAACTAGGTTACAGGAGGCCTATGACCAAACCTAATGGTAAGGTGTGTGCACTTGGGATACATTCATGGCTGCCTGGAAGATTTGCCCTCTCCCCGCAGAGCAGAGCCAGGTCTGCCTTTCAAAATCCTCTCATAAATCTTAGAAGCCAAGTACTGTCCAATGGGTGAAGACAGTAAATCTGCTTAATTCTGAAAACAGAAGTATTTAAATCAAAATAGTAAAGATTTTCTAACTACAAGTGAAAAAAAACCCGCTGGAAAGGTACACAAGGTTGTCATGGAGCCCTTTTCAGTGGGGGACGGTGGGGGCACTTGGTCCAGCACCCGTCATCCTCAATTACTGCCTGTAGCTACACAAGTCTGCGGGCTACAGCTTAACAAGAGGCTTTTCTGAGCCTGCTCTGCAGTTTGCAGCCCATTCCATTTTGTCTCTGCCTTCGCAAGGCACTGATGTAAACCAGATCACTGAGATGATGTAGGTTAAAAAAGAAACTCCTCTTAAAAAGGGAGGAGAAGTGAGAGGCATTATTGGATATAATTGTTTACACTGGCAAGGGAACTGTGAATTGTCTTAAATGGCCAGCAGCAGCTCAACCTCTTCCAGGCAGGGGAATGAGTGAGCCTTTGCACTTACAGGCAGTAATTACAGCTGCTGCTCATTCCCCACTCTAGAGAAATTAAGGTGCTCCTGATTTAAGCTGTTGTTTCATGGTACAAAGTGTTATGTCTCTGTGCCTGTTGACCTTTTTTCTCCTTCCCTCCCTGCAGCACCTCTCCCCCTTTGTGCTGTGTCAGCACAAGTCTTTGTTCATCTGTTAGGTGAATTGGGAATTAGGAAACTAATCTGACTTTTAAAAAAACACAACAAAACCGATTACTTCTATGCCTAAAAACCCTGCGATGTGAAGAATGAGGACTGAGTGTACAGGATGAAATTACTGTAGCATCCTTTTTGGTGTTGGTAAACTTGGGCTTATTACGTGTGCCTAACAGACAGCCTTATTCTGTGCTCCACAGAGATAATGGAGTCACAGAACAAGCAGTGTAAAAAAGCATGACTATCCATCAATTCCATCCTTTCTGCTAGGCACACTGTCACTAAACATTAATAAAATCTTATTGTTAGTCAGCTTTAAACCTCCAACATCAGCAGTGCTATGCCATAACTAAGTACAAATCTTATTAGGAAAAAAGCATTACCTTTTATATTTTCCCTTAAAGAAGAAATATTTCACTGTTGCATTCATCGCTAACAGAAACACTATTATTTCAGTAAACAGTTTATAAACATTAAAAGAAACTGAGTGAGGTTTATGGGATTTAAACACACTTTTCATTATTTGTTAACAGGATTTAGCTCCTGCATGCTACTTCAAACATTGCTCTTGAATACGCTTTTCTTCAGTTTTGTGTCTTGAAAGAAGACTGGAAAAAATCTGTCTTACCTGAGCTGGATTTTCTCAAAAAAATAACAAGAAGACCTGATGTCATTTACAGGATTAAGCAGCTGAACAAACATTGTACAATATGCTAAAAAGCATCTTCAATGAATGTTTTCTAGTTAGACTATTATTTCTGTCATCAATATTTCAGTTATAAAGTTTTAAAAATTGACTCTAATTAAGAGGCATGCTAAGAAGAAAGTGGTTATAACTTAATTTACCTTTGACTGGCCTCATCATGCATTCAGCAGCAAATTATTTCTTTTCTTGACACAAGTATGATGTTTGTTGGTGTCAGTTAGTGCCAATACATAGACAAATGCTTATGGGCTGAAAAGTTAATATACCATACATTGTGCCTTTGCAGTGACAAGCAAAATTTGCAACTGTCTTCTTTATATTTACAATAAATATTTATCTTTTCCATAGACAGGAAAACCCACATTTATTGATTTTATTGACAGATTAACAATTCATTTTTAAAATGCATGATCCTTATACACCAACTCTTATTTTTCACTTTATTGCACCACTTTCATATTTTACTCTTGATGGGGATGGGGTAAGAGAATTCAATAGTAATTTGATTGAATAAATGTCATGCAAGAAGTTTCATAGAATAACAGTCTTGCAAAGAAATCCTCCTAGCTGGGTTTTAGTGTGTTGTGCCCTCTGAGGACTATTTGGTAGTCTCTTTTAGGATGCACAGGAGCATCTCTGTAGAAAGAAAGATGACAAATTCACTGACCTCAGTATAAATGCTCTAAAGATGAAGGCTTGAAAATCATGATAAAAAGGAATGTTTGCTGGTAAAGAACAGGAAGGAATGGAAAGTTTCACTTATCTGAGAAGATGAAATTCAGTGGCTGATAAGATCTGAACATTATGAAGACTGTAAAATCACTGGGGATATGGGGGAATGCAGTATATTTTAGTAGCTGCCAAATCTGTGGTATAGCTAGATCAGTGTATAAACTAAATTGAAACAAAGCTACAGCAATGCCTTGTCAAGATTTCACCATCAAGCAAAAATGCGGCAGCAAATGAGGCAAAAGTGAAGCAGATTAGAAGCTTTTGACAGTTTCTGAGTCAGCTGGTGGCAGTTACCAGCATGGAGGTTCGCACAGCACCTAGCCAGCCATTCATATCAGCCGTTGCTTTGTAGAGATTATTCTTACTTTTTTGCTCATATTATAACTTCACAGAGAGGGCTGCACTTTCAGCCACTGAGCAAAGAATGTATCAATAGAAAATTAATAGAGGACTGCTGTATGGTTCAGCAAGATGATTACAAACTGGGTTTTTTGTCTGCAATTTTTCAAGTGCTGAAAAAAATATCTTGGGTAGAATTATTACAGTCAAGAGAAACCAATTAAACAGATTTGTGTCCCATGGAATGTCTCAAGTGTATTAATCTCTGTGTAAATGCTGCTTTCAAGTAGCAAGTAGTCAGAAAAAGCCCTTTTACAGCCATTCCTTTCTGAAAAATGATAAATAAAATTGTGGAGGCTATTGGTGGATTCACTTGTTTGAGGTATTTTTCAGCCTTCAAACATAATCAAATACTTTAAGAAAAAGAGGGTAGTCTCTATGAAAATGTAAAATTAAGTGATAACCCAACTGTTGACCCTGCTGATGAGCCTTCTGTGTGACGTGTTTTCTGTGGCTGTAGTGTTCTTAACATAAGGAAATGACACATTCAAAACGTGCAGTATTAAAGTTGCAAAGTCAAGCACTCAGAAGATAAGAAATACCAGTTTAGGTTCCCATATGCATCTTATTTTGTCCCTATCTGTCCGTTTATATTTTTAGCTATTTTTTGCTAACATATACAAATTCTATTTTTTGTTACATTATTTTGGCATGTTTGAACACCTCCTTTTCTTTTTTTCCTTTTGACTACATAGCCACACTGTTAAAACGTCTTTATTTCTGTAAAAATATTCCTGATGCACTGGCAGACTGTTTGTAAAGCAGTAGCACGCTCAGGAATCACATTCACAGCTCTATCAGGTCTTCCTCTTCCTGAGCAAGCTACCACCGCAGGTCTGCCTGCACGGACATAGTCCCCTCTAGGATATCTGAGCCTCATTCTTCATCTGTGTCCTACCTATCACTCATGCTTGTTTTATCCACATTTTATTATCCATTCGCAAAGCAAAGCCTTTCTATGATGCAGGATCTTTTCAGGCTGCTCTGTACTTCATGCAGTAGTGAAGGGGATGTGAGAAAGAGCTGCGGTTTAAGGTTTTTGTGTGTGGTGGGAATGGTGCTGACTGCCTCGTTGCACCCTGCAAAGCTGAGAGATGTGCCAACGAAAGGAGCAGGGTTAGGGTGGGAGAAGGATGTGAACGTTACCATTCCTGCAAGTGTAGCAGGATTGCAGGGCAGGGCAGTCTGGACGACAACCAGGATGGAGCTAAAGACTTCAGGTTTTATGGGTCGCCAAACTATGGGGGATAGGCAACATGATTCACTGTTTACACTGCCACACTACCAGCAAATAACTTCATTTTCTAGTGTTCTTCTTATGCTGCAATCTGTTGGCACAATATAGCTCTCCTCCACTTTCTCTTCAAGTAACACCTACAGTTCCTGCACTCTTATGCTGCTGTAAAACATGGATCACAGTTTTATAAATTCAAGAGTAATAATCTGTCATTGAACAAAGGCATAGGTATGGGAATTACCAAGTTTAAACTGAGCTGTCAAAGTGAATAAACTATACCTACGGGATGTTTCTCGCTCAGTATTTCTGACCGTTGACCTGAGAAATTTGGGTCCTTGACCATGATTGATACAGAGAGAGCATAAGTTAACTTTAAGATTGACCCTAGTTATTGGTGTAAATGCAACTGATATGCTCAGAAAGGCGGATAATCTACTCTGTTGGTTCCTATACTGTATTACAGTGAACCTAGACCTCAAAATCTAAATGCAGCCAAATTTCAATGAAGAGAAAGGGCAAAAACGTGTCACATCACTACGGAACTATTGGTTTGAGCTCAATAACCTGCAAGGCTTTGTGAGGTTTCTTGGAGAAAGGAACAACTGAAAGTACGTGAGGATAATGGAACACAAGGAAATATCCCACTTAGAAAAAAGGTTAAAATGAAATACAGATTTCCCCAAAAGTGCAGTATGCATAGTTAACCTGTTGTCTTTGTTTGAATAAGTTTAGAGAAGTAAATCTACCACAGTATTACCCAGGCAATTAGTAGTTAAACTACTGAAGATTGGTACAGGAATTATAAGGAAGTGAGGAACCAGCTAAAGCAGAGATGATAATGGATTTTGTAAAAGGGGAAATATTATTAATGAAATTCCTCCAGGATCAGTCTTGCGACTGATGTCATGTAAAATTTTCATTAATAATCTCAGCACAAAGTGAACTTGAACACAGGGAAAATTCTCAAATGACTCTTCTGTGAGGCACGGGTGAGATTTTCCCTGGGATAGTCATAGGTGCCTAAACCAGGAGGTTAGTGAAGGCAGTGGAGAGAAAAAGTCATCTCCAGAGGCATGGCTCATGGCATGGTTAGCTTCCTGCTCTGAATAGCTCTTTTAACGGCAGAGAGGGAGTCAAGATGCCGCAGGAGGTCTGTCTTCCCGCTGTAGGGAATAATGACATTGTTTATTACACACGGTTGAAAACCCTAATTCAGGCCTGTTCTAGCTCTTGTTCACAATGTTAAAACAGGGCTTGAACATTGGCTGCAAAACCTGCCAGCCCCCTCTGGAGACTCTACTTGAGTCCATAGATAATTTAAATGTACATGAAAGAACTTGCCTAAAGCCAATGTGTTTCAAGTACTCTACTTCTTAGGTCTTTAAAGGATGCTTTTGCAGTAAGTTTCCTTTTGTTCCCGCAAAATACATTTGTAGGACAATATCTAATGCTCCGTCTCACCAGTACTCACCTGCCGCTTCATAGGGTGCCGTGTACCTGCTTAAGCACTAACCCTTTCCCTCACAGATTAACCCAATTAAATTAGAGGAAGAGAAATTGCTCTCGGCTTCTCACTTACCTTCAAGTTTGAGGCTCCTTTTTCAGAACTTGCCTTGTTTAAAAAAAGCCAGAAAACAACTCCTCCCCCCGCCCCGATAATTGTTAAGAATCTAGCTGAAAATCAACAGTAAAATACTTACTTGCAGCAATACAAAAGACATTGAGGATTAACAAAAGCTAGTTGTAATTTTTTGGTCTCTTACTATAGTTATTTATGACTGCTTCTCCCGTTCCTGGCTGCTTGTTGCTATCCCCTATGTCATAACCTGTAACCTCCAGGGTTGAGTGCACGGGGCGGAGGGGTCGGCGGATGAGGAGGACTGTTTGGTTTTGGTTTCTTTCTGCCTGGGTCATTTCTGTGGCTTGGTTTACACTTTGGGCCCACATGCGACAGTATGATGGTGAAGGTTACAATTTGCGACTCAGTTTAAGAAAGGAGGCAGAATGCCCCAAATTTTCTAAACTTTCTGAAGTTTAACACGTGATGTAACAGTGACACTAGTCTTCCCTTATTCCTGCTTCCCTGTGGCCAGGCCTGACAATACAATCAGACGGTACTCGTTGATATATACCATTGATCTCACTGATAAACTTTTGCAAAATACCCAAATTTCTCTCTCTGAAGGGAGTCAACTTCAGCTACTAGAGCAGGTTTGGGCACAAAATACCAGTTTGGCTGTTCTATAAAGCACCCTATGCTAGGTATGTATAACAAGCACCATTGTATATAAAGGTCTGATCACGTTTTCTAAAAGGATTTGGAGAAGGGCAGAGAAGGATATCAGAATCAATAGAAAATACCTATTTTACAGTATAAGACTCAAATAGGTTTCTTTAGACTGTCGAGCAGGGGCTGAGAGCTAGTGAATGTTCCTTGTAAATACTCCATGTTTTTAACAACAAAGAATAATAGGAGCTGTTTAGCTTTTAAAAAAAGAAAAAAAAAGCTGTAGGGACAAAGGGATATGTACTGTAAGGCAGTGAAGTGTGGAAGAGAATTCCAGCAAAAGAAGTGGAGGTAAGAAACGTAATGAATTCTAATCTGAAGATTGATCGGTTTATGAAAATCATGATTTTGTGGCTGTTATGATATACATAGTTTTGTTGCCTGCGTTAGGAAGTGTTCTGACTCACTGACTCCGGTGTATGCATATTCTAGTTTCCTAAATTATCATTATTTAGTCCAAACAAAAGCATTTACTAGTTTAGCTGATGTGAACCAGTTAACAAAAGAACTTGCACCTTCATTTGACTGCTTAATTTTGAACTTTGACCCCGATCCTGCACGAATTTGTATGAACATAATTTAAAGAAATACAAGCATCTATAATGATTGCAGTAAATACAAACAGCATATTGTGAAGTACATATGGGTTACAAGGAAATGTGCTATCACCACCTGTATTCAAAGATCTCAGAAGAATATTTTTTGGCTATTCAGTTTACAGAATAGCATTCCCAGCAGCTGTCACCAAATTAGGGTCTTAAGCTAGTCTCACTCTGAGCAGAGCATAGCGATTTGGCAGGAATCACAATGAGCAGCAGTCATTGATTTGCTGTGTGGAATATGAATGGCAGAGTACTTTAAGGGTTAACCCTAAAATGCAGCAAATAATTTGAGAAAGATTTTTAAAAAAATATTTAACAAGAGACTTCTTCAAAACAATAGATACTGAAATAGGAAATGCGTAGATAAATTATGCATTCAACACGAAAGATCTCACATCATATAGGAATGTTTTGTTTCTTAGAATGTTGTGCTGAAAGGGAGATGTCAGAAAATGGAGCAGTCAGAACAATCCATATTTTTACATCCAGTTTAGTTTCATTACAGTCCTGCCCTAATTATTTAAAACCAACCTAGGACGAGAGTGTCTGTCAGTCCCCCTATTTACACCATCTTTAAGTTTTCTGTGGAGGCAGTGAACAAAGTTGCCATGGTGTTCTGTAAATTAGATTCTTGTTTTAGGAGTAGGTACATGATCACCAGATTAATTTTGAAGTAAGCTATTGTAAAGCCAGCCAAATAGAACCACTTGAGAAGTCTGGAAAAGACTGATCCTTAAGGTAAAAAGGTCCAAAATCCATCATCATGCTGCTGCCAGGAAGCTACTGTTAGCACATGCTTAGGCATACGCCTTTCCCAATTTGCAGATGTCACTGATGCTTCAGAGGATTTGGGGAGTAGAATGCATAAATAACAGTTATTGCTATGGTCATTAACTTCTGGGTTTGGAAAGTCTTTTGCATTATGATTGAGAACTTTCTTCCAGACGACAGCCAGAGGCAGTAAAAGAAAGATAGAATCTTTATGGAGATAGGACCCACACATAATTGTATGACGAATTATAATGACAAGGTTGGGCTTAGGATCTGTAATGTGATGTACTGAAATAAAATCTATTTCCATACAGTTCATGCAGGACTACTGCAGTTTGCAGTAACCATCTTTGCAAAGCACAACATACTCTCTCTGCATCAGGAAACACACTCTTTTTCTGCACGAGTATTTATATATTTTTTTTTCCTCATAACCTAATCTAATTCTGAGATGTAAACATAGATTGCAGAGGGATTCATATGGGTTTAATATAGCTTCAATGGACAGTCCGATAAGAACTGGATCATGTCCTTACCATATTTGTGGACAAGTGCTGACATCAGAACTTTCATAAAGATATTTTGAAATACGTTATTTTGCATCATTATATTTTTGAGCCATAATTTTTATATCTAAAATAAAATCATTGCAATTCTGCCAGAAAAGAGCAAATGGGAAAAAGAATAACTCATTCAAGAATCACCCTTTATGAAAGATACTGCTTACCCTTGCAAGTAGCAAAAGATGTTAACCTTAAAATAGCCAGCAGAAAGTACAGGCTATGCTTGTTAGTAATTGTGATCCTGCCTTATGCTTGAATAGCAAATCATTCTATCTTTTTTCTTTGCAAGTGCTAGAATGTTTGTAAGTGAAATAGCCTACAGCTTTAGGGCCTGGTGAATGGCAGGTTCTTGTAATCTGGAATGGGGAAGACATAGCTAGCTAGTGTTACAACCCGTTTTGACTGCCACCCGTTGGTTGCTGATTGAGGGAACACGTACCATTCACCAGCTAGGCTTGCTAATTAAGGGCACACTTTTGGTCCACCCTCTAGATGCAGGCTGAAGCAGACGGGAGAGGGAATCCTCACAATGAAAGCAAACTGCTATTCTCTCTTATTGAAAGATGCTAAAGCAGAACTGCACCATGTCACCCCTTGTACTACTTTATTATAAAAGGCTATAGGATGCATTAAATTTACTTGGCATCTACTACTAATAAGCAAAGCTACAGCTAAGCAAGATTTGTCAGGTCTCATTAATTGCTACAGAGGAGTCTAGATCCTTGTATTATTTCCTAGGACCTTAAGTTTTTTTTTTTTATGATACTGTGTCTATGTCATCTTCTGTTTTCTACTCCCCTCTCTTCAATCCTCTTTGTTAACCTTGTATAGATCTCTGGCTCCTATTTCCTTTACCTGTCAAGTCAAAGCTCTGGCAAGTCCACCACACACTGTTGACCCTTATCTTTCAGATCTTGAAGTTTTGTCTGTCACATCACCTGCTTCTTCTTCCTTTGTGCCTGCATGTGCTTTTAAATTCCTAACTCTAATCAATATGATTATTAGATTAGATTGCCTCCAAATTCTTTGTTGCAGCATCGTTTTTTTGGTTGTTGTTTCTTCTGTTGAGAAGGTTATCTAGGTTATCTTGGTACCCACACTAGCTCTGACATCATTTTTACATAAAGGCTGGCCGCAGCTTTCTGGAAATAGTTGAATCTCTTGTATGACTGGAGATGTGAATGTGGCCTCATCCCTAGGACTTGCCCTGGAAGAAAGGAGAATATCCACACCTTTCCACAGGTAACAGAGGATATCTTTGTCTCTGACTATGATGCAAGAGAAAATACTTGCTTGGCAGATTTCGAGTGGGCCGAAAAACCAAAATGTGTGTATCCTTGAAATACTACACCTTAACTAGTAAGGTCACATCAGTGCCTGTTGCTGTAAATTACTTTCCTGATATTTTATAATAAGGAAATAAAAATATGAGGTGTATCATAAATAAAGAGACACTTTCCTAAGTGCTTAAGATTTGAAATAATCACAGTTAGTGAAAAGAAGGTATGATGTGTATGATCTGTAGGGCTTCCAATGCAGATTTGGAAAAATTTGGCCTGTGGACTGTTTGTTACAGGAAACTGATAGATAACAATCATACCCCGCCCTTATCCTTCCCAGAAACACTACTTCTGACACCATAAATGGTAACGTTAGACCCTTTTCTTTCCAGATTGTGGAATTGGATTATACTTCTTTATTGCTTCCCACTGTCTCTTTTCTTTTCCCAAACAATGCAAGAACAAAATGTAGACCTTTCAGTTCTATAATAGGAAGACAATCTGTTATTCTATAGTAACATTTAGAAAAAAAACAAGCAAAAAAAATCCCTTTATTAAACCTGAAGCATAAGTAGAAACAATGCAGAAAGATTTAGATAGGTGCGTTGATTGTAAATGCAGAGGTCTACTGACAAGCCTATGCTAATAAATCACAAAATCAAATGAAAAAATACTGTATGCACAAGCAGGAAATATGTTACAGAATTCTGGCCAAGAAACAAAAAAAGTTTTGGGAGTTATTGTGTGAAAAGTCTGTCAAGTCCTGAGTGTAGCGCAGTTGTAGTGCCGAAGACAAACACGTTTCTCAGCTTGTACTGTTAGGAGGGCAAAATCAATGATGGATATACTATTTCTATCTAAAATTGTGGTTACACCTCGCCTTGGATATAGTGTGAAGTACTGCTATAATGCAACTTTGCAGAGTGTGCCACTGACTTTGAGAGCACAGAACGGTAAAAAAAAAATAAGCTCAGACTGTAAGGATCTATACAGAAGAAAAGTTTAAATTAGACTTTATTCTAATTGAAAAATGAAAAGATTCACTGGAATTTATTGAAGTTTCATATTTATGGCAGTAGTTAGTGAATATAAAACTTAGTGGCATTGCTGAAATACGATTATACAAAAATACCACTATGTATAATTCAGGCAGTTGATAGAAAGCATAATGTTATACTAAGGATAGCTGCTGAAAGAACCAAAAACGAGAACACAAAGGCACGACCTCTGGAAGTAAAGACAGCTTCAGATTTTGCTTCTGCGTTACCCTTTACTGGGGAACAACGACAAGTTTAGAGGCTGGTCTATAAAATAAAATGATGTGAGATAAAAATATTTTCTTTTTTTCTAGAGTCTTTCTTCAGTGACCCAATGGAGGTGAAAATTTGCAAACAGGGAAGGGCAATGGGCACTAATGAATAGGGCAGCTGAGCAATGTGGTAAAGCCAGTCTACAAGTTTCAGAAAGAAACAGACAGGTTTCTACACGGAAAAGGCAGAGAGGGCTAAAAGCAAAGTGAAAGGAAAAGATGACAATTGTTGTGAGCATCAGAAAATATTTAGGTTAGTATTTATTTGGATATAAGTAACAATTTTAAATGATTTATCTGAAAACATTGATTTTATGTGTCATAATAATAATAATAATAACTGCATCTTAAAACCAATAAATTAATTTATCTTCATAACTTGACTTTGATTTGGGAATTTTGCCCACATAGGGGAGGAAAATATTGCTTACATTCACATAGGAAATCTGAGTCAGAGCAGGGAACTGTAAACAGCCTAATTTTCTTACTGTCGAGCAGTCTTTCCAGTTTGCTCATGGTTAATCTGTCTCTAGATGAGATTTCTGTTGTTTTTGTTTGAATTTCAAACTTCATGCTTCTCAAAGCAGGTCTTAATAAGGGAAGTGGTGGAAATACTCAAAGAGGCTGAGTTTATGGAAATAGTGTTTTCAGTGTGGAACCAGGAAATTTAATAGATAGTGCCAGGAAGCCAGTCACTGTTGACTCCAGATTATATACGGGGAAATAGAGTGTGTAAGGGAGCTTATAAAGGAAAAGAAATTCTTTACTCATATGAGAGGAAAGAGGCTTAGACTGCATGATAATTTAGATGGTTTTGTTTGAATCATGGACCCAAGATGGACAACGTGCTCCATGTAGGACACCTGAAACTCTGGACAGGAGTCTTGTATTTTTCTAGGTTTTCTATTTGTAGCACTCATCACTCTAAACTGGTTTAATGTTGCAGACAAGCAGAAGACATAAAATGTTGCTGTGCCGCAGCTGAGGTGTAAGTAGAACTGAAACTGTGTAATCATCTGCCCTGGTAGCTGAAGGTTGGAGAAAACTTCACATGAATCTGGCCGAATGGGAGAAGACAGAAAAAGCAAGCAGCCTGTAAATGCCTCATTGGCTGTAAGTGAGACGATTTCGTTTCATGCACGTGGTTGTGAGTGAGCTGGTACTGTTTATGAGTAAGACTTGTGGGCATCAGGAAACCAGACAGTAATTAACTGGGATGCCAGTATGAGATTTCAGTTGCATATATGGATTGAGCTTTACTAGTTTCATTTTCTCATAATTACTGCATTTTTCCACATAAAAATTGCAGTTTCATAATCCTGAGGGCTCCTGAGTAGGAGCAAAAATTAGAGAAGACCAATGTTGTAAAATGCTTGACTCCTAAATTCTGGCAGTAAATATGATTTTTAAAGCAGATTTGATTCATTTACCACCTGGGGATTCCAAATGAAGATATTTTGGATAGAAGGATAGCAGCATAGGGTAGCAGCATGGGGTGTTGTTTTTTTGTTTGGGTTTTTTTTGCAAGTGCATAGCTATATGTAGACTATAAGGGGAGAATGCTCCCAAATACTCATTGCCTAGGCTTAATGATAAATACTGTAAGCAGTTTAAATAAAACTATAGTTTCTTTTTAATATATGGTAAGAGCAGTAGCTCCTATACTTAGTTTTCTTAAGACTTTCCCTTGGAGGAATTCTTCTGACTTCTAGCTAAAGGAAATTATTTGCTGTTTTACAACCTTTTTGATTTTTGTTTATTCCTCCAACTTCACCAAAGTTTCGGTTTTCCAGGGGGAAGGGGTTGGGGGAAAGTGAGGGTCCAATCAACTATACAAACATCATACAGAAGAAAATGCGTTATAGAGATGAGGAATCCTTCTCTCTAAAATGATAAAACTTTTCAGCTGAAGCTTGATGGCCTATGAGAGAAAAAAATTAACTTTTTTATATATATATCTTGAAACTGAGATTAGTATATTTTTTAAAAAACCCTCAATATTTAAAAATTTTAAAAATGTCTGGAAGGTTTAAAATTGACATATGTGCAAACAGTAAGAAATACAAGAAAATCAAAAGCAGCTTCAGCAATGATGAAGCTGAGAATTGGTGAAGAACACCATTTCAGTTCCCTGCACAAATCAATATGCCCATATTTCTGACTACATAATTACAAAATACATTATATTCTAAAGTGAACATTTACCAAAATTGATGAGAGAATTACCAAAGTAGTTGGACTTTCTTAAAGTGTGTTAATGATGATCATTGCAGGGATTTTGCTGGCAGGCATTCCTTATTACCAGAGCTGTAGGCTGCATTTTCTAGAAAGCCATCAAAAAAGAGATTTTATATGTTGAGCCTTGAAAGAGAATATGAATACTGCACTATGCTAGTAATAGAGCTGTGCAAAAAATGTGATGCCAAATTAAGCTCTGCAGAGTTTGCAAAGTTTCAGCTAAAGTAAAATATTCCATGCCACACTTTTAGTAGAAAGCCTTTATTGGAAATTTTTGTTAAAGTTGGGTGCATTTGTTTTAGTATGTTTCCTTAACAGGCTGCTAATTTTAACAGATGTATTGGGTTTGTGTGGCAAGGTTTTGGTAGCAGGGGGCTACAGGAGTGGCTTCTGTGAGAAGCTGCCAGAAGCTTCCCCTGTGTCCGACAGAGCCAGTGCCAGCCAGCTCCAAGACGGACCTGCCTCTGGCCAAGGCTGAGCCCGTCAGCAACGGTGGTAGCGCCTCTGGGATAACATAGTTAAGGAGGAAAAAAAGCTGCTGCTCAACAGCAGCCAAAGAGAGGAGTGAGAATGTGTGAGAGAAACAACCCTGCAGACACCAAGGTCAGTGAAGAAGGAGGGGGAGGAGGTGCTCCAGGCGCCGGAGCAGAGATTCCCCTGCAGCCCGTGGTGAAGACCATGATGAGGCAGGCTGTCCCCTGGTGGAGCAGACATCTACCTGCAGCCTGTGGAGGACCCCATGCCAGAGCAGGTGGATGCCTGAAGGAGGCTGTGACCCTGTGGGAAGCCCATACTGGAGCAGGCTCCTGGCAGGACCTGTGGACCTGGGGATAGAGGAGCTCACGCTGGAGCAGGTTTGCTGGCACGACTTGTGACGCCGTGGAAAGGACCCACGCTGGAGCAGTCTGTTCCTGAAGGACTGCACCCTGTGGAAGGGACCCATGCTGGAGCAGTTCGTGAAGAACTGCAGCCTGAGGGAAGGACTCATGTTGGAGAAGTTCATGGAGGACCGTCTCCCATGGGAGGGACCCCACGCTGGAGCAGGGGAAGAGTGTGAGGAGGAAGGAGCGGCAGAGACAACGTGTGATGAACCTCCATTCCCTGTCCCCCTTTGCTACTGAGGGGGAGAGTTAGAGAAAACCGGGAGTGAAGCTGAGCCTGGGAAGAAGGGAGGGGTGGGGGGAAGGTGTTTTAAGATTTGGTTTTATTTCTCATTACCCTACTCTGATTTGATTGGTAATAAAATTAAATTGATTAAGTGATCTCCCCGTCCTTGCCTCGACCCACGAGCCTTCAGTTATATTTTCTCCCCCTGTACAGCTGAGGAGGGGAGTGATAGAGCAGCTTTGGTGGGCACCTGGCGTCCAGCCGGGGTCAACCCACCACAACAGAAAACTGAACACAGTGAACTTCAAAGACGTACTTCACAGCTAAACTGTGTCTCTTGGTCTTTTTCTTATTTTAGGAGTAGCCTGAGCCTACTGACTTTAATGAATATGTTCCAAATAAGCCATTTTTGGCTTGTTTTTACCAAAGCAATTAACTACAGAAATACACATTTTCTTTCACAGAGAGTTTTATAGTAAAACCAGTGGGAAAATTTTTCTCCTAAGTTATATTATTGTTAAAGCCAATGAGTTAAAAGGATCCCATCTCATGTAGATGAGAGCGCACAGGCACAGTTTGTTGCATTCATCTGGGGATCTGAGCTTAGAAATAATAAGACACACTCCAGCCAGTGATTCATCCCGCTATGTGAAAACTCGAAAGTGGTTTTCTGTCACACTTTGTAGCGGTTCAGGAGGGAGGAATGCTCCTTGCAGACACCTGGGGATGAAGAAGAGCATCCATCCAGAGGTTAGCAGAGAGTCATAAAAGAGGGAAGCTGCCCTGCCTATGAAGCAGCCAAGCAGAAAAGTTTTAACATCCCCACCAGGCCTTATTTTTTTCTCTCCCCCCCTCGCCCCGCCCAAGGCAATATGAGTGGGAGATAAAGAGGCTAAAGGAAGAGGTACATTGATGGAGCTGGAATGCATGAAGGTCCTGGGGCTGGGTGTGAGAGGATACCTGAGGATTGTGCAAGGGGCCTCAGTAAGTTCTGGGAAATGTTGGACCTATGGGTGTTAACCTAAACAAGATTAAGGTACATGTGAGGTTTCTCCCCTTTTTGGATGTAGTTGTTGTTTAAAATGTTAACTTTAACTAACATTTAGTTAAACTTACTGTTAGATTTTTTTTTAAGCCACCTTTGTAATGCTGAAGTTAGGGTGTTTGCTTTCTTTGTGGACATATGAGGTTGGGAGAAGAATACTAGTGAACATGATTAGCAAAATAAAAACCTGAAATATATGCATCCTGACTTCTCCCCAGGTTCTGACAAGTGAATTTTGAGGCTTGGTAATTACAGTCATGCATAAGAAGGTTGTTAAACTCCCATAAGTGAAAATGGCCGCATTTCACAGTTATCATATATGTACGTTTATCTACATTTGCTCCTTTTTCCCATTCAGAAGTCTTATCCAGCTAGAATTTGAAAACTGTGAGCACTTGTCTTGGGGTATCTGAACAGCCTGAAGTCATTCAGGCAACCTTATATCTATACCTGAGGTTATATGGACAGATCAATGGAAAAAGACTATGTGCAGTGACTGAGATGCACCTTGGACAAATCAAACTCACTAAATATATACTACACATCTGTCCTGGTTTCGGCTGGGATAGAGTTAAATTTCTTCCTAGTGCTGTTTTTTGGATTTAGGATGAGAAGAATGTTGATAACACACTGATGTTTTAGTTGTTGCTAAGTAGTGCTTACATAGTCAAGAACTTCTCAGCTTCCCGTGCTCTGCCATGTGCACAAGAAGCTGGGAGGGGGCATAGCCAGGACAGTTGACCCAACTGGCCAATGGAGTATTCCATACCATATGATGTCATGCTCAGTGTATAAATAAAAGGCATAGTCCAGGAAGTAGCGATTGCTGCTTGGGCATCGGTCGGTGGGTGGTGAGCAATTACATTGTGCATCACTCATTTTGTATGTATATTCTATCATTATTGTTATTATTATTATTATAATTATTTTCCCTTCCTTTTCTGTTCTATTAAACTGTCTTTATCTCAATCCATGAATTTTACTTTTTTTTCCAATTCTCTCCCCCGTCCCACTGGGGCGGGGGGAGGGGGCGGGGAGTGAGAGAGCGGCTGTGTGGTGTTTGGCTGCCTGCCAGGTTAAACCACAACAACATCTCAGGCAGATTTCCACCTGTGAAATCCTGGAAAGAAATATGGGAACCCTGATTTTCCACTCTGCACAGATGTATTGAAATGGAAGTGAAGTCTTGAATTTATTTTACTTTTTGCTTTTGACTAAATATTCCAGTCATATTCCTTTTCCTCCAGCAGCTCAGGAGAAATATGAGAGGGAGATAAAAGAGGCAGCACTCAAAGAAGACTTGGGAGACAGGTTTTATTCTTAACCATGCTATATGTTGGATAGAAATACCTCCCTTTCTAAAGCACTTTGAGATCCTAGGGTTAAAAGTGGTTCTGTAACGAGGCTTTATTATTATTATTGTTGTTCATATTTAAACTTTCTGCACTATTTTATGGTTCTAATTAAGAGAAAAGTAAGAAACAGGCTGCACTGGAATGACTCACAAAGAATTCTTATTCAATGGGGTTTCAGGTTTGTCACATCTTTACTGTAAATTACAAGTTCTTTTCTTTCAGAGACTGCAATCAAGTATCCAACTTTAGAAAACCAAATTCAGTTAAACAACTGTACAACTCTTTATTTTAATTGTAACACATGTTTTCCTTTTTATTGTTCCAAATAATTTCCTCTCTTTCTGTTTTCCATTTTCTTACTCTATGGAGATACAATGCTGGTCAGAACATAAAATTTTTCAGTCTCTTACAGAATACATTTAGAGACTTGTTGTATACTCCAGAAATGCAACTGGTAATTGAGGTTTGGTGGTATTTTTTTCTTTTTTTTTTTTTTTCGTTAATATGCTGTGAGCTGAAAAGGACACTCCACGTTACTTAAATAGTCTATCTGACAAATTATGCTCTTTAATTCTACTTAGGAAACTGTCTTTTACATTAACTAAACATCACCCCCCTCCCCGACCCTACTTGACATTTAAAGCTTAAGCAACTACAGCCTACTTCTAACAAGTTCTCCTTCAGTGTAAATTAAAATGACGTGGTGTTGAACAAAATCATCCAGTACCAAACAGTGCAGTCTTCAGGGATTTTTTTTAAATACTGTTCATGTATAAATAGAGGAATTCAATTAAAAAATAACCCAAGGCACTATGCAAACTTGCAATCTTAGCAGAATTTAATGGAACTTGTCAGAGACCTCACCTCATATATTGTTGTATATACATACAGGCACATATATGTACATGTAGGCACATATACATAGGCCTAGAATGTTCCAAAACAAAGAATGTCTTCTGCTTTCATGATCTGTAATGGTTTTATTTTAATCTCTGGTTTTATTTTAATCTCTTGTTTTAGTTGGCTCATTACTACTGTGAGCTTCCTCAACAGCAGTATCCTGGAGTTTTAATTTCTGTAGAATGTAGTTATGCAACAGCTTTTTTTGGGTTTCATATTTGTACATTTAAATAATTAGCATGAAGGTTACTTCTCATAGTAGCTTGCAGAGTAAATGATGTGAATTAAACTCTTCAGATTTTACCCAGGCCCACCTCCACAAACTCAATTTTACCCTCTACCTGGGGATGACAAATCCTAACAGTAGTATTTGGTACTTGAAACTACCACAGAATGAATGACTGCTGCAGATTCTCTGTAGCTTGCCAAGTTGCTCAAAGTAAAATCTGATCACATTTGAGTCCCTTGTATAGTCCTCTGTATTTTGCAGGAGAACAGGAATAGATAGATCAATTTCCTCCCAGCATGTGAAGAGAAAATGGACTCATCTTCCAAAACAGGTTGAGACATAGTTATGATTAGAGTCTTTGGGTTCACTTACAACTATCTCTGTGCAGTTTCAGAAGATTATGTATGCCAAAACTGCCTTTTTTTTAATTCATAGCTGTATGTTAAACTTACATTAGAAATCTGTTGAGCTCTGCTTTTTGTTTTATTTCACATTCAATGTGAATGCATGTCATATTTTTAAAATAAATTCGTAATATTGATGAAAAACATAGTCGTGCTTATATAACACACATCCAAAACTATTCAGCTGTGCACTGATAATGTACTTGCAGGGGCAGCATATCACCTGTAGCTCTTGCAAATCCTCCCTGTTTCACCATTAGTGGTTTCAGTAAGTGTCTCAGGTGGAAAGAGCATAATGTCAGTGAAAAAACTTGTGATTGAAATACTGAATGGTTAGATATCTAGTATGTTTAATTCCTGTTGTCCACCCAGGAATTTTAAAGACCAGGCTAATTTTACATTTTTTTTGTGATGAAAATGAATGAACGACAAATGCGTCAATGCAAACTCCTCTTTCCATGTAATTTGTTGTTATTTTTTATGCCAGTGACAACTCTTCCTTTGGGCTAAGCATTTCTTTGCTTTTGTGAGTATTTTCATTTGATGACTAAACCACAAATTTTTTTTGGAAATGGAGTAATACACTTATTGACATATTATTATAAGCAGAGAATGATTTGTTTATGTAAAATACAGCTGAAGATGTTTTAAATCATAGCCTACCTTATAATGCTCTAAGCAGCTGTACTTCCAACAGATGAGAACCCTTGAGTATTGAGCTTCTTGTAAGTGGTTTAAACAAAGGACTCTCTTGGATCTGATGTGTGTTACATGCATAGGATCAAGTGAAGTTCCTGCAAGAGATTAAAGATTAAAAATATTTTTGAGAGACTAGAAACTAATGGAACATTAAAAACTACGCTCAGACATTATTTTTCCATAAAATTGATCCTGAAAAACGCTACAAAAAATGGACCTGCCCAAGAAAATAAACTATTAATCTAAAAGTTTAATTCAGATTTTTTTTCTGCAGCAATACACTATTTGTAAAGATGCTGTCCTTTGTGAGTCAGCCTTGAAGTCCTAAAAGAGTATTAGAGAAACACCTAGGTTGTTCACTGATATGGTATACACACTTTGACAGTTATAGGACTCATTCAGGGAAGTACTTAAACATGTGCTTAACTTTAAACATTGCTTAAATCTCATCGACTTTAATGGAACTTAATTACATCTGCAAGCACCCTCAAAGAATAAGATCATTTCCTGTAAATCAGATTTTTTAAGAAAGAGTTTACTATAGAAAAAAGCTTTAACTGTAAATTTCCAGCTACAGTACTGTGTCTGCCTAGTAAATGAACTATTTAAAAGTAATTTTAGCTGACTTGCTTTAGGAGTAGCAAAAGTAGTGAGTGTTTATCTATTTTATTCTTTCTTTAGTGCAGATGAATGGAAAGAAGCAGTAAATATGAAGCATAGCTGGCCACTTTTATCCTTGGTGCAACTCCATTGGCTTCTGTGGAGTGTTGTTAGGGATGAATTTGGTCCACTGTTGGCAGAATACTTGTTCTGACTGCATGCGACAGCACAATTTAGTAAAAGCATATTAAATATACCATTTAGGCACCACATTTGTACCGTTTTTGAGATCCATAGGAAAGACGTTGAAGCACATATGGTAAATTGCTCCCTGGAATTAATGGTCTGGTTTGATTGTTGTCTACATGATTAAAAATAAGCATGAAGTTTTTGAATCAGAAATTTCAAAGGAAAACTGTGAGAGTTGATAAGCACACTTAATATACTATCTAGATGGACCATTGGTTTGATCTGGCATGTCAGTTCCTATGTTCCTGCAAATAGCTTTTCAGTACACAAATGCCAAAAGGAATTTGGTCTCAAGCAGAGGTTAGAACAAGTTAATTTTATTTTAAATTCTTGTGGTTTGGGAATACTAAAAAAATAGAATGATCTATTTTAGTAGAATGCATACATCTTAATGCGTAAGTCCAACACATCTAAGAAAGCACAAATGACTTCAGCCTCCTACCTTTCTGGGGTTGTGGGAATTCAGCTGCTCCCAGAGTCAGACTAACAGTTGATGATGATTTAGAAAAGAAATGCAGACTCCAGGTGTATTTGAAGTTGAGCTTATTTTATTTACTGTACTTCAGTGTCAAAGTGCATGAATCTTCTGTTTTCAAAAGTGGTCATTCTTTGTGATCCCAGGGGCAGCTGCTGAACCATCCAAGCATGTAAGTTACGGACACTGATGCTTTTATTAAAGATCCATTAAATGCTCAGTTTTTAATATTGGGAATATACTGAATGATGAAACTTATCCTTACACAGGAGGAAAATACAAGATGGATGATCTTTTAAGATGTACTTGAGTACTCAAGGAATGTGAGAACTGCACTAGTCATGTGTAAGTCCCTTGCATGCGAGTTTGTTTTAGATGTGTTGCAGATTTTGTACTGCTGAAGCAAATTGACTTAAGTGTAAATTCAAAGTAGATCAAGCATCACACCAAGGTTAATATTATTGCAAGGCAACATCTACTATAGGGTCTAAAAATCAGTCAACAAAAGAACTAGTTGATTGTAGGATTTTTGTTGACATCTGAATGAATCAGCAACTATATCTCTGTCATTTGTTCCTTACACATTGGTTTAACTTCTTTGAAAGTTAAGATGGGGAAACACTATTTTTTTCTCAGGTTATTATACATTTCTGACAAAAATTTAGTCAGGGCAAGGTAATAGAGTAGTGGCAGAACACAGTAATTGTAAACTTATTGTGGAGAGTTAGTAAGAAAATCACAAGATCTCAGACTTTCCCCAATGAAGAGCTGTGATTTCTGTCATTAAGTCATTAAGTCTGCAAGTTGCCTTAGAAGCTAACTGAGCTACTTAATCTTTCTCTTTTTTTTTTTTTTTTTCCCCCTCCTCATGTTAAATTCCAGCTATGCCCTTGAATGGCTGCGACCACCTGTTCTCCCACACCTGTTTCAATTTATAAACCATATGTTGCAGTCACAGACTAGAACCACTGTAGACATGATGTGCTTTCTCGTAAATATTTCATAGGCTTCCTAGTCTCTGCACTTCAAAATAATTTGAAAGCATTGATTTTGCTGAAAATCAGGACCGAGACTGGATGTTTTCTCAATATTACCTCTACTCCTTAGGCAAGGAGTTATAAAGGTTGCTGAATTATAAAAAACCCTCATAGAACTACCAGCATATTGCTATCAGATGTTAGCACTATCATTTCAAAATGAACCCTACTGTGATCAATGGTAAGGAAATAGAAGAGATGATAACTCTTGCTGTAACACAAGTACATTTGCAAATAATAATTTGCAGGATGATACTTCCTAGGCTGATTAATTGTTCAAAACAGTTTTGCAATCACATGTTCAAATAGAAAATTTCTTAAAATTACTTTATACTAAGTAATTTGGATAGTTGGCTCAATCCTCAGCTGATGTATACTAGACCTTTAAAATTCTTTTCAATGCAGATGTAACAATTTGTACATTAAATGTAGAAAAGTACTGTAAGTGCTTCATCTGCTGGTATGGACATCTGTAAGTTTGTAAACATGATATATGATAGGCTTGGATATTCAGGTATAATGCACCTTTCATTCTGTTGGCAATGCAGTAAAATCTCAAACTATGTTCTACCCCTTAAACTGGCCCCTGAACAGGAGTGCTTCCCCATACCCATGGAAGGTGGATGAATGCTGATGGTAGATAGTAAAAATATTTCTCATGAAGTTAATAGGCTTTGTATTAGATCCATTCTTTGGACTTTAAATCACTTCCTACACTAAAGGGTGCATCCCATTGCCTCCCATAGCCATATTTATTCACGAGCTTGTGCTGAATTGATTTGGAAAGGAAAAGAAACTCTTGAGCACAGACATGCTTTCTGGAGCCATTTGCCTGTGGCGGAGATTGAGATGGTCTTATGAAAGCCCTTTATGCTTCACTGACTTTTATCTACTGTAAAGCATTTGGATGAAGCAGAATTGCTTGCAAAATGATTTGTTATGGCATGGATTCTATGCTTTACTTTTACCCTTCATAATTAACCAGGAATGTATATTTATTACACTATGCAGGGGTAGTGAATCATCATGGGTGATGCAAAGCTGAATGTTTAATTAATGTCATGGATAAACCAGAGTAGTATTATGCTCTTTGCCTATTATTGTCGAAAGAGCAGCAGCTGCCAAAATAAAAAGTCAATTACCTTTGTAATAGCTTGTACTGGTGAAAAATCAAGGCTGCTGGAGGTGGTATGCATTCTTTCTTTGTCTCTCATCTTTCTTCACTCCTCTTTTGCTTGTGTTTTGCTTGCCCTTTTTTCTCTACTGTGTATTTGGTTCACTGATTACTTATTCAGAGAGAAAGTTGTAATATCAGAAATAAACTACTGCTTGCTTTTTCTTCTTTTTCCCTTTCCAATTTTTTTGGGTCTAATATCACATTCATCTTCCTAGTCTTTCAGCAACTGTATTGGTTTAAATGAAGTCGATAGAAATGGCAGCATGGGGAAATGAGATAAACAGGAAGAAATAGAGCTTCTAGCTATGACTATTGTAGTTTAAAAAGAAATGGAAAAACAATGTTCCTAAACACAAAGCTCAAGGAATCAAACCCTACAAATTTTCAGAGTCTGAAAACTTAATTTTAGCTTAACTTGCTCATTGATCTACCAGAAGTTTCGTTTCTTACTTGTCTAATAGTGCTTATGAGAAATTCATATCAAAAGTTAAAATTCCTTGTGTTGCTCATCCTGGCTTAGGCCAAGAATTTTGTTCTAAAAGGACTTGCTCTTAATACTGATTTTAAGATTATTTCAGAATAAAAATAGTCTTTGCAATATTTACCTGTTGGAAGTTCCAGGATATAAGATGGCCTAACTTTTCCACATTTTTTTGGTATTGTTTTCACCTTGCCCTAAGGTAAAGTCCTAGAGGGATGGATTCTAGTTTCCTGGTGTTACCTCTGGTAGTTGGTATCTGATATTAGCTGAAACCGCCTGATTATCTGGACCTATCTTCTGACAGACCTTTGGATGTCTAGGTCACCTGAATGCACAAGGAGAACTGGTTTTAGCCGCTGGTGCCAGCACTGGACTGGTTGACTCAGAGGTGGCTTCCCACTCCTTTCTCCCCTTCTCTTTAAAATTTCATCTGATAATGCCTAGCTCCTCTGGGTTTAACCCCCTCTTGGGGTTCATTATCATTCCAGTTTGAATTTAGACCATTTCTGCTCAGAAACAAAGGACTATGGCTCCCTTCTTGGAGCTGTAATTAGTGAGTTCTATGCAATGGAGATAAATTAATTGAAACTGATGGAACTTGGGTTATCATCCATGGCTTTTCAAGATGTATTTTTCATGTTTTACTTTACTGTGTGATTGTCTTGATCTCTCCTGCCACAGACTTGCTGAGATGTTTTCATATCAGCTTAGTCTTTCAATATTTCTTCCAAAATCATGTTCTCTCTTGTGTTTTTATACATAAGCTTAACTAAAATACCAAAATGCCTTCCTCTGGCTGCTTAGTGTCATTTGGTACAATGGAGAAAAACAGAGTAAGCCTTTTAATTGGTAGTTTGGTGTATGAAAACAAGCAGCTAGCTTCTGATACATAAGATGTAATAGGGAAATATATCCAAAGAAGTTAAGCTGGGACTCACAGTCTGGTTATGGAATCTATACAGGCAAGAGCTCAACGTCACAATCTTAAGCTGCCTTGTTGCCACAAAGCACCAGACTGAAGCCATCATTTAAATGAAACAGAAGATTTAACTCAATTAAGAAATGAAAGTCTTCAATGTAAGTGGGAATGTGATGGAGATAGTGACTAAAAACCTTATCACTGAGCCTGACCTTCTAAGAACTAACTATTCAGAAGATAGGTGTGCAGATGTGTTCCTGTTTGTTCATGCTATGCTTCAGACAGGAAAACTTTATGTATTTGACTGATCTATGCTACTAGGTTGCAATCCATGTTTTGTTTTAACACTACCATAGGAAAAAACCAGTAGTACTCATATTTGGCCACTATAACTTTTCTTCTTAAGGACTTTATTTGTCTAATAAGCAAACTTTAGACAGAATGTTGAGGATAAACTAAACATCAAGGTGAAACCTGGAATGCTCCAACATGACAAAAAATACAAGCGTAAGGAATCACATCTCAATATTTTACTCTCCAGCAGTATTAAAAGAATCTTAAACCAAGATCCTCAAGGCTCTTTATATAGTCATTCACCATCAACCACACAAGGTGGACATCTGAGGCCCTTTTTTTTATTACGTCTTCTTTTTCCCTCTTTCCTTTTTATTTTTTTTTTTTTTGGTTACTACACTCTGTCATCACAGAACTCAAATAGGTAGTGATTTAAGGAAAAATAAGATATCATAGTATTGGTAGGTAACTATAGTTCTCTCCACATGCTTTGCTTTCCCAGCTTCTAAAAGCAAAGTGTAATTATAAGGTTGCTACAGCCAGGAGGGTCATCCAGAATAACTCTCCTTGCATTTGAGTGAAACACAATGTATCGTTTTTTTCTTTTTGTTTTACGTTTCTTTTTTTGGGTAGTGCTATATGTCCAAGGTTTGACAGGGATATTTTTCCAATCAGAGAGAAGCACACATATATTTTGCTACTGGAATACAATTGCATTGTATTGGTAAACATTGTACTGACAAAAAGACAGAGTACTTTTCTACAGCCCCAGGGCTTATAGGTTAAACAGCCTCCTGTTAGGTTAAACTTGAAGCCAGTGCAAATTATTCAGTGTGAAGGTTGAAGAAAGATCCTCAAAGTTATAACCATTAATTCTGGTTAGTGATATAATGATTAATTACGTCACTGAATACAGCGATGTGCCAATAACCGCTTGCTGGGCCCCAGTAACAGGTATCATTAGGTAAAATACTAGTGTATTTTATGTGTCTAAACAATCCTACTGTTGCTACCTTTCACAGTAAAGCTGAGAAGCCCCTAACAATAGCAGAGCTGCTTGACTTTCACTCAGATTCAAACACATAACAGAAGATCATTCATTGTCACCACTTCAAAGCCATCTAGAAGAGGCAGAATCAGGATAGGAAGGGAAAGAGCGACAGAGGAGTGATGCAGCTAAGGTAATAAATCGGACTGTCCTGGGAAGTTTGGGAGTAAGCTAGCCTGAGTGTTTCCTCATGGATCTGACTGTAATGGAGGCCTGGAGAACTTCTCCTGCTACAGCTCTGTCTCGCCTCCCTAATGTTCATAAAAAGCTTAAGGAGCAGCAGCAACGTCCTAACGATGGAAGCAAGGTGGTGTAGGGGCATAACATTTTGCTTTGATTCAGGCCTGGAGTTACTTTTGTCTGCTTTCAAAATTCAGTAGGATCAGTGATGGACCCAGAAAAGTTTCTGTGATTTCCTGTAAGTACTTCAGGCACCTGTATCCTAACATACCTCAAGAAATTTGATTTTATTTACTGGTCCTTAATAAGCGTATTTTCATGTCCAGCCAAAAGAAGGAGAGGTAAAGGTACAATTCACCTGTAACTGCTAAGATTTCTTAACTTCTGTCTGATTTTGAGGCTAGCGTTGAGAAGCCTAAGCCACTTTGATTTCAGTAAGGTTTAAGCTCCTCACTGCATCTGTGAATCTGGGTCTTGGTAGGTTTTAACTTTTAATATATCATGGAAAAATTAAGTTTCGCTCTGGGATGAGGAACGGGTTATCACTTGTTGAGTCTCCAGTTTAGAAATCCCGTACAGGGGGAGGCAGTTAACACACAGACCATGTAAAATCCTGGACCTGGAAACTTAAGCCTGCAGGATCCGAAATATCCTTTGTGTTAAACTGTCTAGCCTGATATTACTGGGATGTAATTGTTGTCAAAACTTTCTGAATGCAGAATACTTCTTTCTCAGTGGGAGCTCAGCTTGTTCTAGGGAGTTTAGTAATTACTACTTATTTATTTTGAATGAGAAAATTCAATCAAATATAAAATTTGAATGAGAACACTTACAGATTTAAACCTTGCTGTTTAACAATATCTTTAAATGTAGATCCAAAAGTGACTACATATATTCCTGCCTTTAAATGCATTTATCTGTCATTGTAAAATGATTCCAATGACAGTTAAATGAATTCTAGATCTCCGCCAACTCCACAAAATCAGACCAGTTCATTATCTATCTTGTCACACATAGTTTTGAATCAGAATTTATTTGTTATGCTGTAGTAACTCAAGCAGTTTTTTTACCTTGTTCTTTAGTGTGAGACCAGAAATATTACTCCAGAAGGAAGGTTTTTGAGCAGCTAAAAGAATCAAGGGTATGATTAAAAGTGGGCTGTTGTGGTTATCTATGGTATATGCTTACCTAGGGGGTGTCTCTCACTGCTATAATACTTGGAGAAAATGATTTTCTGAATAAGCCTGAAACAAAATGGCTATTCAGGAAATATAATGAAGCAATAACTAGTATTTTGTAATGACACTATGTTAGTTTTTGTTCTGTCTTCCAATGCCCTAATAAAATAATTAAAAAAAAAAACAACAATATATTTTTGTGAGAGTTCTTTATTTTTCTTGCTCATGAGATCCTGGAGTACATCAACAGTGGTGATCTTAAATAAAATGTCTAACATATGGAGTCAGATTACAATTTAGAAGGCTTCATGAGTCTCATATACTCTTATTTTTTCAGTATTTATCTGTTTATTCTGCTTGCTAGATGATACAAGGACAAGGAGTGGCTCATTCAAGCTGTGTCTTTTGAGACCATAAGCACGTTATTTTTGTATACCACATTTCTGCATCAAATTCTGTTCTATCACAGAGACAGGCTAGTGCTCTTTTTTGTTTTCTTTCACCAAGAATGTGTATCAGTTTTATTATTTCATAAATTCTGCAGTTTATATCCACATATCCTCCTATCCACTCCACTTTCCAGTCCCTTTATCTCTGATATAATGTGTCCCCATGTAATACCAGAAAATGTATCAGTATCTTCAGAAACAAAAATCACAATATTTGAGATTGGTCTCTAGAAGTTAAATAATGCTAAAAATGGGAAGTTGAAATGAAACACACCGAGCTACAGAATTAGGTTCCTAGGAACACATATGCAAGAAAAAGGAAAAGGGTTTTTTTCTGTTTTTGATAAAACTTCTGATAAAAATAGGAAACTGTGCTGAATCTTAAATCTGAAATCCTTTATTGTGGCAATTAAGAAATAGTAATCTTATGCTCATACACAAATAAGCATATCTGGGATTTTGGATAATGGTTCCGACCTACCTGAACCATACAGTTTAGACCACTTTTCATTTCAATAGTAGTGTGATATCCTCAAACAGTAAAAAAACCCCACAAAAATGGCAAAAAGATCCTGAATGCTAACAGTTACAAGTATTAGAGAGTGGTAGGAAGAACATCCAGGAGCTTTTGTTTGGTTTTCTTTCTTGCTTCTTAAATTTTCTTTAAAGTTGTTAAGTAATTTTTTTTGCATATTACACCATCATCTTGAGTGATTTACAGTTGTAAAGTTTCATGGAGAGAAAATATTGGGTATTAAAGGCTCCTTCATCTATCAGAGAAAATCATAACAAGAACTAATGGCTGGATTGTTTGTTAAAATCAAACAAATTCAAGTTAGAAATCAAGCACCCATCTTTACTGTTGCTGGTATTAACCATTGAAATTACTTAGAGAGAGAAATGGTGCATTCTCCGCCTCTTGATATTTCCAGATCAGTCCTGGATGTTTTTTCTGAAAGATATGATTCAGTAAAACCCATTTGTTACTGATGTGACTACAGGAGTAATTGAGTATATTGTTTAGCTTGAGATAAGTCCAAAGGCAGACTAAAAGCCTCAGTGATTCCTCTTGATCTTGAATTATTTCGTTAGACAAGTCTGTTCAAGTGGAATATAAATACTTTAAGAATTGAGCTTTTATAGAAAACCATTTTATTTTTATTTTTATTTTTATTTTTGAAAGTACCAGTTTCTCCACTGAGGCAATGTTTTGCCATAAACATATTGTACCTTATGTTGGTAACGGTCGCTGGTTTCAGTTTTTCCCTTTTAAATTGACTTCTACTAGCCCTACAATAAAACAGGGAGTTTGATTAAATTGTATCTATCTCTAATGATCCTGCTTTAGATGTCTATATTATATTTTTCATGATCTTTCCACATTTTGAATTGCTTGAATCTGAAGAAGCTCTGAACCACAGGCCTGCAGTGATATGGGAGGAATCCAGTCTAACATGATTTGTTGGGAACATTGCTTTAATGCAGCTACAGAGGCACGTGGTTCACAGCATAGGTGGAGAAAGCTTAAGTCTGTGTGCCAAGGCCATGTAGACCATATAGCTTCTTGAGAAGTGGCTTTTGTTCCCGAAAAGCTTTCACTTAACATTTTTGTTTACGTTTCTACTGCATAATTTTTAGAACATTCAGAAAAGAGAGGCAGAATTTTTTGTCAGAGAACCACAGGATGGCTGAGGTTGGAAGGGACCCCTAGAGACCACCTGGTCTGAGCCCCTGCTTAAAGCAGGGTCAGCTAGAGCAGGTTGCTCAGGGCCGTGTCTAGATAGTTTTTGAATATCTCCAGGGATGGAGAATCTTTGGAGTCATAACTCTCAACTTTCTAAGCTCAAAAAAAGGATTTGGTGACTGTCTGAAATACCTCTCTGACAAATAGTAGTAACATGGTTGTTTCCAGTCTTCCAAATTGTTCTGCAGGAATTGCTAGAGGCAGCCAAATCTGGTGGACTAGGAGGCCTGGGGAACCCTCCTGTCCCTGCTCAGTGCGTGAGAAGCTGCTGTGGCTCCCTGTCCCCAGCAGCGAGGTACTCCCAGTACGTGCACACAAGGCTAACGTGACTGTGGCCACACAGACCACCATGAGAATGGTGCCTGTACTGGCACCCAAAAGTGCACACAGCCCTCACATAAACATGAGTCTCACAAACAGTCTGAACCTGTTCCTCCCCTCCATGATCAGGACAGACAAACCTGCCGACCAGCTATCTGTTCACACGAAAATGGTGTTGTCATGTTTCCTCTGTATTTTCCCATGTGTGTTCCTCCCCAGTTCGCCTTGGTCACCTTCCTTCCCCATCTTCAGTCCTTCCCTTAAGCATCCCATAAAAAATTTTGAACATTCCCACAATTCACTTGAAACATCCCATAATAACTTTTACACAGTCCACAAATCCTCTCCCCTGCTCCCTCCTGTAATAAATCCTGTATCCTTGTAGGCAATAATCTCCTTTTAGTTCGAAGGCCTGTGAGAGAGAGAGTTTCTGCTGTTGACTCATCTCAGTGGTTTTCACACCAGGGACAATAATTTTCTCTTGATAGTCATAGGAGCAGTTGAATCAGTGTGCTTTAATTTTCACTGATTAAGTTTTCACTGATTATGTTACTACAGTTCCTCCACTCATCACTGTTCCTCAGATCCTTGCTGGGTCTTTCTGTTTAATTTTCTTATCCTTTCATCAGAGAGTCTACCAGGAAACTTGCTTTTAAAGGAAGCAAATGTGTAACTTTTAAAAGAACGGAAAGAAAATTTCAGGTTTTCCTTTCACCAGCCAGCTCTACCTATTTAAGCAAGAAGTTACCCATTTTGACAACTGACATAATAATGTATCCCCATCTTTTCATTCAGGAAGGATAGTGTGGGGAGTTCAGCTTCTTTCAGGTTTTCTCTAATCTGTACCAGAGAAGCAACGACTGCTATTAAATTCATGTCTTTATGTTCAGTGTCGCTGGATTTGTGCACTCAATTCCCTGACGGTCCCAAGTTGATCAGATATAACACCGTTGCATTTCTGTTCACAAAGACCAATACAGTTTTATGCAGGCTTTCTGCAAGCCGTGGAACGGGTGATATGTGATCTGGAATAATGTCTATATGGAAAAAAGTTTGCTCTTCAAAATTTTGGAATCCTTTTGAACTGACAAAGTGAATTTTTCAAGTTTTGTCTCGTACAACTGACTTATTTTACTTCCATCTTTGGTACCTTTCTACTTAATATCAGATTGACTGTTTCATGGAACCATAGTATGAGCTGTAGATCTGGAGAGTGAAAGTGGGTAGGAGGAATGGGTAGAAGAAGTAGCTGCTCTTAGGGAGTGGGAGAAACTATAAAAAAAGAATATTAAAAGCCAGTAATTTGTATTTAAAGAACAAATAAGTATACTTCATCTGCTTTCCATTGATATATAGCTCAATATTTAGTGCTATATAGTTTGCAGATAAATTAATTCCTCCACTTCAAAGTAATAGGATGTTAAGCAGGACTTAGAAAGGCAGTTTATGTTCCACTTTAACCATTGAGTTGCCACTTACACTTTTTGATTAAACACGTCTATGAATTTATCAAAGGTCACTCATTGACTGATCTCGTTAATTTGTAATGCTCTTCAGGAGCACGGCTCCTGGAATTTGATTTGTTTATTCATTATGGGTTGTGACTTTTGAAATGTCCCCTATTTGACCTTTATATTTGTCACTGGTAAAAAATGATACAAGTTTGCTACTTATCCTGGACCTGAAACCTTCTACTTGGAAAATAAAGGTCACCCTAGGGCATTAATTATAGTTGCTATATGTTAGTGAGGAAAATGTACATAAATAAGTTTCAATGGGTAAGTAGCTGAAATTAGCATCATTTTTTAAGTTAGAAGATGCTGATTAAGGGATTACAGGGTGCCTGTCATTTCTTGCTCTTTTGAAATTCATCTAATTTCACTGACTTCAGACCCTTTGTAATTTCTCATGGACAGTTTGATGTTTCATGAAGCTAGCAGTTAGATCACAGGACTGAAACAGAGAAAGGGAACTTCATCTTCTAGAAAACCATTGTGTCATCATTATTGGTGTTACACAGGCAGAAATATATTACTGTGATACTAATATATCTTACTCACCAGTTCTACATATTCTAAGGTATGGAAAAATTGCTTCATTTCACTCCTATTATATATTATAAACTATACACTATACTTCAAATATGGTGAAGTTTAAAGGATCTTGTTAGTGCTTCAAATCATTCTCTTTGTTATAATAGGACAAACAGCCAAAGGCAAGCAAGTACCTTGCAGATGCTATAAGTAAAATAACATTGACTAAAAAGATGGTCTGTAATAGCATATATGCTCCCAGTTAAAAAAAAGAAAAGTTGCTTCCTAGTTGATATAGCGCAATGCATTAAAAAGAGTCCATGTAAGTTAAAGGAAAGTGATTACGGTTTTAAAACCTAGACAACCTTAATTTGTTTCCTTATTATCACCAGTTAGTAGTGTGTTAGCATTATGTTTTATGGGAAGAAACAGAGCTGTGTTTTCTGTAAACCCTTTGCCGGCTCTGTTATACATAGCAGAAGACTGTCTATACTAATAATATTAGAAAGACAGAGAACTGCAGGAAAAGAGAGGCCAGTTTCCCAGTGCTGCTTTTTGGAAGTGAATTCTATCCTTCGTTCTGCTTCAGAGCTCCTACATGGTCCTGTAAAAAGTGTCTTCAAAGACTTATAACTTAGTTGTATATGAATGAGGTTCATGGGGGATTTGAAAGATGCATCCATGGCACGAAGACTTTTGGTTACCCGTTACCAGCATCACCAGTATGTTGATGCATTAGATGACAATATGGTCTCATTGTATCTACTGTGTGTGTATTGTGTGTGTTTCTGTTCTGCAACTAAAAGCTTTGCAATTCAAAGAAATCTTTTGAATTTTGTTTAACAGATTCTATCAATCATGATTACTCCTCTTGAATTGTACAGAGCATCCTTAAATGGAATTTACAGAGTATCGTTTGTCTTTATTGGAGACCTGATGTAGCTGGGAAACTGAAGCTCATGTCTCCTCTGTATCTCAACCTTTTGTGACACCTGGCAAATTAATACTTGATGGAAAGCTTCTGATTTAGCTGCCTGATTCTGTCCTTTTCCTGTGTTACCTTTGTGTGGCTTTGAGATCTTTTTACTGGCTAGGTGGAAATCCTTCACTTTGCTGGTAGTCAAAAATGGTCTGTTTACAGGGTGGCGCTTGCGCACAGCAGAAAAACAGGAAAACTTTAAAAGAGTCTTAAAAACAATTAGGAAAACTTGAAAGAGTCCTATGCTTTGAATCAGAGGGCCCATGAGTTGCCCAGTTTAGCAATGTGTTGTTTAGTAGATCTGAATGTCTATCTGGACTATATTAAAACATCATTCTGAAATGACACCTGATTTGCATATATTATGAAGATGTCCCCTACTAGTCCATGGTAAAAATTAATTGAGTTTTTCCAGGGCTTCACATTCTCTGCTATTTCATAAAAGAGGCCAGGCTAAAAGGAGCCCTGGTTGAGGAAATGGAGACTAAAGAGTCATAGTCAGCAAACATTTTGGAAATTTTCATTTTGATGAGTTAGTATGTGAAAAGGTTTTTAGAGTTATCAGACCAAAACTCCAGACAGTACAGAGACGGTTTTTCAGAAAACTCAAACTGAAATTTATGATATAACGTTGTACCAAACAAAGACTTGGTGAGATTTATAAGCACAACTCACTTACAGGAGTGAGTTACGGGATCACTTTTTCAATATAGCTAAACAATTAAATAAAGTAACCTGATATTAAAGGAATGATTATTTCTGAATTTAATTGTACATATTAAAATGAAAAAGAAGCATAATTCTTTTTGAGTGCAATACATAACTCTTAGTAAACCATTATTTTAAAAGGATTATAACATACGTTTTCTGTAGTCATTTCTGTGATGAAACTGTAGCTGATGACTGAAATGTTAAATTAGTTGTCATTGAGGGAAAATGATTTTCAAAGAAAATTTAATGTTGCTTTATAGGAAGCATGAACACTTCTAACTGCCTGTGTTACTATAACACAACTTTGTGAATTTTATGTGTGTGGAATTGATAAATAGATTTTTCATTTAAAATTTATCTCTACAGAAATGGTGGATTACCAAAGAAAAGTTTAACAGTTAAACAATTAGTACTGTTATAAAATTATTTATAATTATACTATCATCACACTTTCTTAAGAAACTAGGTACTTATTTACTATTGCTTATTTTTAAAATGACCATTATTAAAATTATCATTTTTTTTGTAAAATAACCTTCACCAAAATGTCTGTTACAATTTTAGCAGTAGCAGAAGCAAAGCTGAACTGTCCACCTTCAAATGGCTGGCAACTAAATTCTGCATTGATACATAAATACCTAAATGTTCCTCCCTAAAATATAATTTGAACATGTAAATACCAAAAATGAGTGACTGCAAATATTCAAGCTTATAGTTTGGGATAGTGCTGCACACAAGGCAAGTACTAAAGGCTGTTTATTGGAGTTTTCCTCCGATAACTGACCAATACCTCTCATATCAGTCTATACTGTAAAATTGTATTACTTTTTTATGATTGGTCTCTTTTCAATATGGACATTGCTAAAATTGTAGCTACAAGTTATTCTGGTAGGGTGATGGTCGCTCCTATCTGCCCTGGATACCAGAGGTGATAGCATTCTGCTATTTGACATCTGCATATTATATCAGTGGTTTACAGAACAGTGTTATTGCATGCTAGCATGCCAACAGAAGAAACACAGTAGTAAATAGTGCCTTTACACTATTGTATGCAGCACTGTAAAGCTTTCAGTGAGCTGTTTTCAGTCAGTGCAAAGGACAGCTACTGAAATTTGGAAGGGATGTTATTATATTGTATAGGCATTGTACTTTTTTCATTCCTCCTGCTATTTAGGAACAGTAGGAACTTTGGCTTGTAGCTACCAGTTCTCAGCTAGCTCCTCTCAGAGCAGGTATTTCAATGAGGTACTGGTTTTCTTCCTACCTAATTTTTGGATGTGTATATATATACATATAAAGAGCACATAAAAAAGGTTCTTAGGGTTCTGCTGGTGTTGCCTGGTCCCGTTTCAGGCTTTCAAATGCTTTTGCAACAGGGATATCCTGAAATACAGCAGCATAAACACGTAGATCTGTGAATCAGGCTCCCTCTCTGAAATGATGGGGTATGACAAAAAATACTGTAGGAAAGGATGTCGCCAGAGAAGGCTTGCTGATAAGATTTGTGGTAGTGCTGATACTGGCTATGTTTAACATAGCATGACAGACCTTCACAAGCTCTGTTGTAATAACACTGCAATTCAGTTTTAGACAGAAAACCATGAAAAGAAATAAAATAGCTGATCAGTCTATTTCTATATTTATAAGCTTCACCACTTACATTTAATGGCAAGAATACAAAAAACGTAAGAAAATGCTTTATCTAGGAAAGAGTTTAGACATCTCAAATCTTCTTAATTCCCATGTCAGGTCCTCAAATCCAAACTATAACCTAAAAAATTATTTTAGTTTCCATGTAACACACAAGCTATAGATTTCAAAGCTTACCACTGTTGCAAGCTGTGAAAGAGGCAAGTTTGCACTGAGAGTAAAAAATGTTCTACAGTGATGGTGGCCATGTCAGGACTGTAGCTTTTGGTCTCTTTGTTTGCCAAGAGCTTTCTCAATCTGATACCCTTGGTGGGCACCTATTTACCATTAAGTCCAAGTGATATTCAGGTGACAGACCAATGACGACCCCAGACCAAGGTGTGTTTGGAGCATGCTGAAACCATGAAAATGAGGTCTGCACAGAATATGGTGTTATGATAGCTGCTTTTTGGTGTCAGATATCCTTTTCTAAGTGTTAAGTTAGAAATCAAAATCCCCTAGATGCTCACTGATCTGAGTGTAAATGGATACTGAGTCCTTTAGGTTGCATACTCAAAGCAGCCAAATGTGGTACAAGCCGTATTATTCTCACAGTTCCAAAAATTACAGGAAATAGTGTGTTTCAGCTCCACATCTGAGGGATCCCTGTACTTGGTGAAGCCTTTATCTTGACCTATATGTCCAGCAAAGTAATGCATGAACTTCATGCACTATTAACTTACTGGGTTGTCAGATTCATATTTTTTGAAGAAAGATTACTGTCTCTTGCTTTCCAGCACTTTCCAGTAGAAGTGACTTTGCATAAATAAGATTAAAAAAAAATAGTCTTTCATTGCCTTGGTAGAAACAACCCTAAAATCCTCAAATTCTGGCTAACGACTTTTGTCAAGAGACTAGCAATAACACTCGCAATAACATTATTAAAATTTCACTGCTTATCACTTTAGTTTAAACTACCAACTCCACATACAACAAGTGCATTTGATGAGTAGTCAATTTTATTCCAAATAACTGGTCATAACTGTTGGCTTAAAAATAAATGAAACCCAACCCAAAGTTGTCTTGCCAGACTCAGCGGAGTAAGTATGATGAACAAAATCACTTCAAAATAAAAGACTTGGTTCCACAGGTCAAGACAGATCTAAAATGTGCAATACTGACTTTGGCAAAATAGCTAATTTTTAATCTCCATTATTTTGGCAGAATAATTAGCTGGGGTATAGAGTTTTAACCCCAATTCTTACTGCTCATGGTTTGAGGAGTAAGTACAGGCAAACTAACGTTACTGGAATCTTCAAATCTTACAAATAATAAAATATCACGAACACAGCATTCTGGGAAGGAAAGACCACCTTTTGTATTTATCTTTTCTTTGCCTTGTCCTAATTCACATACCATACTATTTACTGTTTACTGTGGCTTAATCTCAGGAAACATCAGTCTGAAAAAAAAAATGTTAATTTTGATATACTTTATGTCTACAGACATGTTAATTGGTAGTTGCAGATACTTTTTTTTTTTTTTCTTTGATACAGTAGTGCTTAACTTGCCTTACTTTCTGGAATGAAAGTTAATCTTTTGTGTGAAATAACAATAGCAAATAGAAAGACAGGTAATTATTTCCAAAAACATGAACTGATTTGTTTGAAACTGAACATCTATGGACTAAGCTATATGAAATTTAGAGACTGCTTCTGAAAATTATGGATGTACAGTAAATCAGTACCCCGAGGGCACGCAAAGCCCGAAAGACCAAAAGCGATGTCCCATTTTAACTGTAACAATCTGCTATAAACGATTTTGTAAAATGTAGCAGTATTTTCGAATGTGGGAAGAATAAGTAGTGCCTGGCATACCTTATGTGCAGTGCAGAATTCTTTATCAATTGCCTTAATAGGAAAGAAGGTAATTCTTTGTGAAAAGACTGTCATTTGTAAAAGTGAAATGGTTAAAATGTTACAAAGTGGATGATTATTCTTAATTTTTGGATTACTCTAATTTGGCGGCTCTTTTATCTAGCAAATCCATATGCAAAAGACAACTGACCAGAATATTAAATATAACCTCCACCTGGATAAGAGGAGCCCTCAGCTCCATAGATGGTTTTTTACGACTACTAGAGCTAAAATAAATCTCAATTAGTGAGCAAAAAGCTTTCTCAGGATTTTCAGATTCTGAATTGTAATAGAATGTGAATTCAGTGAGGATTAAGGCCAAGTTCTGCAAACGGCTTTAGGAGTAGGAACAACATATCCTGAAATCTCACTTTCTCCTGGATTTAACCGTCTGTGTGAAGTTGGAATTCACAGCTTCAAACCGGACTTAGGCATATTAATTGTTCTTCCAGGTGCCAAGAAACTATTGGCATTTTTCCTCTAACGCGTGGTGCAAAGCAGCAGGCTGTGGTCTGTGCAAAGAAAAGACCGGCTGCTGAGGGCAGAGGGCAGAGGTGGGGTGCACCCAGCTTGCAGAGAGCTTCCTCAAATGGGGGAGCCCTCACTGTGCTGCCTCCTTGCAAAGGGATGAACTAACGGGCGTAAAGCTATGGTGGTATCAGGTGGGCGACAGACTCTCCACCTAAATGCATTTGTGCATTAGTCACCAGATACAGTGGAGACACAGGATCTGAAGCAAAACTTGGAACCCAGTCCCCCTTATTGAGACCCGAAGGTTTTCCCTTCTGTGTTCACACAAATATAGAATCCTCTGCTGCATCACGACACAGCTTTAACACGAGGAGTGCAAAACGTACCTGCCAAATGTAGCCAACAGACTGGTGGGCTGAAACCCTTTCTCTTGGCTACAGAGAAGGGATTTAACTTAGACTCCATTAAGTGACTGTAGTTTGGAGGTATGAGTCTGGGCTGAAAGACTTTAAGTAGTTTTCAGGAGACCTTGTGGTAGTGATAAAACTAATATGTAGTAATTTCTATTCTAAGCTTTAAAACTGGAGACACGTTAAACGGTTATTGTATCACGAAGAAGAGAAAATGAATCTGTAGCTATTGACTAAAGTGTCTGTAGACACAAAAAAGAATTATAAAAGTAATTTTTTTTTTTTTTTTTATGAAACCTTTGTCCTGTTAAATGACAGGAATCTACATTCAGCTAGCATAGTGTGATTTATGCTTATGGTAACAAGAAAACTTGAGGCAGAAACTAATTTTCCGCATCCACTGAACTTGCATTCATGTGAAAAAATCTAATGATTGTAATAGAACTACCTGTGGAAGTAAAATTTACTGCACAGTATGAAATGTCCAAGAAGGTTTAACATATGCTATATAATATTATACAGGTGTTATGCAGGGTTCATCCTATGAGGTGCTGTCTCCTTTCTCGATAGCTCCCTGGCTCCTTAGTTCCATTGAAGCTTACAAAGTTTTCAAGCTTTTGTAGAGTTTTAACCTCTGTGTGCTCAGTTCAGAAAAGAATCAAAGGCTACAACTTTTTTCTTCTGTTAGTAGGTACATTCAGAGGTGCATTAAGGACATTTGAATGCAATTTTAAAAAAATATTGGCTTTACTTTTTAGTTAAAAAGAAGTGAGCTTGAATTCCTTTTTTTCCTAGGAGTCTAGCTCTAGCTATCTAGAACTTCTGTTATACTTCACATGAAGTTACTTAGTGCTTACATGATCCCTTCCAATAGCTCTGCTGTGACGGCAGTAATCTTCAGAAGGATGGAGGAGGTCTTTATTGCTGTTTCCAATGCATGTACATCTTAAAGCAGCCAGTTTATTGATTTAATCATCCTTAAATATTAACATCGACTGTAAGCCAAATCCTGTCTGTCTGACATGCATATGGAAGTTGCACTGTTCTAGAGAACTTTATGGAAGTAACAGGATTCAGCCCTTTCTAGTTTTAAAACATTTGAGCTTTTCTATGCTATACATCTATTTATCTATCCTTGTTATATTTTAAATATGTGTGAAATTGATTCAGTTGACTATAACAGCTACAATGCCACTGTTGTACAAATTAAATGGGGGTAACTCTATGAGCAGACTTCTCATTTGCAAGCCAGTCATTTTTGCCTTAGACATATAAGAACTTCTGATATGATATTTTGAAAATGTCACAGAATGGAATATGTAACTGGTATAATATTTAATGAGTATTTTTTTATCAAAATGTTTATGTATCTTTTATAATTATTTTTATATTATATATAAAAACAGTGTGTATGCTGCAGAAAAAGTTTCTGTTGAGCATATTCCTTGTCCGCCTACTGAAGCCAGGTATTGTTAGTGGTTGCTGAATCCAGTAGCCTGATAGAGGTGAGACTGCTGCAGCTTCTTTTCCCGAGGTTCATCTGGTAACGAGCATGCATTCCTAATAGGCACACATACTCACAAACCATGTATTTATATTTAGACACGTCCAGCCACACAGATCAAAACAAACAGAAACATTCAGCACTCATGCAAAAACAAACAGCACATGTGACCTCATCCTGTTACCCCCCGTGGCTGATCAGGATGAAGATCCATTAATGGGAATTGTATATACATCTGCACAAGGTGGATCCCTCCAGCAGCTGGGCTCAGACACTCAGTCTGCGCAGTAGCTACCACTGGATCCCAGTCTCCGCAGTTGCTGGCACCTGGGCGTGCAACCTCCAAGGTGGGTACAGATCCCCAGGTCCCCTTGTGCACACGCAGACACAGAGACACACAGACACCCACACTTGGATCCCCCCAGTTACCAGTCCTAGACACTCAGTCTACCCAGTGACCGGCTTGTGCATCTTTGCAGACGACACCAAGTTGGGCGGGAGTGTTGATCTGCTGGAGGGTAGGAAGGCTCTGCAGAGGGACCTGGACAGGCTGGATCGATGGGCTGAGGCCAACTGTATGAGGTTCAACAAGACCAAGTGCCGGGTCCTGCACTTCGGCCACAACAACCCCAGGCAACGCTACAGGCTTGGGGAAGAGTGGCTGGAAAGCTGCCCAGAGGAAAAGGACCTGGGGGTACTGGTTGACAGCCGGCTGAACATGAGCCGGCAGTGTGCTCAGGCGGCCAAGAAGGCCAAGGGCATCCTGGCCTGTATCAGAAATAGTGTGGCCAGCAGGAATAGGGAGGTGATCGTGCCCCTGTACTCGGCACTGGTGAGGCCGCACCTCGAATACTGTGTTCAGTTTTGGGCCCCTCACTACAAGAAAGACATGGAGGTGCTGGAGCGCGTCCAGAGGAGGGCAACGAAGCTGGTGAAGGGCCTGGAGCACAAGTCTTATGAGGAGCGGCTGAGGGAACTGGGGTTGTTTAGCCTGGAGAAGAGGAGGCTGAGGGGAGACCTCATCGCGCTCTACAACTACCTGAAAGGAGGTTGTAGCGAGGTGGGTGTTGGTCTCTTCTCCCAAGTAACTAGCGATAGGACAAGAGGAAATGGCTTCAAGTTGCGCCAAGGGAGGTTTAGATTGGACATTAGGAAAAATTTCTTTACTGAAAGAGTGGTTAGGCCTTGGAACAGGCTGCCCAGGGAAGTGGTGGAGTCACCATCCCTGGACGTATTTAAAAGACGTGTAGATGAGGCCCTTAGGGACATGGTGTAGTGGGCATGGTGGTGTTGGGTTGACGGTTGGACACGATGATCTTAGAGGTCTTTTCCAACCTGTATGATTCTATGATTCTATGATTCTATCTTGTCCCTGGCTGTCACACACACGCGCACACACACTCTCTCTCTCAGTCCGTCCCTGGTCTCTCTGGCAGTCGGCCTGGACCTCCAGGCCCCTTCAGTAGCCATCTCCCTCACAGAGGTGCACACACATATCCACCCCAGACTTATGGCCACTGCCGTACCTGGCTCCCAAGGCACGTATCCTACTCCCTGAGTAGTTCAGCTTGATATTTGCTGGTGATTACATGGTGACTCACATACAGTCGCAGTGTACACTCAGTCTGGTCTCTCCAGTTACTGGCACCACAGACGCACAGTCCCTCTGACCCATGGACTGACTCAGTGGCTGGCACTCAGATCCCCCCCGCCTCCCAAGCACACACGAGTCCCTCACTAAGATAAAGAGCTAGAAATGGAATTTAATAAGAAGACAGGACAGACTGCGGTGACGGGCACAGGGCATGGCCAGGCAAGCAGACTGACCAGCTGGAATATGGATACATAGATACCACTGTTTACATGTGACCATCCCCTTTTATCACCTTATTCGTCTATTTTCCCATGCTTGTTCCTCCCCAAAACACTTTGATCCCTCCTTTTGGCTCCTCCCTTAAACTTCTCATAATAACTCTTGTGCAATGTCAAGAAGGTCCTCCTCTGCATCCCATCACAAATCCTGCACCCCGCTCAGTCTGAGGGGTGTCACCCCCAGCCCACGGGGTTGAAGCTCCCCTGGGACACCCCAGGTTGAGGTGGGGAGCAGATGGGGGCTCGTGTCTCTGAGGGGGTTATTGAGGTTCCCCTCAATATTGAGGCCTGACCCTGTGTCTCACATATCTGTGTGTGGGGAGAGGAGCCTTTTTTTTCAGATAAACTAACAGATACGTAGAGGTGAACTTGCATCCTTCTCACATTGGTTCTGAATGTGACAACAGCTTATTTCAAATAGCAGAACAGCAAAGAGACAAATGAAAAAAACAGGGTAGAATCTGTATACTAAATTTTCCAGCAGCAATGCATGTCAGTGGCTGAGCTCTAACACCCCCACCTCCCCACGCCTCTTGGCAATAACAGCTCTCTTGGTGCAGCTGACAGACCTGTGGCCACAGCAGTGCTAATGGGGTACAACTATAATTCACAGGTAGTGTTCATGGGATATAATCTAGTGTGACACTATACTAAGTAGTGCATATTCCCCGCTCAGGAAAATGCCAGTTGCATCCCCTTCCACGTAGTAATTTCAGCATCTCTGTTTCTGAAGATAATTTGAAAAGTAGAAGGAATCATCTTTTTTTTATACATTAAAAACCGCTTATCTGTAGGAAGCTGAAAGTCAGTTTGCAGGACAAAGGTAGGAACGCATTACAAGGTTTCTTAACAGATTTCTATAGTCACAGTATTTGCTTAAAAATATCTGTGGTGAATCTGAAGGAGCTGTTTGAGAAAAAGCAAACATATTTTATGCTGTGCATCTGCTCAGCATTACACCTGGAACCTCCCAGTACCTAAAAATAGATAAACTTGGAACATTGTTATCTACATAATTAAAAAAAAATTCAGGATTATAAAATTATCAGCTAAGAGGATGAAAACGTTGTATAAGTTGCATTTTTTTTGCGCAGTCCCTTTGGAAAAGTTTTCAAACAGATTTTGATATAAATCCAGTTAGAGGACTTATGAGAAAGAACAAACAGAAATGAATACTGTTCAGACCTTTAAACTTAGTGATAATATTTTTCTGAAGAGTGGCAATAAAAACATGATGACATATCGTAAAAGGAATGAAAAGAAGCAGAAATATCTAGTGTTTTTAAGAATAGGTCTTTTGGCTCCAAAGGACTTGTGGATGAGGCAAAGACAATGGTGATGGCAAGAAGCAACTATAGACTATTTGATGTGAATTCTGGATCTTCTGGTGAATGTGATCACTATTCTGTCACCAAAATTTTAGGCCACCTTGTATGTTTTTAAATAGTAGTGTACTTCTGGATTTTCAGGGGATAATATTTACTTATGATACTTTTATATTGTTACTGTAAGTAGCTAATGAAAGGGCAATGGAAATGACTTAAACACTTTCAAATCATCTTGTTTAAGTCTTTGCGGTATGCTGTATCCAGGGTCATTAGAATATTTAGGTGCTTCATTGAGTGTAGAATACACTTGACTGCTGGTTTAATCAAAGGACTGATATTAGAGCATCTCATACAAGTTTAAGGGTGCAGTCTAAATCTTCTGAATTTAGGAGCTGGCTCCTTAAATGACAGCTGCTGAAATCAGGCTGAAACATTCATATAGATTCTTCCTGGATGTAATGGCTTGAGAAGTGAAGCCAGAAGAAATAGAAATTCAAACATATGTTGTGAAGTTACGGAATTTTCTCTTTCTGTGGTCTGTCAGAGCCTGAGCAGACAGCTTTAGAGGCTAGAATAAGACTCGTATTTTTGACCAGACTTTTTCTTTATGTAAACCTGAATCATAGAGTTGCGTCACATTTTAGTGGGTGGGATAATAAACGTGGGAGTAGTTCCCTCTTTCTGACCAGCTCTCACCTGATGTGGACAACTCTGGTTGACACTCCAGAAAGCACAGCAAATTATTAAATAATTATAGAACTCTTTCTTTAATTCATGTACCTCCCTGTTTTAGAGGCACTTAGTCCTTGATTAGATAGCTAAACTGCTGTTATTCCATGGGTGCACCCTCAGCATTTTGACTTGAAGCAGTAGATCTGTTGTGAAGTTAATCCTCCAATCAATTGCACTTATTACACATTGCTTTGGTTCAAAGGGAAATTTTGGTACATGCAAACCAGCTGTCTGTTAGAGGAAATTAAACTGGGAGCTCCACTCCAGCTGTGCACTTCATCACCATAAAAGTTCAAGCTAGTGATTGATCCTTCATAACATATATATGGTGATGATGTTTGGTCCAGGGGACCAGATTAAAGCCAGTCTGAAGTAAAATCACAGACCATGCAGGGTGTTGCTGCTGGGTCTCATCACCAGCTGTTTTGATCTACTGGTCTTCCTCTGTTTTGCTAAATGACTTACTGTTATAAACTATGTCAATCAATACCTTTAAATATATATAATAGAATAGAATAGAATATGCAGAAGCATTGTATTTGTCTAAAAAACAATGTTTGTTTTATAATATTACTTTTTGAAATGTTGTTTTTGTTCATAGAAGCCATGTAAAAAGCTATTTGGCAAGGTTTTTCTCCCAGCATATGAACATGGAGATGAAGATATTGAAAGCAAAGCCCTATGTGTTTGATCTTTCCTGACCTAATCTGTAGTTCTTTTGGCAGTTGTAGGGATGATGGGCAATCTTTGATGAATTTGTTCCTGTCTCACTGAGATAGAAAGTCAATCCAATTCTCCATTTCTCAAATCTATGTGATAACAATTAGTGCCAATGTTTTGTCAACAGTATTCTCATGCAGGTCTTTATATGGCAATCAGTATACATTGAATGGAAACCGTATACAAGAGGAAGGTAGATAACAATTGTGTCGATATTTTAGGATCAAGTGCATTAGGATTCAGTGTCAAACAAAGCACAAAAGTGAATATTAAGTAATTTTTTTCCTTAAGAATATAGAAGTGGTCTATTTGAATGCTATATGAAGGTCATGCTGATCTAGCAACATTTTAAATGATCATCATAAAATTATTCTTGGATATTAAAATGTAGGGTAGAGTACATGTTTTGAAGTTTTATCACTGGGTACATGTGACATACAGTTAACCTACTGAATATAATCTATAAGCACATTCACGAGGAAGATGCTACAGAATGCAAGCTCTTTAATTTAGCTGCAAAGGTATAATGAGATCCAGGGATGTTACTTCAAGGTGAAGCTAGATAAATTCAAGGTTGGAAAAGAAAGTACATATTTCTAAAAGTAAAAGTAATTAATCTTTATAAAATCTTGTCTAGGGAAGTGGTGGATTTTTCACTGCCTGAAAACTTTAAATAAATCCAGTGACTTACAAAAAGACGTTCTAGCTAAAAAAGGAGCTATGGGCTTATATGGCTTATAATGGAGAAATTATTGGGGAAATTTCTATAGTGTGTGAATGTATGAGGCTAGACTGGATGATTGTCATGGTTCCTAGGACTCAAAGGCTACCAGCTTGTCTGCTTGTAACTTAATCAAGGTTTGTGTTCTAAAAGGGAGAAAAAAAGAATTTATCACTTTGTGTCTTAATAGGCAAGGATTTAAAGTGATAGAAGCTCCCAGTTTCAAATCACAGTGCTTTTGTAGGCAAATGTTCTGAATTAGCAAAGCTGAGATAAGCAGTGACAGGTTGCTATAATACTTTGAATTCATGAACAAAGTGTCACCAAATATTTGGTGGATTTTTCTGATGTAGATAAAAGTATCAAGTTTCTATAATAGTTTGAATTAACGAACAAATGTGGTTTAACCCCAACTGGCAACTAAGCATCACACTCCCCCCCGCGGTGGGATGGGGGAGAGAATCAGAAGGGTAAAAGTGAGAAAACTCATGGGTTGAGACAAAGAGAGTTTAATAGGTAAAGCAAAAGCCGCGCACGCAATCAAAGCAAAACAAGGAATTCATTCACTACTTCCCATTGGCAGGCAGGTGTTCAGCCATCTCCAGGTAAGCAGGGCTTCATCACATGTAACAGTTACTTGGGAAGACAAACGCCATCACTCCGAACGTCCCCCACTTCCTTCTTCTTCCCCTAGCTTTATATGCTGAGCATGATGTCATATGGTATGGAATACCCAGTTGGCCAGCCAGGCCAGCTGTCCCAGCTATGCTCCCTCCCAGCCTCCCATGCTCAGTTGGTAGAGCATAGAAGTTGTCCTTTACTAGCTGGGTACTTAGAAACAACTGAAAACGTCAGTGTGTTATCAACATTCTTATACTAAATCCAAAACACAGCACTAGGTAGAAATTTAACTCTATCCCAGCCGAAATGAGGACAAAGATATTCTTTGCTAGTGGCTTTAGGCAGAGGCTAACATTGGAAAAAGTCGGATTTTAAACTGTATGAATATCTTTCACACAGATAGTGTGTGATATAGTCATATATAGTTTAACAGAACACCAGATATTACATCCAATAGTGGTCAATACTATACATTTGTACTAAGTATTGATTACAAGCATAGTTAAGCAATATAAAACATCAAATATGTCTCATTGGTTTTTAGACCTTTTTTACAAGATAAAAATGTATAAATTATTCTGGGATTTATAATTTTTTCACAATTATTTGATTACTTCAAAAAGATGTGATTGCTAGGCAAAGTCAAGGCAAATTTTGACAAAGTTGCCAAACGCGGGATCCTAGAAAGAATTTAAGTACTTGAAGTGGAAGAGCAGCATATTTTGAAGTCTTAGTCTAAACCTGTGAGGTCCAGAGCTCCCGCGGAGCTCTTTTTTATATTTGACAGGTCTGTAATCTGTAAGCACTTCAGTTCTTGACCTTAAAGTTGCCCAGATGCTTAAAACGCTGTTACTGCAGTTGTCAGAAGTGTCTCAATCCTGGTAGTTCAGCAATTCAGCCTTAACTCAGGGACCCAGAAATGAGTCACCTACTGCCTTCCTCCTTTGAGGGGTATGATCTGCTAAGCTTCCTCAGACTTACTGATTACTGAGCATGCAATGATAGCTGCTGCTTTCTTTTAAAGCATAGCTAAAGGATAAATGTCCCTTTTCACTTAGAGATTTGGTTATTTTAATATGACAGTGTGAACCTAGGTTCATTTCTGCCTTTCCTGAAAAAAAAAACCCAAAAAGTCTTATGTTTCTTATCTCTTTAGACTCACCAATTTGGTTTAGACTCCATGAACCTCAGTGCATATATTTGTGAGCACAAATGCTTTCCATCTTAAATACTAAACCATCATATGCCTCTATGATGAATTCCTGAATCAAAGGAGCTAGAAAAATGAAAAGCAAGGAGGGAAGTTTTGTACGTTTTATCCAATGATGATATGATGTCAAACAAATGTGGGTAAGTCACTAGGACCATATCGCACTCAGTGATGAGTTTTGAATGAACTCAGATAGGAAATTGCTGAATTTCTGGTGAACTTGTGTGAACTGTCTACTACAAACAGCCACTCTGCCAAAGGACTGCCAGGTTGCCAGCATAACTTCTACCTAAAAAAAAGGACTTTAAAGGAAATCCTGGGAACTACGAGATGACTCTGACTTCCATTCCTTGCAAAATGATGATCTACAATAAAGAAGGACATAACGAAGCACAGGTGTAATCTCATTGTGTTAGGAGCCAGGCAACATGGAGTTCGGTGAGAGTGTGAGTGAGCAGGTGGGTAAAGGAGAGGCAGAAGACATAATATGTATGAATTTGGAAAGTAAAATCCTTGAGCAGCTTCTATACCAAGGCTCTTAAAGAAATTAAGTTGCTATGGGTTTGGAGGAAAGGTGCTTTAATGGCTTTACAGGATAGGAAGATAAAGGATAGGCTACAACTTATTCTTCAGTAACTTACCTTTAGATCTGTTTTCAGGGGGAAGAAGAGTATGGATCCTCATGGATCAGCAATAGGTTCATTTTTATTCAGCATTTTCACAGATGACCTTGGAACAGGGAATGTGTAATCAAATATTCAAGTTTGCAGATGTTACTGAAGTCTTTCAGGCAGTTAAATGTGACACTGATGGTGAGAAATCCCAGGAGGACATCACAAAACTGAAGTATTGAGCAAAGAAATGCCAGATGATGCATTATGTGAGTGAATGGGAGGTAATGCAACGTAAATCATGCTTACATAGTGGTGAGCTTGGGAGTGGAAGTCACAATTCAGGAAGGAAATCTTGGACTCCTCACTGGCAGTTCTCTGAAATCATCACCTCAGTGTGCACTTTGTTCTCAAGAACAAACAAAATACTGGGCATCATCAGAAAAAATATTGAGACTAAACCAGAAACCAACTTTTTTTTTCTCTGAAAAACATTGATGCACTGGATTACTTGATACAATGCTTTTCCTTGCATCTCCAAAAAAGATATAATGTAGTTAAAAATGACGCAGAAGTGGCAACTGAAATAATTATGGGAATGAAATACTGTTTTAAAATAAAAGATTAAAATGCTTGAACGTTTCCATTTGGGGAAGAAAAGCCTGGAGAGAGAGAGGTGATAAATATTGGCAAAGTCATGAAGACAGTAGATAAGGCAAATACACTGTTATTATTCATCAAATCCTGCAGTACTAGAATAAGAAGACACTCACTGAAACTAGCAGGATGCGAGTTTAAGACAGATAAATGAAAGTACTGCCTTACACAGTGGTTAGTGAATTTTTGGCATGTGTTGCCACAGAAGTTTGTGGAGATAAATAATACCAAGCAGCTTCACAAATGGATTAATCAAGTTCCTGGGCAACAGGTTGATAAACAGATACTAGAATCAGGGATGTACTCCCTGCAATTCCTACTGTGATGTTGGGAGAAGGTGAGGAGAATGGACAGCAGATAGCGGAAGGGCTTGTGTGTGCTCCCTGAACAACATCTGCTGCTGCTGGAGAGAAAATACTGGGCTATGTTACTGTTTATTAAGCTTCCTTAGGATGACTATTGAAATGGTTATACCAGTGGCTCACCAAGGTTAATATGGTCGGCCCAGGGAAAATGTAATGAGGGATCACAGGAACCTGAAATGCCTTATTCTCCATGATCAATGAAGAATAATAGTGGAAGAACAGTTTGAGGTAACTTAATGATATAAAACTTGAGAGATTTTTATAAAAAAATAAGTAAGCAGGCTAAATTTAAGTTCTAGAGAGATACACTTTCCAGCTGATCTATACTCCAAATTTTACATATTAGAAGAAAATAATCTGAAGTAGATGGTTTAATTGATAATATATTTTTGTTATATATTTAATCAGTGGGGGAAAAACAGTCTTAATGAAGCTTCCTGTTATTTCTACTTATTTCTTGCATGGAGGATATATTTCAGTTAATTCTTAGGGAAAGATTCAGATTTGGAAGGATGACTCCAGCTGTCTTCTGAAGTCACACCTATTTTAACATCAGTAACTTAATAATCTCTCTAAAGTTTCCATGTTTTCTTCCTAATTATTTCCATATGAAACCCAGGTCTCTCGTTGATTTCATTCCTTCCTCTTCTCACCTTCATTTAAAGTTGTTTTTTTTTTTTGACAAACCCGTTCTCTTATGACTCATTAAATTTTAAAGCATTAAATTCAAACTGTATATGTATAAAACATTTGTCTCTGTAAATTTCTTCATATAGACTTCAAAATAAATGAATTGAAATTTACATTTTAGGTGCTAAAAAGCACAACTGGATAGGAGGAATGGAGGAATCCTAGCTTTTTTTTGACATAACAGTATAAAACAAATCCATTTTTATGCCAAAAAATCTAGTGTGCCTATGATTATTTGCTGCCTAGCTGCAGTCTGTTTTCAAAATGTCTTAACTTTATCTGGTCAAATCTAACGAAGAAGGCAAAGTTCTGAGTGCAGTCAACCATGCCAAAAAAGCTGAAGAAATATCATTTAATGTGGCATCTTTTTTCAGCAAACTTATTAACTTGACTTCATCTCTGGACCCACAGAATGAATCAGAGGTTTAAAACAAGCAGCCATGAAGAAATTTGTTTTGAGAACTCTTTTTAATATCAGTATGGTATTAGACCTTTTTAAAAATACAAAAATGATGTCTATGATACCGGTAAAGGTAGCATATAATTTCTTTCCTGTAAGTTACTGTGACCATATTGGGAAAAATTCATAGGTTAAATTGCTTGTTTTCACTGCAGAGGAAATATGCTCAGACTAAACATCACATATGAGAAATGATGAATCAGGAGCAACACATAATGAGAAGAAACACACACACACACTTCTGTAAGTAACATAAGGAGCAAAAGGAAGGCTAGGGAAAATGTGGGCCTGCTGCTGAATGGGGCAGGGGATCTGGTGATACAGGACACGGAAAAGCCAAGGTGAATACTGCCTTCAGAATACAAGCAGGACTGGCCTTCAGAAATCTAAGGGTCCAGACCAGGGGGAAAGGCTGGAGCAAGGAAGATGTACTCTTGGTGGAAGAGGATAAGGTCAGGGAATACTTAAGCGCACTGGACATACATAAATCCATGCACCCTGGTAGGATGCACCCATGAGGGAGCTCGCTCATGTCATTATGAGGCCACTCTCAATAATCTTTGAACAACCATGGTGATTGGAAGAGGTCCCTGAGGACTGTAGGAAAGCAAATGTCACTCCTATCTTCAAGAAGGGCAAGAAGGAGGACCCAGAGAACTATGATGAAATGACTCTCTTGGTAGATGAGGTGAGAGCAGTGGATATTGCCTACCTTGACATCAGCAAGGCTGTTGACACTGTCTCCCATAAGATCCTCGTAGAGAAACTGATGAAGTAGGGGCTGGAAGAGCAGACAGTGAGGTAGGTGGATTGAGAACTGGCTGAATGACCAGGCCCAGAGGGTGGTGATCAGTGGTACGAAGTCCGGCCGGAGGCCAGTAACTGGTAGTGTCACTGGTAGTGACCCTGGGGGTCAGTACTGGCTCTAATCTTGTTCAACATCTTTATTAATGATCTGGGTGATGGGGTAGAGTGTACCCTCAGCAAGTCTGCTGATGATACGAAAAGGGGATGAGTGGCTGATAGGCTAGAGGGTTGTGCTGCCATTCAGAGTGACCTTGACAGGCTGGAGAAATAGGCTGACAGAAATCTCATGAAATTCAGCAAAGGGAAAGGCCAAGTCCTGCACCTGGGGAGGCAGAACCCCAGGCACCAGTATACAATGGGGGCTGGAAAACATCTTTGCAGAGAAGGACCTGGGGGTCCTGGTGGACAGCAAGTTGAACATGAGCCAGCAATGTGACCTTGCAGCAAAGGCAGCTAATGGTATCCTGGGCTGAATTAAAGGAACTATTGCCAGCAGGTTGAGGGAGGTGATCCTTCCCCTTTATTCAGCACTGGTGAAACCACATGTGGAATTCTGTGTCCAGTTCTGGGCTCACCAGTACAACAGACAGATAGAATTACTGGAGAGAGCCCAGTGAAGGGCCACAAAGATGATTAAAGAGCTGGAGCATCTGTCATATGAGGAAAAGCTGAGAGAGCTGGGATTGTTTAGCCCGGAGAAAAGAAGGCTCAGGGGCAATCTTATCAACATATATGAATATCTGAAGGGAGGGTGTAAAGAAGACAGAGCCAGACTCTTTTCAGTGCGGTCCAACAAAGTTACAAGAGGCAATGGGCACAAACTGAAATACAGGAAATTCTGCTTAAACGTGAAGAAAAAAAATGTTACTGTGAGGGTGACTGACCTCTTGAACAGGTTGCCCAGGGAGGTTGTGGAGTCACCCTCCTTGAAGATATTCAAAAGCTGTCTGGAGATGGCCCTGATCAACTGGTTTTAGGTGACGTTGCTTGAGCAGGTGCATTAGCCAAGATAATCGTCAGAGGTCCCTTCCAGCCTCAACCATTCTGTGATTCTGTGATATATAAATATACATTTGCATCTGAGTTTTCTGCAGAGATACATTTAATTAATCTGAGTTTCAGAAATATCTTTGAACCAATCATCTGAACATTAGACTCCTTTGAATTTGGACACAAAATGCGGTCACTCAGTATTTTAAAAAGTGTCTTCCTCTTTCCTTAGTGCAGAGGATCCTGTAGGATTGATGTAGGATTACTGTAATAATTGATTACCTCTACCTCCATGAATTGTTTTCCAGTTCCTGATAATACAGTAGAGGTAGTAAAAAAAGGACCTCAAATTATTATTAATGATATCTCAGATATACAAATTCAGCCAGTTTGAGGAGGTGTTGGAGAAAATATGCTGTCATTCTTTTTACTTTGTGAGTTTTATAAAGATTCAAGCTCTGGATCTTCTTTCTTTTAGTTTCACTCAAGTAATCATTGGTTTTGTATCCCTACTGTGTACTGCACTAGGATCAATAGACCATTTGGAAAGTCTTTTGTAATTTATTCATTGAGTATTTCATGCATACTGAAGGCATATTATATACAAGAAAGGAAAGCCTGTATCAGTATTGATCCATATTTTGTAATGATATCCAGCCTATTAAGAAATCAAATAACACAGATTTTGTGAAACAGGGTTCATCACAGAAGAAATAGTGCAAAAATGAAATCCTAATGAAGCATAAATCCAAACATGCATGGTGTGAATTATTAAGAAAAATTACGTTTTTTACATGTATGAACAAAATTCCAAAATGCATTTTATCTCCCTCCAGCTTAGGAAGAGATTTCCTATTTTGATCCTGGATTAAACTGGTACAAAAGATTTAGTTATATGTCCAGAAGGGTTCCTTGTATCCTCCATGGTTAGGTCCACTATCCAGGGAGTGTTTTGTACTTGAAAATGAAGGGACATCCAGTGATAAAAGAATTAAGTTTATCCATAGAATATCTAAGTTTAGTTCTTGTCTCTATCACAGACTTTTTGTGCGACTTGGAGAAATGCAATTGTTCTGTGCTACAATACCTCATCTCTAGTCTTCAGAAGGAAGAATGTGTCTGCCTTGTCTGTAAAGGCTTTGAAGCAGTGACTGTCTCCTCGAAAGTATTTTCTAGCGTAAAGTACAATGGAACCCCTGATTTGTGTTAGGGCCTTTCAGTGTTACTGTGATACGAATAAATAATAATTAGTAACAGATGTTTTGTCTGCTTTCTTTATAAAGGATAAGTCCTTTATAAGAAAGCTAACTTTTCCCTGTAAGTTGAAAAGAACTTCAAAGGTCAAATTTTATCTATTATTCTAATGAAAAATGAGATGCTTCTAAAGGCGTTGATAAAGAGTATAGTTTCATAAACTTCTCCTATTTCCTTTAAGCTGTATTAGAGTTCTTACTGTGATTTTAAAGTTTGAGCACACCAAAATATTAAAAGACCCCACCGCTTGCATTTTTTTCCCTTTAGCTATACTGTGAAGGTGGCATCAAAACCTTTCCCAGAGCCTCCAACCACCCTTATTGTTATAATAAATCAAAAAAGAGGAAGATTTATGAAAATGTCAGTGAGATACTTATGCTGTGAGAAATATTAACTAGTATCTATCAAACATAATCTCTGTCAGCAACAGTGTTTTGCAGAAAGTCAGTCAAATTAAGGCATATTACATTTATTTTTATGTTGGCAATGCTCTAGTACATAGACCTCACTTTTTTTAAGCAAGAAGGAAACTTAGTTTGAATTAATTCCATGTCTCACCATATCTAAGGAATTCTTCCTGTGTGTAGATGGAATCAAGAATAGAAAAACCAAAATTATTAGGGTAGTGTTTTATTTACAGCTCAGTGAATTGAAGGAAGGAAACTTCTGTCTCCAGTGATATCACCTCTTGCCTTATCAAGTTTTTATTGTCTCTTGAAATTCTCAGCTCATCAAGAGAAATAAAGGGCTAAGGATTAAAATAAATATATGTTCAGATACTTTCTAAACTGCTTTATTATATATATGTTTTAGAGTTAGAAATAAAATTTAATATATTTAACAATGAAATAGAAATGAAGCTCAAGAGAAGAATTTTAGAGTAATTCATAAAGTAATTCTGATGGTTTGAGGTACACACAGACAGTTGAGAATTGTCAGGGAACTGCTTTAACATTTAACTGATTCTCATCTCCTCATTTGCTGTACTGCATAATGCCTCATATTAATAGTAACTTTGGAAATGAATGACAGGAGGGACTTAGAATCCTCTTCCCTAGGCCAGCAAACATACAGGCAGGAATAAGTTGTGTCCTTTGAATATATACAGCAGCTAAATTTATACTGAGTTAGAATTATTCCCTGAATTTCTCCTGCAGTTCTGTGATATCCCAGGACCCTTAACGGGAGAAGTAAAGCATTTGGCTATTTCCATGGGTGTTAAAGGAAAGGCAAATTAGAAATAAAGATTAAAACCAACAGCAGGTTATTAGATGAAATGGCTCTGACCCCTCCTATCATACTTCTTATGATTAAAGTCGTCTTATTTTGTCTTTTGGCTTCTTGCTTTCAGCATTCTGGCTGCTTCTCTGCTTCTCTGTTATCTACTTTAAAACCTTTAACATGTCTGCTAAATTAGTGAGTGTAGGATATCTCTACTTCACATCCTTCCACATGCTAATACTTTCCCCAACACTCCTTTATGTTTTCCCACCATTCCCATTAATGGTAATTGCTAGTTCACTTTTCCTTCCTTAAACTTGAATGCTTGCTGTGAGAAGCATGCTTTAAATGTCAGCACATTTCCTTGATTCAGCCTCATTTTCTTATGCTGTTTGCCAGTTACGCTTATATGAGAACTGTTGCATCTAATGCTCAAAAGCTCTCTTAGACAGATCCTCCTCAAATGTAAATTTACTTAACCTCGTTGGAAACGTTGGAGCTGAAAAGTTGTCTTTCCATGCCTTTCAGATTGTAATAGCTGCATAAAATGCAGAATCAGAGTGTTGCTGAGGTTGGAAGAGACCTCTGGAAATCATCTTGTGCAACCCACCTGCTCCAAGCAGGGTCAACTAGAGCTGATTGATCAAGGCCATGTCCAGACAGCTTTTGAATTTCTCCAGGGATGGGGACTGCACAGCCTCAGTGGGCAACCTGTTCTGATGTTCAACCATCCTCACAGTAAAAAACTTTTTTCTTATGCTTAAATAGAATTTCCTGTGTTTCAGTTGTGGCCATTTACTCTTGTCCATTCCCTGAGTAGCAAGGAGGAGAGCCCGGCTCCGTCTTCTTTACTCCCTCCTGTCAGCTACTGATACACGTTGATAAGATCCCCTGGGCCTTCTCCAGGCTGAACAGTCGCAGCTCTCTCACCTTTTCCTCATAGGACAGATAGTCCCTTAATCATCTTAGTGGCCTCTCGCTGGACTCTCCAGTAGCTCCATGTCTCCCTTATACTCGGGAGCCCAGAGCTGCATAGTACTCCGGGTATGTCCTCACCAGTGCTGAACAGAGGGGAAGAATCACCTCCTTCGATGTGCTGGCAACGCTCCTCCTAATGCAGTACAGGAAGCTGTCGGCTTTCTTTGCTTTAAGGGTACATGGCTGACTCATGTTCAACTTGCTGTCCACCAAGGCCCTGCTCCAGTCACTTGGTCCCTGTACTTGCCCATGGGGTTCTTCCCTCCCAAGTGTGGGACTTGGCCTTTCCCTTTGCTGAATTTCATAAGATGCTCATTGGCCCATTTCTCCAACTTCTCGAATTCCTCTGAATGACAGCATAACCTTTTGGTGTATCAGCTACTCTTCCCAGTCTTGTGTAATTTGCAGACTTGCTGAGGGTACACTCTGTCCCATCATCTATGTCATTAATAAAGATGTTACACAGTGTTGGCCCCAGTATTGACCCATTGGGTATATCATGAGTGGCTGGCCTCCAGCTGGACTTCATGCTCTGATGACAAGCCTTTGAACCTAGCAGATCAGCCAGTTTTCAGTTCATCTTACTGTTCATTTATCAAGCACATATTTCATCAGTTAGTCTATGAGAATATCTTAGGAGACTGAAGTCAAGATAAACAATATCTACTGCTCTGTCCTTGTCCACTGAGCTAGTAATTTCACAGTCATCAGGCCCCTTGTAAATCCATGCTGGCTGAACCCCAGTCACCTTTCTGTCCTCCATATGTCTGAAAATGGCTTCCAGATTTAACCCTTCATCTTCCTGGACCCCTCTTTTCTCCAGGACTGTTGCCCACAGTACTCTTTCAAGGAGATCCCTGAACTGTAAAATATTATCTCCCCTGCCTGGAGAAGCATATATTCTGTAGTTACTCCTGTAGGCTAGGCTTACAGACCCTATTTTATCAAGTCTATATTCAAATACTGTTCATCTTTTATACCAGTGCTGCTGATAATATTTTAATTGAGTCTTCATGTTAAAGAATATAAAGTCTAAAAATGCTCAAAATCTTACTATATCAAGTTTCTGCTCTGTAAAATAATTGAAAACAGTATTTATTATTTATTTTTCCATGCCGCAAAGAGGCACTGATTAAGATGAGATTGAAGCTGTGTTGTGTTGGGCATGGTATAAACACAAGTTAAAAGAGAACTTGCAGTCTAACCCTTAGAAAGTTCATAATCTAAGCCAATAAGACAGTCAGACGGCAGGAGAGCAAGAATAGTTAAAGCATCTTGTCTGCACTCACGCAAGATGACAGCAGCTTACATTTAGATTCGAATCCAGCTCTCCAGATTGCCAAATTCGCTCTGTATTCAGTAAATCATGTTTCCTCTATTAGGTATTTTCTGTGTTAATATATTTCCTGTTGAGTTCTAAATGCCACAAGTGCCAGAATTTATAGTTTCTATTGTTTCCTATTTGTTCTATTGCTTTGTAGAGCTCACTGCCAGCAAACTCTTTAGACATTCTTTTTGTTGTTGTTTTTTTTCTTACTTTCTTAAACAGATTCCATAGTGTTTCATTACATCCTCTTTGATCATTCTATATAATTCTTCCCTATCTTTTGCACCTTCTCGTACTCTAGTTGGTGCCTCCTTACACTGCTCAGACAAGTGAAGCATAAATAATATTTTTAAAATTAATTCTGTATTTGGTGTGGTCTACATATTCCGTGAATTGTGGAACAGCTTTTCTTTTAGGATACAAGAACTATTTTAAATTTGGGGTTTATAAAAGCATAACAACAGTTGAATTGGCTGTGGTGTTATGAATGAAAGTTATAAAGACCTCCTGTCTCATTAACTGATCTGACCCTAGTTAGAGTGTCCTCATGTTTTCTTCCAAATTTTAAGGCTTCTTCCTACTTCCCTCTGAGCTGCCAAAGTGACTGTAAGAAATCCATTATGTATACTATAGTGACAGATTCAAAAACCTATTGAGCTGTAAAAAAATACACATTGAAAGATAGTCCCTGCTTCAAAACCCTCCTTGTTTGTTATTGGTTCTCAAATGGTGTGGTACTAGCAGTAAAACCCATCATCCCTCCTTATCACATTTTCTGTCCTCACACAAAGGAGGCAGTGTAACATCCTGGTACTTTGATCAAGTTGCTTACTATGATACTATGACAGATTATGTCCCCTTCCACATATGGGTGTGCTTCTTAGTTGCTGGGTCCATTCCTCTTTGTCCATGGATGGACAATCAAGTCATAACAATCTCTAAACTAGCTTTTCTCATTACTACACTTTTCTATCTGTAGCTATATTTAGAACACATACATGTTCTGTGGTGTCTGATGACATCTACTTTTAGGGTCCTCAGATTGCAGTTTTGGTTTCTACCAATAATTTCATATGCTGTTATCTACTCAAGAAAAGAAACACATTTCTGCAGTACAAGTTTATAGCTCTCCTGGTTATATACAATAAGGTGGGTATTTTCACAATAATCAGATTAGACTATCATGCTCTTCTGTCCACATAATGTTTTTACATTGCAGAGTAGTTCACTGTTTTCCGGCAAAAGTTACCTAAAGTTGATTTGTGTGAACCTTCATGATGAAATGGGTTTCCTAAGCCTGTTTTCTAGCCTTGCTAATACCAGAGCATCCTTTTACTGTCACCTCATTATCCTTATCTTTTCCCTCAACAGAATTTAAAAACAAAAATGTGGCTTCAGCTCAACTTTAAGAACTAGCAGTGCTTATCTTCACATGATGATAGCAATATAATTTACTGATTATATATTACTGCATTTACTTAGTACTTAGAAATTTGGTTTTGTGGATCTGTAATCTCTTGTTATGCAATTGTAAATATATGACAAAAAAAATTATTCTGGTCCTAAGGACCTTTATTTAGTAACACTGTACTAAGCTTGCCATTTTATGTTTTCCCTAATGATTTATGTCACCTTTCATAACAAAAAGTTAGTTATTTTTCTTTATTTTTGATAGAAATCACATCTGAAGCCAACCTATTTCACATTGTTAGACATTCTTTCTCATTTTTTGGCCAAGGTAGTAGACATGAACATAATAAAGTGTATTTAGTATTAGTCTGACATATTGACTGTGCCATAAAATTAAATAATGCAGTTTGAGTAGATTGTTATATTCACAGATCTGTTAGAGATATTGTATACATAACTGGGGGAGAGGGAAGGATAAATAAAGTTGTGATGCATCTTTTATTGACTGACTATGAAATAGTGCATTCCAGGATGCCTACAGTAACATTAGCAAAGCTGAAGTAAAACATATCACTATATTATTGATTTAGACATTTAAGTTTTATTAGTAGGACAGAGTATATTTTTCAAGTGATAATGAGAATTGGCTCTGTACCGTTTTGATCCTAGTTACAATTATCATAACAATGCATTGTTATTGCACTACTCAGAAATTTAACTATTCTTTTCCATGAAAATAGATTTATTTGAAATCTCTGCCTTCAGTAATAAGAAAAAATATTTTAAAACCGTCCAATGTTTTATTTTTAATAATGCTTTATTTTTTCAAGTAAAAGAGTATTTCATCTGTTGTGATGGGAATCCAGTCAAATTTATACTAGCATTTTCAGATTAGGCTACTGCAAGTGTTGTGCCAGGAACTGAAGGTAAAAGCCATGACATGCTAGTGAATAGACCATGTTAGAGGCAAAAAAGGGTAAACTAAAGTGTCTCTCCTGGCTTTCTGTCCAGCCTTATCTTAAAATGAAACTAAACTTTAAAGTTATCATTGCCCTCTGACCATGCTAGAGCTGTTAGAATTCAGTGTAAAAATGCTCTCTGATGAGAGTCTTATAATTGTCTTTTTAGAGCAGTGAAGAAAGTGTTGAAGGAAAAAAAAAAAGGATTATTCTACAAAACACATCTGGGCGCTAGACCAAGGCCTGACAATGTAAGTTCTATTCCTGCCTCTGACCAGCTGACTGTGCTTAGTAAGTCATATAACCATTTTAATTATCAGCTATTATCTATTTTATTTACTTAAAGTGACAAATGATTGGATCAGGGACTGTTTTGTAATGTGTATGCTCAATGCCTTTGAAATAGGATCCCAGTTTTAGTCGAGGCTTCTCTCCCCTACTCCAAAGCAATAATCACAAGAACTGCCTATGAAGCATTTTGTGTTATATTTCACAGATGAAAACTAAAGCAGCGTTCATACCAACTTTGATTATGTGCTAAAGCAATTAATATATCATTCCAAATCCTGGGGAGAAAAAAAGGGAATTTTAAATACTTTCCTGTAGACTTTTTTTAATCTCTTCTAACAGTTACACTGAACATAACTGAGTTTGCTATTGACTGAGGTACCCTGGTGACATGGGTGACCACAGCTTCAGGTAACCCACAATTCCTTCTTGCTGTTTCCTATAAGAGATGAATAGAGAAACCTGACTCAATCTAATGAGCGATAATGAATGTTTAATTTCTGAGGGAAAGAAAAATAATGTAATCCTTATTTCCTTATACGTGCAGGGAAGATTGTAATTAATACAATTCTTGAAGGTGTAATTGTAGAATGGAAGTGTGTGCAGTTTGGATGTTTCCCGTGTTGGCTAGTTATTCCACTTTTTTCGTTATTTGTACTTGCTGAATTGGTTAAAAAAGAATGATCAGCAAACATAACTGAACAAATTGCACTTCCCTCAGCTGAACTGTATCAAAGACCCCAGAGACAAACCAAACAAGCCTAGCATGGTCCCACAGGAACCTAGAAATTCGGCTGGCCTTTTTAAGACTGTCTTCTCTGGGGAACAATCCCTGCAGCTGCTTTTAAAAGTTGAGGGTTAAAAGCATTTTTGTTGCTGAGAATGCACATTGGAGCATATGTAATGCTTTAATGTGCATTTTAAAGTGAAAATACAATACAGCTTTTCAGAACCTTTGGAAAGAATCATAGACTTGCTTCTGAGATTGAATGAATTCAGAAAGGTACTTTCAGGCAGAGCTGACAGACACTCTGAATTTCCCTTCTGGAAGAAATGTTGATATTTCAAGAAAGTTTTCATTTTGAATGAGAATGAATATAAGAACTTCTTCCATTTTCCCTTCACTGGAAAAATAACTGTGGAAAAATGGAAATGCTTTATTCTTGTTCTGTGGTTTTTGTTGGTTTTTTTTCTAAAGAAATTTGTTAATTTCTACACTTAAAAGACTCTTTCTTGCGTTGTTGCTTGCTATAAGAAGAACCCAAGCAATTCCCAGAATCCAAAGGAATCAATTATCATTGAGGAAAGACTCTGAAAAATGAAGAATTAGAAATGGATAAAGTTTTGATTTTGCATGATGTTACAGTGAAAAAGAAAAAAAATCAAAATCATGTTATCAGCACATTCCATGATATTAAACCTTTCAGAAAAAGGGTGATGGAGTTCTGGGAGACTATGGAGAGCAGGTAAGCTCTCTCTCTTCAGTGACGCATTTTCCCCACTCTACAATTGATCTTGCCTTGCTGAATGCCTAAAGGCAGTTTTTGATTGATTTCACGTCACAGGGAAGATTTCAGTAGAATGTGTTGCTGGAAGCTCTGGGACTGTCTTTTTATCACCCACCCTGAAACTCACATTCATGAACATCCTATACCAACCAACTTGTCTCCCTCAACCACTCCTCTCTTGGAGCCCACTGTCCCTGCAGTGAAGCTGCATGTATACAAGCTCTTTTTAGCTTTGATATTTTGCTGCAGACAGCAAGGAGAGCTGCTGACTGAGGTGCCAGTGAAGGCAAAAGAGAGCTCATTTCATACCTACTCCATAATACTCCTGCAACACAGCTCCAGATTGCTGCAGGCCTGGAATTGAGAAGTGGGAAGGGTGGAGGCAGAGTCTCAGGAGGTTTGGGCTGCTAGGGTAGGAGTGAAGTAGATAAAAGACTTGGGCCGCAGATACAGTGATATCGGAATAGAATTAGTACTGAGGAATATTAGTATCTGTTACCTGTAAAACTGTGAAACTACTATGGTACTGATATGTTGCCCATCACTATTTAGGATCAGTGAAGATCTTTCACATTCTTTCCTGCACTGTGGCTCACCTTCAGCAAGTGAGTGACACTTGTAATGAACAGTGCTAGGGAGCAGCTTAATTCTGAAAAGACTCTTCTGTGAAAGTGGAGCTGCACTCAGAAGAACCTTGGCATCTTATTTCCTGGCATGCGCTTCAGTGAATGAGCAGTGTTGAAAAATAGAGGTTGTTTGTCCTCCTTTACTTGTTGTGTATCTTAAAAAAGGGGCTAAAAATTTGTAATCCCATATGGATCAACTGTGTGTCCTGAGCCAAGTGCCCATCCAGACACTTGAACCTTATGTTTCTTATTTTCTTTCTCTAGACAGACCCTCACTAAGCATGGGAAAGTGATGAATTATCCCACAGAGGCACTTATATCCCTTTTGTGAGGTTACAGAAGAGACCTTCATTTAGGTTCTCTTGTATATGCCTCTTGAATAGTACCTGTCTTTGCATAGTGTAGCTTTATTGCAGGTGCTCTGAAATATTTTGCCTAATTTGTATTCCTACCACAGCTGGCCTGAATATAGATAAACAACCTGAAATACCCCATTCAATTCTGTAAAGTAGCAGTATTCTAGAAAAAATTCAAAATAATGTATTTTGGAACATATGAGAGTTTTAAATTCTGTTCTAAGAATGGGGAATATGAACATTATAAGTCTATTTTTGAAGCAGTAATCGTAGTTAATGATGCAAATCATAACTCATTTTCACCAAAATGGTAGGGGTAATCTGAGTAGGTATAATGTATCACTCCTCAGAGAGTGAAGTAATACTGAATATAGTGATCTATTCACTTAGCCGTATTCTCTGTATCGGAGGCATATCAAATTTCCAATATATTTCAGGCGGGATTTTGATGGTTGTTGTCCACAATAACCTGCTAACTTTAGCTGTCAAAAAAATAGGCATCAGGTCTAACCAAATAGTTATGCTCCCTGAGTATGGTTGTAGAAAGCCATCTACCAAACCTACAGACCCTTCCCCTAGGCCTTTGGAGTGGCTGTAGGGAGCCTATACAATGAATGTAGGTATCTGTATAATTTATATTAAATTAGATTAATTTATATGAAATTATATTATATTAAATATTAGGTAAAACCATTTCAGCTCTATGCTGTGATGATATAGACTTTCTCCTTTTCCATTTTTTGTGTATCTTATATACCAATGTCCCCGGGATTCAGAATTTTGCAACTCAACTATGTGCTATAAAGTGAAGGGTTTTCCTTCCAATTAGTAATAAATATGTTGCCCCTAAATTGTAATTTACTTTCATATTAAGTAGTATGATAATAAATAACATACATATAATCATTATTATATTACAATAATACCGGCTCCAGCATGGGTTCATCTGCAGGCCACAGTCCCTCTTGGGAAGTACCTGCTCTGATGTAGGACCTCTGTACCCTGTACTTCAAGGAGTGTACCTGCGCTGTCATGGGTCCTTCATGAGCTTCAGTCCCTTTGGGGGGAAGGGGTGGGGTGCATGTACTTGCTCCACCATGGAGCATCTCCCCCTCCTTTGACCTTGGTGTTCCCTCTCTTTGTTCCCTCCTCCTCTCTCTCACTTTCTGCCCTTACCTAAACATGTTTTCACAGAGCCACCACCAACCTGGCTGATGGGCTCAGCTTTGGCCTGCAGTGGATCTGTTGTGGAAGTGGCATGAACTGGCTATGTCTGGCACAGGGCAGCCCCTGATCTCTTCTCACAGAAGCCACCCTTGCAGCCCGCCTTGTATCAAGACCTTGCTGCCTACACCCAATACATTAAAAAAGGGCACAAATCAGTTGCCTGAGCGCTGGCCTCCGGTGTCATCTGACATATCCTAAGGTACCTTGTATGTACATATGGAGACAGCAAATACGGCACAGAACCTACAGGAGACCCACTAAAACAGCAGCTGAGGGTCAGGGCACATGTGTAGACAACTGAATTGCACTCCTGAAGTCCTTGACCAGATCATTTAAATATCCTTTTACTAATTTGCAGAAATCAGGTGTTCCAACATCTAATTCTGAATGCCTATAAATTTCCGATATTTCTAGCCTAGAAAGATGCAAAGTAACACAAGTTTTTGCACTGTGTAAGACCTTGGCTATAGAGAATAGAAAAATATCTTATGCTGAAAGGGAAAGTGTTGGGCTGTAAGTAGGTTACTAGTGGAGTTCCTCAAAGCTTGGTTCAGAATTGATGTCACTTAATATATTCATTTATGACCCTGGCACAAAAAGCAAAAATGTTTTAATGAATTTTGCTGATGGCATAAAGGTGAGAGGAACTATAAATACAAAGCAGCACTTGAATATTGTGCAGAGTTAAGAGACCTTGAGGACTAGAGTAATAGAATTGGAATAAGATTTAATAGTACAAAATAAAAGGTCACAGAATTTGGCCTTTTCATCTTACCCATCATTAACTGTCTAAAACTTAGAGGCTTACTTTAAACTGTTCACCTGAACTCCTTCAAATAATCATAGAGAAATGCCTCTACAAGGACACTTATCATATGCTAAAATAGTTATCTAAGATAGATAGGTTGTACTGGTTTTTAGAGGTGCTTTTCTCACTACATTGCTTTTGGAGGAGAGCTAGATGTCTGCTTAGACTAGATCCCCATGAATCCCAGCTTCAGGCTTAATGTGAATGCTTGCTATAAGCTTGTAACTCTTCAGGTGGAAAGAGAAAAATCCATTAACAACCGCCATATCATGAGAAGCCATCAACGTAATGCAGCTTTAGAGAATGCAAATATGGTCCTTGGATACATCAAGCTTAATATTTCTGGGAAACAAAAGGAAAGGATGAATATCCCCATACAAATTCCTTGTGGAATGTCTTCTAAGACCTTCACCATTAAACTTCAAGAAATAGAAATGAATTGAAAGAGATACAAAGAGTAATGAGGGAAAATAATTTTACAAGTCAAACCTACAGGAATATTTTTCATATAGCAGATTGGACATCAGAGATTCATGAATTTGTGCTGATTTGAACCAATATATGCACCAAACACAACTGTTACATGTGTCATAACACCGATAGAAAGTAGGGTTAAAAAGCATAAGAGCTATATTAATGCAAGACTGTGCCTCTTAGCAAGGCTTGGTTGGCTTGGACAAAACATGCCACTAGCTGAGGTGACTCTCTTGTTTCTAAAGTAGGCATGGCAGTAGCCAGTGGCAACATGTAGCCAGTAGCCAGTAGCAGCAATCTTAGTCTTCATCGTACAGTATAGGTTGAATCAAAATATGCTGGGTTAAATTAGCCTTGAGAAAAGCAGATTAAGCTTGTAAGTGATTTTAAAATTTATCAGACATTTTTCAAAAATATGCAAAGCTATTTTCAAAAATCTTCCTTCAGTGTCATGCCCACTATTTATGTATGTATTCCAGCACTTGCAGTAGACTAAAGGTGTTAATACAAGTATCAGTCCTTGACTAGTCCTGTTTAGAAGCAAAGCCACCCCCACAACATGAAGTTGGCTGGAGTGCTGTACTGGTATGGGTGTGGGCAGAAGTTACTGCTTTTCAAGCAGTTAGGTGTTTTGGGTAGCACAGCTTCTGTAGGTGTTCTTTAGAACATTATAATTGCCATAATTTCAAAGATTCCCATTTTCCTTCAAAAAATGTTATGCTTGCAGACACTTCTGATTATTCCAAAACCTTTCAGATTATTTCTGCCTGTCTAATTCACTATAATTTTCCAGCTTATGATTTCATTACAGTAACAGTATTAAAAATACAAGAAGTGTTACTTTGAATATTACCTGAGAAGGGAACAACAAAATACACAGTCTGAAAAAGTCCCAAGACGGTGTAAATCACTCCCTTAGCTGGGAATAGAACTAGCTAGGACTTGGAAGGGCTTTTCTGACTTACACTCGCCAAAGATCTGACCCATACTTATTATCAAAACACTGTGCTGTAATCTGCAAAAATATACGAGAGAGAACTTTGTCTGGCTGACAAAAGCATGTTTCTTTAGAAAAGCTGTTTAACTCATAAGTTCAGGTAACTTTGCATATTTCTAATAACCCATGGATGACATCTGAAAATTAAGTCTGACCTGAAAGTTGTGGGAGAAGTGCTCTTAAAATAGATTAGATTTATTGCAGAGGTGGGAAATGAACAGTGCTGCCAACTAAGACAAATATCTGTTTAACTCTGTCTTGTGTTAAGATGCTACCTTGAACTTGCAGATTGAGGAGAAATAATAATGTGTCTTGGAAATATACTATTTTGATGAATGCCATCTACTGGAAAAGAGCCAGTTGTATTTGCTTTCTTTCTGTTTGTTGTCAGCGTCTCAACACTCAACATGAACTCTACCATGGCAAACTGTTGGAATAAGTTATTTCTAGTCTGTAATGAATGCCTTTATCATATGTTATTATTGAAAATAACAGGTCTCAAATGTGTATGGTATACAATTAATTTTCTTTTTCACCGAAGTACAGACTTTTTTAAAGTTAGAATGAGCGGGAACACCTCTCTAGCACTACTTTTACCAAAAAAGACAGAAGATAAAAGTGTCTCTATAAGAACTAGACAAATTCTGTCCATATGTGTACATATGCTTTACAATTGATATTTTGAAAGAAGTGGGACACAATTTTCCAATAAATAATAAAGATAAATTTTACAGAGATTAAATTATCTGAAAATTTAGTCAAGTAAAATGAATAATATTGTCAAGAAAAAAAATTAGAGAAATATTTAGACAATTGAAATCTTATGCAACAGAAACTTTTAGAAAATAACATTTAATGAAAATAGAAAAATGTAAAACTTAGATTTAGTTAAGTACGTTTAATTGCCTAGACTAAAAAGAAAAAAAGAAAATGAGCTAAAAATTTGTACAAGCTTAAGCAAATAGATTGTGTGTGAGTTTGAATGAAACATTTTGTGTTCACACAATTTCTTTTTCATTTTCCCCCAGTTTTCCGAATATTTCTTTGCCAGCATGTTTTACCTTTTCTCCTTCAATTACTGTGCTTCCTTCTCCCTCTTTGTATACTGGATGGAACATTCCATATTTTGTAATTTTTTTTCTAAAGAAAATTAACTTTTTGAAAAAAATACTGTTTACCAGTATGAATAAACATTGTCTCTATTATTTTACAACTGATTTAACATTAATTAAAACATAAAAATGATTTAGTAATGAGGGGAGAGCTATTTGGATATTTGCTTTTTAAATTTGACTTTCTAGGTATTAGACAAGTAGGCTAGTTGATTGAACTTCCATAGTTTATACAGCAAGACATACATTCTAGTCTGTACCTCTCTGGTAGTTGTTTCACAGTAAGATGAATTTCTTTCTGAAAGTGGTTGTTTCTCTCCATGGAGAGGTACATTAGGACTGTTAGGTTCTCCTCAGTGCTAGTGTTTTCTTGAACATAGGTAAGGCTCTTGGAATTTTATTTGATTATGATGAAGTCATGACACCAGCTCATGGCAACCTGATAATCTCGGCAAGCACTGCAGATCTCATGCAGTATCTTCCCAGGCCAAGCCTGTCTCTTGGGCTTAGAGCCTCTGGCTGGACAAGGGCAAAGCAGGTGCAGCAACAAACTGTATAATGTAGATGTAGGGTCCTCAGCACCAATTTTTTTTCTCTCCTGATCTATTCCTATAATACTGAATTACTTACTAATGCAAGCACAGCCTAAGATGATCATATTATTCCACATATAAAGCTCCACAGTTTTGACTTGCTGTTTTATAAAACTGTCATAACTGCTAAAGCAACTAATCCCCAAATATGCTTGGCTTTTAATTTGTATTGATAATGAAAAGAAAAGACGTTTCAGACATTTATTAAAAAAATATCCTGAAGGAGTGAAAATGTGGATGCCATTTGCAGTAGAGTATTAAGACCTGTGTGTTGAAGAGACAGGGTGCTGCTGTATCTGAGAATCATTTACTCTAAGTGCATACATGTTCCTTAAGGCTTCACAAAGAAATAGTGCTCAAAGTAAAAAAAAAAGAAAAGTACAATATGACTCCGTTTTCTGTGGAATATCATAAAAAGGCAGGGAGAGGAGAGATCTATTTGGCAATGCACAATGTAAAGCAGTTTATCCAGCAATTTGTAAATATTCTGATGTATATTTTGTTAGTCCATGCTGTCTCACATCCAACCACTCAACACATGCAATCACATTCCGTTTGGTTTGCTCCATACATGAAAATCACCACAAAATATTAATTTTTAACTGTTCAAATTCTAAAACCAAGGCAGGATTTCTCTATAAAAGTTCTAGAGATAAGAGTTCAGAGATAAAGAACTAACTGAGTCATGACACCAGAGAAATAGAAATATTCACCAAGACTAATTCCTATTCCTCCTCTGTAGCAGATGATTGGAGATCAGAGCAGGTATAGACTAACATCGAAAATCCCACTACTGACTAGCAATGATGGCTAAAGACTGATGAAAACAGTAACATATCAACTTTTGAAACTGGAACATCACAGCGGATTGTTATCTTCAGTGAGCTTGAAAATTTACTTCAGCCTCTTGCTTGCAAAGTTAAGACATCAGAAAATAGATCCAGTTCAGGGAAGCTTGTCAATGGCAGAGAAGGTTTTGTCTCTCTCCGAAAATATGCCTGCAGATCTTTCCAGGTCTTGAGGGCTACTCTTTCTTCCTACAGATCTTCAAAAGTCAACACTGAGTGAAGAGACTGATACTTCTCATTTGCAGCTCCCCTACAGCATCTTTTGTTGCTATATCATGCCATCCTTCTAAACTGCATTCTCTAACTCACTGTTGTTTGACTGTGATACGAAATCACAGAAAATAGAAGCACCATGAGGGATTAAAAGGAACTATGAGGTGAAGAGTGAGAAGACTTGAAAAGGAATGGCTCCTCTGAACTCTAGTCCTTTGTTTTGCACCATTCCTCTCCACTAGTGTCCTCTGCCTTCAAAAGAAATATGTACCATCTGATCTTTTTTGAGTCTCTACCATACTCTAATAATTCCTTGACTTACTACATGATTCACCACATCCTCTCACTTTGGAGTCTACATAAAACCATTTGTACAGTACAAGTAACTTTGGAGATTATCTAGAAAGCTATATGACTATCTTTAGGATAGTCGTCTTCTAAAGCTTTGAAAGAGACTCACATTAATGATAGTTTCTGGAAGAATTTTTAGAGATTCATCCAGTGTCCTTGGAACTAGAAATATACACATTTCATAGGAAACCCTTCTGCCACTTGAACATGTTATACATGAGTATATAGCATGTAGTTTCTATGTACTGGCATCATACATTTGATTTCTTTTCTCGAGCAGATGGGTTACTGAGCTAAGCAGTCTAAATCCTAACAAAGTAACAACAAGTCATTGACTCAGTGTTATGCTGCCTATTTTGTGATTTTACTTTTGTATGTTAATGACATCATTTCAATCTTTTATTTTTCAGTGTAATACTAATTTTTAAGAACTAAATACAAGCTACAGAAAACCTGACATTAACAGAGCTAAGGGAGCTAATCCACAGCAGAATTTGATTATAATAATGGTTGTATCCCAAATAAGCAGTTTTGGAAACATGCTATCTGTACTTCATTTGCACTGCAGGTTATTTATTTGGCTTGAGGAATCCTAATACAATTTGCAAGATATGCAGTTTCCTGATTACAGGGGAAGCTTCAGACAACTACTTGTTTAATTCCAAATGTGAACATTAGATTGGGTATTTTCAAAGTTGTTTTCTCTCCATCATGTACCACTACTTCTACCTGCCAACATTTTATCAACATGTCTTCAATAGGAAATTCATTTCATACTTGCTGCTGGAGTTTATTCTAACAGCTGAATAGCCTGAACATCTTCAACATGAGAGGTCAGAAGGTGCCACTGTGTAGAGCTGTGATAAGGGAAAAAAGAAAACCTCCAAGAAAGTCAGTTTTGACTTGTTTCTTCTGGTATGTAACAGCCAGCACTTTTTCCTATCACTGTTTCCCAAGTGTTATAGTTGGAAATGTAACATTTAGCTTTATAAGGGTCTTCCTTATTTCAGTCAGAGATTCCTATTTCTGTTTAAGAGCATACTACTAATGTATTTAATTGGAGAAATATGAATAGTTGGCATTCTGCAAAGTAGTGAACTACTACAAAGTATTCTGGATTTTACAGCCTGTTAAGAACCGTGCCTATATAGAAGCCATATTGGCAAAGCATATTCATGTTGTTGGAATGTAAAATCAAGGAGCTAATCTTGCAGTCTTCACTTAGTCAAAAGTCTTACTGAAATGAGTAGAAATATTTCCTAAGAGATTGATGTGTTTTGTACCTTTGCATATTACAAAAACCCAAACAAAACCACAAATAAAAACCTGAAACTGTCATCTTAATTTAGAAATACTTAGAATAAGTCCATATATCCCTCTCATTACTTTGATTGTACTGGTGAAAAGCTAAGAAGACAGTAATGTGAGGCAAAGTTAGGCTTTAATAGGAAGGTAAATTGCATTATTATTCATTGCAGAGCATTATATTCCTTAGAATATCTTAAGGAATTTCTCCTTATTTTCTTTAGAATACAGAGATTTGAATGGGATAAAATATTTGAGCAATGATGTTCCCAAATTTTTATATCACTTATTAAATCTTCCTAGATCATAATTTATCATATGATACTGGTCACTTCAGTATTTATTTTAACTAGTGTCCATTTGTCCAAAATCACATTTCTTTTAGTGTTTGTAAATAGGAGTACATTCATTACAATAACTACTTTTAACCTTGAAGATAAACCAAATAAATAGAACACTAAGGTTTTATTATCATTGTCAAAGTAAAGAATTTTCCTATATTTGTTTAGTAAAAATGGAAACAGTTCACTTAGTTGGGCAAAAGTCTTTGGGTTATACTAAACCAATTGAAATTTTTCAGTTATTATTAACCTTATTCACAATAGAAAAAATTTTGATAGCCAGAATAAAATAATGTCAACATTTAAAACTTAAAAAACCCCCAAACTTCAACATTCGAACATATTTTGCAATTCTGAACTCTTCTTTAGGGATTTCCATTTTGGTGAAAATGTCATTTGATCAACATACACCACCATTTTATTTCTCTTCCTCCTTTGACTTCACAACTCCATTTTAATGAGAATAAAGCACTTCAAGAAGGAAGTCTTCCAGCTTCCTTTTAAATTTCCTGTGATTTGAAATAAATGTTTTTCCAATTTATCCCTGGAAATAATATGGAGAACAGTCTACAGATAGTAGGAAAAGAATGTTAACTTTAATTGACTAAAGGCCTGCATTTTTCTGAGGCCTGCATTTCCAGAGGCCTGCATTTTTCTGAAAATATAATTTTTCAGTATTACTGAAGTAACACCAGTTTGGAATTCCAGTTGGTAGAAATTTTTCAGATTTTTTGTTTAGGCTTCGCTCTGATGGAAATTTTGAGAAGAATGAATTTTTCTATGAACTGGAAACTCTAAAGTTTTTTCCAGCTATATTCTACAGAGGAGTGAGGGAAGTTAGTTTCAGTCTCATGCAGGAGAAAATTTAACCAGGATCTGCCATGGAGGAGATTTTCTGCATCACTGCATTTTGTGCCTAGACAGTTCTAGTAAATATAAGAAGATGAGGTTTCCTGCAGTGAAATCGAATGGAGATGTAGGTGATATAATGCACAGCTTCAGGATCAGGTAGGAAGTAGATGGTCAATGGCCCAGCTATCTCAAGACAGAGGTGTTCCTGAATATGACCAGAGAGCTACGTCTCTCAAATGACAGAGAAAACCAAGAAAGGATGCTTATTGATGGCATTCCTGGCTTCATATAGAAACTGGACTTGCTAAATAAGCTGCTTTTGATTACAGCTCAAATTCCAATGTGAATACAGTCCAGTTTTAAGTATTCAGGAAACAAGTTCATTAAGACTTTCAAGAGGCTTATTGTTGTGAGTCTCTCCCTGCTGAAAGTCTGTAGCCAAGGGGCAAGTTTGCAAGAGGAGATTGACTTCTCCAGCTAGCTTAAAAACAGAGGTAAAATGTCCCTAAGGCAAAGTGTTTTAGGAAGAAAGGCATCAGCTAATTAAACTTAATTGGGTTAGCCAGGGTAGTCTGATTAGCATAATTAATTTCGGCCTCTGAGTAGGCCTGAGGGGTGTGTGGTTTTTTTAGGGATCCTGTGAGGGAGGCGTTTGGGACTCTGAAGTGAGAAGAGTAGTTAATTCTCTAGGTCAAGGGAGAGGCACTATAGATGATTGGGAAAGACAACGTGCAGAAATGCAGAGGATTTAGCATCGTTGAAGGCTATGTACTCTTTTGAAACTGGTAATGGTTAAGGAAAAAAACAGATGGGTTGGTTATAAGATTTTCATCCACCTGGAAAGGATGGGGAGGCAGCCTAGTCAGCCTGTTACTCTAGTTCTTGACAATGCTGTGATATAAATAAAAATATGGAGTCCAGTGAATAGTGGATAGGATTAAAAACAGACTGTATAGCAAAGTGGTAGAATCCTCCAGTCTGGGGAAGTTGGAATGATTTGGGCTCAGCTGTAAGAAAAGTTGTTGTTGTAAAAAGTGAATGAAATACTGGTTTAAACTGTTTTCTGAGAGCTTTGTGTACTGTACCCTTAGCACATGGATAACAATCCTTAAGAAATAAAAGTCTGCCAACATAAAAGATTTTTCTCAAATGACAGAGAAAAACAAAAATTATGATCACTTAATGGCACTCTTGGTTTTACAAAGTAAGTGGACTTGCAAATATGCATATCCCATCTTTGATCGCAGCATTACTTCAGTGGGGTAGATTGTGTAGTTGTTTATTCCTATATGAAATTATTATGCCACAGTTTTATTGGGCCTAAAAAGTGGCTTATCTGAACAGTCTTCAGACTTCAAGGCTCAGTTTAAAAGTTTTGTGAATGTATTTATTTTTTGCTAAGCATTTAATTTTCAACATCACCGTGGGTGATGCAGTAGTCAAATGAACCTTTGTTGCCCTCTGTTTTTATCCAATAAATGTTCTGAGTGCCAGGCAGATACCTTACTTTCTCAGCCAAATAGGAAGAGGTTATCTCTATTGTTAAACTTACACCACCGCTGATTGGTAAGAAATGTAGTTGGGAATCCCCAAGGGGAAAAAAATTGTTCTGCAGTACATTATGCTTTGCCTACATACTCCTGTGGGTTCCTTTTATTACCCTCAGATCTACACTTCAAATCACTGCTGATTCAACTGCAAGATAAAAGTAAAAAGTAGGAATTTTACCCTGAAAAACCCTACAGTAAGTCCGTATACATATTTGCGACTATAGATTACTGTTAAAAAACAGATGTGAGGATTTTTCATTATTTACCTGAATGACCACTAATATATGAAGCTAATGAAGGGTATTTGGCATATGGTTTTGTGAGCAAAGATTCTCTTGAGACCTTATGATTTTTGACTGAATATGATAAGATGTTGTCTGCAATAAGGAAATATAGTGATAAAATGTTAAAAAGAAATATGTAATTTATCCAAATGAATTATGCAAATTGAAATATTGTTTTTTTTGTAACTAAAGTTTGAATTGCTTTTTACTTAAACTTAACTTCATTTAGATTTTTTTTAGCTTACTTTTCATATCCATCCAAACTATCAAGCATTCATCAAAGTAAAGTTTCATGTCCTAAATAATGATGGATGTTTTAGTTGATGGTTCAGAGGATAATCACAAAATGTGTGAAGGCAACTATAAATTAAGCTGGTTATATTGTAAGATCATGTTATGTGATAGCCTTTGGGAAACTTCTTGGTTTTGTTCTCACTTGAAATATTACGAAAACAGTTTTACAATGCATTATTTTTTTCTAGTGCTAGCTGGATCTGGATGACAGCAGAAGGCATGAAAATTAGAATCAAAGCAAAGTTGATGTATTAGAACCAAGACAAATAAATAAATCCCCAAGTTTTCCTTTTTTAATCGTTAAAAAGATTTATGTTTAGGTCAATTCTTGCCCAGTTCTGCTTCAGAGCCATTCAGATGAGATTTTACAATAGTAAGGAAGGAGAAACATTGCCAAATTGCTTTGAGAAAGGCTAGCCACTCAACATGAATAAACTATGGATTACTGCACGACATATATATATGACATGTTGAAAAATGTTTTAATGAAGTAGCGAAGGTCTGCTAGAGAGTGAGTTAAAAAGAAACATGTAGCAGTGTAGTACACTTTGAAAAGACAGATGGATTCTTTTCTTCTTTTATATTTAGAGAAGAATTGAAACCGTAGTGTTTCATGTCTTTGTTTTAAGCTCTGTGGCAACTCCATATTGTTCAAAATACATACTCCAAATTTCAGGTTTGGCACCTGTATTATGTGAGGTATAATTGCATTTACTCTATGCAATTAGAATTTAAATTTGTGCTTCTGAAGCAGGATAGTGTTGTTTTTTTTTTTCCTGGGAGGTAGTGTTAAGCAGTCTGTTTTGTGCTCGGAAAATTTGCCATGACAGTGCTTCATAAAAGAACCAATTATCAGGAATGCTGTTACACATAGCCTTCCAGACCCCAATTTAAACAGAAACGAGTGACAATTCCTTCTGTGAAACAGTTTCCATAAATCAGCCATATGTGAAGACCTACATGCTTATTGAGGATAAAACAAGAAATATGAAATTCTGTTAAATAAATATGTGTTTTGAAGGTGTTCTGATTAACTTTCAAACTAAAGGGAAGCAGCAGATATTAACAGCACCTTCCAAAACTGCTTTCCATGTGTCTTTAATAGGTATCAGAAGTATTTAATTCTTTCACATTTCATTTTTAAAAAGCAAAGATCCCACTTCCAAATGCTTTAAAATAGATACTGTCTACTTTCAGCACAATAGGGGACACTACAACTGATCCTGCTATGTTTAACATTCTTGTTTTGTATGAAATGACATAGCTGTTTGTTAATCTTTATTTTTAATGGGCACCCTCAATTAAAATACACAAAACTGAATGGCTAACCCCCCTTTTTGATGCAGAATTAATCTATCTTTTCTTTCCTGAGGCTTCACTTTGTTAAAATGATCCAAAAGAAAGCCAGCTCATCCTCAGATACACTTGGGAACTTTTAGGTGTAATGCTTAGGACAGCCTATTAGTTATGCAATGCTTACAAAAACCGTGCCCTTTAGCATTAAACTATCTAGCTTTGAACACAAATATCCAAATTCTGGCTTAGATGCCAAGTTTAGTCTTGCATACACTGGTTGTAAGTGTTTCTAAGGTATACAATGATACACGGGAACACAGAAACTTCAGTTTTCTGTTTCATTACTCCTGCTCTTTTATTTTGGATGTGTTTCTTTACACATGTGATTATGTGGGTGTTTTTATACTGTATTATAATTACATGCCACTTGAAGATTTTCTCAAAAGGCAGCCTATGCAATAAGCAATTAAGAATAGCAAGAATAGTGTTTTTCTAGAAAAAAATAGAAAATAACAGCAACTTGGGCAACAAAAAGCAAATTGAACAGTTGCAGACACTATTTTACTGCCTAAAATTTCAAAATATAGTAAAATTTTATTTAAATAATAATGCATTTTTATTTAAAGTAGAAATCTTGCTGAAGTTTTTGCTATGTTTTTAAGTTGCCCTGACTGGTTTGCCTACTGGAAATAGATGGGAACAGAGAGTTTGAAAATGTAGGAAACTATCTTGTCTGGAAACTTTCTTTTTCTAAATTTTCTTAGCCAAAAAACCCAAACACTGTAATTAAAATTAATAGTTTCCTAAAGAGAACATGCAGTTTTAAATAAACTAGATTTACTAATGGAAATTCCAAAATTATTTATTTTTAATTCACTCTGCCTTTGGTTTTATGTATGACCAGTCACTAGGTCAAAGTTACATTAAAAGTTCTGCAGAAGAGTTAGGACACCCCTGTCTTCAGTTCTCTGCTTTCTGTTCAGGGAATTCAATGAAAGGAATAAAGTCTTGGCCTTCTGACTCCCAATCTGTTTTCATACAGGGAACCATACCCCGCTGCTGCAGCGCTGGCAAGCATAACTCAGCATCACGCAATGCTCAGCAAGACTCAACATAATTCAAGATCATGCAAACACACTTGCAAGGTTTTCTCATGATACATTTGAAAGCAAAGGAACTATGAAATCAGCTGTGATTGAATGGGTGAAAAATAAGGAAAATGGACTGTTTCAACACTGTTTTTTTCACTATTATAAGAGGCAGCTTTGCAGCTAAGGACTTTGTTCTGCTTGTGAACTCCTTTTTCCATTCAGCCAATAAAGTAGTTGAGATTATCAGACTGGATCTTGGGCAATGCAAATAACAGATTCTTCGGTTTGCTAGAAGAAAAATAACTATATAAATCTCATTTTGGGTCTACCTTAAAAGAAAAAAAAAAAAAGAGAGAAGGTAATAAAAGTTAAAAACATTTTTAATCAAATCTTTCATTGACTTAAAATATTTCTCCCATTTCAAAATTTTCTTCTTCTTTTTTTTTTTTAAATATATGGGATATTTGGAAATAAAACACCATGAAAAATGAGTATTTTCACATTTTCTAGGTTTAGTTGGCTTTTAGTTCTTTTGCTCTTTGTTACAGAATAATTTACCAAAATATGTGTGTATTGCTTCTTTTACTCTAAAACTACCTTTTGTGTATGTGGTAGTGGTGGTGGTAAGTTCACTCCAAATGTTTGCTAGTCTACTAAGAAACTATGATGGTAGAAACAATGTGCATTTGTTTCTTTGCCACTGGTAAATTAAAGCCTTATGAAGACTTATTATTTATGTGCTTTAAATTTGAAATGTGGAATAAATATTAACTAGGTCTAGCTTTCCAAAACATATTAAGCATTGTGGTTGTTTAAAGCAGAGACACATGTCAGAAAACTCTGCATCTGCATCTCAGAGTATGCTGGTTTTTAGTTTATAAGTCTTAGTTTGTGCAAATGTATAGTTTTCCATCTATACAGAAACAATAATTTTATGTTTTTTCTGTTGTTCACCTACTTAAAAGGAGGTATTGCTGCTGTCTAACACTGCCTAACTGCAGAAATGTCTCAGTATTTTAACATAACATTTGCCAACTTAGAAAAGGGATGTCTTGGGTTATAATCATCAGATCAAGATTGCTGGAAGCTTAGATTCACACATTGTTGATTCAATAAATTCTTCTTCTGAAGCAGACACTTTTACTTCCAAGAAGCTCACTCTCTTTGTGGTTTTGTATTGTTATCATTCCAAGAAATATTGAGAATGAAGACTTTGCTTTCTATTACCATTTCCTTGTTGAGGGGGCACAGAGAGAAGGAATAAAATTTGCACGATTTTTCAGTTACCTAGAAATAAATTTTCTTTTCCATGTTTTTAGGCAACATGCTGCTGTGTGCAGGCTTCCCACTTAGCTTTTACTCTGTTTTACCTTGCATGTAGTTTCATTTTAGAAGTGTCATAAGTATATAATAATTTTTAAAATATTTTAAAGTATTTGGATGGAAAAGTGCTCGTACAACAAGGAGTGATCTGAAGCTCATTAAAATAAGAGGGAAACTTTTGATAGTCTACCATCTGGGCTTCTAACCAGATCCTGAAATTTTTCTTTTTTCTCCTTTAAAAAAATTCTCAATTCAGAAGCTGTTCTGGAGATAAAATAAAAGAATGATTAAAAAATTGTTTGGAATTTCATACTCCAAAATGATAGAGATATATGTTCTGCCTTTGAAATCATCACAAGTTCAAATGGATAGTGCCAGGTTTTCCTACTGACTGCTAAATAAATAGATAATTAAAATGTGTTTTGCTTTCTTGACAACCCCTCATGACATTGACCACATCATTCTCCCTCCCCATACATCTGACCTTTTTGCATTTATTACTTTTAAATGAATCTTACTAACAAACTGTGGTGGGTTGACCCCGGCTGGACACCAGGTGCCCATGAAAGCTGCTCTATCGCTACCCTCCTCAGCTGGACAGGGGAGAGAAAATATGATGAAAGGCTCGTGGGTCTGGATAAGGACAGGGAGATCACTCAACAATTACCATCACGGTCAAAACAGACTCAACTTGGGGAAATTAATTTAATTTTATTACTAATCAAAATCAGAGTAGGGTAATGAGAAATAAAAACTAAATCTTAAAACATCTTCCCCCCACCCCTCCTTTCTTCCCAGGCTCAACGTCACTCCCGAATTCTCTACCTCCTCCCTCTGCAGAGGCACAGGGGGACAGGGATGGGGATTGTGGTCAGTTCATCACACGTTGTCTCTGCTGTTCCTTCCTCCTCAGGGGAAGGACTCCTCGTCACACTCTTCCCCTGCTCCAGCGTGGGGGCCCTCCCATGGGAGACAGTTCTCCATGAACTTCTCCAACGTGAGTCCTTCCCATGGGCTGCAGTTCTTCACGAACTGCTCCAGCGTGAGTACCTTCCACAGGGTGCAGTCCTTCAGGAACAGACTGCTTCAACGTGAGTCCTCCACGGGTCACAAGTCCTGCCAGCAAACCTGCTCCAGCGTGGGCTCCTCACTCTCCGCAGGTCCTGCCAGGAGCCTGCTCCAACACGGGCTTACCACGGGGTCACAGCCTCCTTCAGGCATCCACCTGCTTTGGCATGGGGTCCTCCACAGGCTGCAGATGGGTATCTGCTCCACCATGGACCTCCATGGGCTGCAGTGGGACAGCTTGCCTCACCATGGTCTTTACCACAGGCTGCAGGGGAATCTCTTCTCCGGCGCCTGGAGCACCTCCTCCTCCTCCTTCTTCACTGACCTTGGTGTCTGCAGGGTTGTTTCTCTCACATATTCTCACTCTTCTCCCAGGCTGCAGTTGCTGCTGCACAGCAAGTTTTTCCCCTTCTTAACTATGTTATCGCAGAGGCGCTACCACCGTTGCTGATGGGCTCGGCCTTGGCCAGCGGCGGGTCCATCTTGGAGCTGGCTGGCACTGGCTCTGTCGGACACAGGGGAAGCCTCCAGCAGCTTCTCACAGAAGCCACCCCAGTAGCCCCCTGCAACCAAAACCTTGCCACGCAAACCCAATACACAACCCAAACATTTAATTTGAAGTTAGTAAACCGTTAGAACATTGTTGTATAATATGTTATCAATTTGGCAACAGGCAAAGCATTCAGTATTGATAGGATTCTTCAAAGGATCTAATCGTGCAGAAACTAATGTGGTGATCATTCTCTGGTGAGTATTGGAAAGGATGTGCTTTTCTTCTCCAATACATGGTCCACACAGGTCACTAGAGGCATGTTGCGCGCTGAATTCCTTCAATGCCTTGCCTTAGTGAGAGCATTTTTTTTCACATTAGCTGCTGGGCTTTTCCCAGCAGCTAGTTCTCTTATCCATACCTGCTTCTAATACCTTTGATGTCCTACTCGGTCTCTGAATGGCCTCCTGACTACTCTTCTTTCTTATTACTATTTGAACCATTGCTTCTCTTTTTATGCCTTCAAAATTTTATGATGTGAGGGACAAAAACTGTGCTCAGTGTGGTAGAAAGCTTTTGCCTTTACTGCCCTGAAGAGCAACAAATAACACCTAGGTATTTCATTTGTTAGCCTTTAAAATAGGGTCAAAAAGGAATAGACAAAGGCATCTTAGCTGGAGACTGGAAGAATGTTTGGAGGATATGACCTCTATGCTTGCCCTGCTCCTATGCTTCCCTGTGCCTCCACTCTGGCCACCACTGAGCTAGGTCACTGGGTTAGGTAGCCCTTGATATCAATCACTAAGCCTTTTCTGTGTGTTTGCAGGAACTATCTTTAAACTGGACCAGTGAATTTTACAAAAATGAGGGATGTATGTAGCATGAACCTTCTTTGCATTAGTTCTATCAGAATTCATTTAGTGGTGATTTCAGCCATACAGTCTTCTGTGGAGGAATTTTCTGCTTTCTCTCACCCTGTTGCTGGCACTTCTCCAAAGTGTTTGATTAGAGGTTATGTCTGCAGTCAGTGCCTAACAGAATGAAATACTGCTTTGCAGAGTGTTTCTTGTGTCCTCCGTTCATCAATTTGTATTGTGTGTTGTTCTTTTGATGGGGGTACTTAAAACTGGCGAGTAGTTTGCCTGCAGGTTTGCAGGATTTTACTCTTCTATACTATTTTCACTTCTCAATCCTAATTATAATTTTAAGCTACCTGTATTTGAAGATAATCATGTAGCAATCATATGCATTTATAGGAAGGATACAAACTGTTGATTACACCTTTCTATTATATTTTCACTTGCTTGTTTTTTTATTGTTAGGCAAGTAGGTACTGCATACAGGGATGCTTTCATTCAAAGCTTTTTTGTCTGATGAGTGAAAGAAACATCTAATATCTTGAAAACTCATTTTTCTTTTCCCCATAGTTTTTCTGCCTACACAACAAAACCAAATCCTGTAGCTGACGGAGCATTGTGCTGAGGAGACCATGACAACTTTTTTTGTATTTACACCAGCACCTCTGATCAAATCAAAACACCCGGAGTTATTAGACTTGTTTGAGCAGCCCCACATTGCATTCTCTAGGCAAGTTTCCTTCAAAAACTCATAAAAATAGAAATTCATAAGAGGAAGAACATTACACTAGTGATGCTGAATGGGAAAGAATCGCTTGGCCAGCAGTCCAAACATCGGAATGGGTATTTTTACAATATCTTATATGAAACTCATCAATTTACATTGAGTGCAGCTGGAAAATTGCAACTACAGCAAAGACAAGAAAGTCAACACATTACAATAATGCATTTCAGAACTCACTGTCAGTTTCTCAGCTAGACCTCAGATCCTGTTGTATGGATTGCCCATTCTCAAATATTGGCTCTACTTAATAATTATAGATGAGGTGAAATTTGGGAATAAATCTCCAAAGGACTTTTAGCTATAGGTGTGATTTTTCACAGGCAAGCAACAGTGTAATCTATTTCACAACTGATATAGCAAATGATGGTCATTTATGTAACATCCTTTTTAGAAAGAGAATATGTGATGTGGAGTAATTCAGAGTGTTAAATATCGAAATGCAGATAGTTTCTTAGAATATTATACAAATATATATGTTGTATTATACTACTGTAAAGGCATAATTATTTATGCTGAATTGATAGGAGTGTGTCCCGTTCTTCAAACATAGGCAGCCCTTTAATTTTAACAGTTCAAAAACACATCAGAAAGAATATAATTTTATTATTTTTGTTATAATGACCTTTTCTTTGATCTCAAGACTAAACAGAAATAATACAAAGAAAAGAATAACCAATAAATTTAGAAGAATATTATTGTTCTAGAGACACGATTTCTGAGACCAATAACAACATATTGTGCCAGTGTTAGGGTCCATATTGAAAAGTGATAATTAAAATTAGAAAAAAAAATTCTGGAAAGAAATGCAAGAATCTTTAAATTTTTGGAAATTTGTTTTAAAGTTATAAACTCAATATATTTAGCTTTCAAATAGAGCGACTGACCTGATAATGCTGTGTAAATGACCATATAGAGAGATTTCTGATGGTAAAGGAATGGTAAACATAGACCAAAAATCTTATACTTTTTAAAACAACAGTCCTGGAAACTTAGTAGGTGGTCTGCCATTTAAATCAGGAGGGGGTGCCTTTTTGAAACACATGTTGACTGACTTTACCAGCTGGACTTAGCAGAAAGGGAATCAGCTGGAGAATATGCATGAATTATGTCCATCAGGACTTTGATGGTTGTGAACACGATGATCAGGAATAGCTTAAAGCACTCAAAAATCTTTACCAGAAGAAATTTGAGTCGGTGGGGCCTCAAGCATTCATGTCATTATCAGGTAAATATATGCCTGAGCAGTATTCAGCATCCTATTGTAGATCCAGACCTCTGAGTGGAGGGCCCTACTAATGGAAATGTGAATCCCAAGCAGGACTTGTAACCAAACTGTATGGACAGTGGGGTTTGAAGGTATGCGCCCTTGCCAAGATAAAATATAGATACACTTAGAGCTAGTTCAGCTACTGGAATCATCTATAGTGCTTTAAATGTGTGTTTCATTAACTTGCCAAGTCAGGAATGAACTGAGAAATTATCTTTTAGATAGAAGGTTAGACTTCAAATCAAGAGATATCTGTTCATTTCCTGGAACCACTCTCTAGTGGCTTTGTCTGGGTAACTACATTTTCTGTATTTTTGTTTTCTGTGTGTGAAATGGGAGCAATAATTACTTCCTGAACTGGAAAGTTGTTGAGACGTTTCAAGGCACGCAATTCTGAATGAGGGGAAACAAAACTGAATGAATAGAAATGCGATTAGAAGGGGAATGAGAGCAGACCTTGATCTGCTTGCAGGGAAAAGGAAGAGAGGTGCAGAGTATTGAAGGTTTTTATGCAGGTAGTATAAAATAATTTATATTTGCACCTGAAATATTTTTGGTGTGCAACTGTCAGGTAATGCTGGAGGCCTCAAAAAGTACCTATCTGTATTTAAATTAGGAAAAAAAAAAGGAAAAGTATTCACTTTCAAACTATACTGTAAGAAGGATTTACGTTTTCTATTTTTAGATCAATACAGTTCCTAAATCTAAATGGAAACTTTATAGGAATCAGAGTGGAAAACTAGGGTTGCGCCATGTTGATGCATGTTAATGCACATGTATGCTACCATGTGAAGTTCCCTGAGAACCAGAATTCCCTATTCATAACACTTACCTTCTTTCTGTTAGTTTTTCTGTCCCATCCTTTATCACCAGAACAGAGTGTCAGACGAAGTTCGGACCTATCAAGATGGGGTACTGAAAAGTTTACATATGAGCATCTCATGAGCAATAAAAAGCTGGACTTGATCTTGCAGTGTTCTATGTACCTTTTCTGAGCTTTTAAGTATTCCTAATTTCTATAGAAGTCAAAGGGAACAGAGGATGTTATCAACATGAGGTAATTGAGATGCAGATTAGTAAGACATTCAGGGAACAAGCAGCTTATGCTGTAAAGTTCTTAAGTCTTATAGTGAAGACAGATATTTAAAAACATTGATTAATGAGAAATTAATAATTGCTCTAAGGAAAAACATGAAATATTTAACACCATCAAGGGCTGAGCACGGACCATAGTCAATGTATTTAGTGTAAACAAAACAATCAAATTGTAAAAGTAAATAAAAGCATTATCTCAGGCAAAGCTGTAAAAGTAACTGAATAAATACAGCATGAGAAGTAGGCAATTGATTTTTCAAATAATATTTTGTAACATTTCAGACCCATATTCCCTTAGTAGAATCATAAATACTTTTGGAAGGTAGTACAACATTACAGTTATAAAATATAACATCTTTTTACCCTTTGATTTTATTCCACAAAGAGCATCATACAAATATAGGGATAGAAATGACTGAAATACTTTTCTTTAAATAATTCTAATATTTCCTAGAACTGGATAGAAAATAATACTTTTCTTCTGTGGGAAATTCTGGTATTTAAAAGTGTGCTTTTGTTCTGTACTTTAATGAAAAATAGATTTTTGCAGTGTAAAATTCCAGAATACTTAAATGTGGAAATGTCAAAGTAAACTTTTAGAAAACATTGACATATTTCTTTTTGTGATAGTAAAAAATAAATTATAAAAGTCATTTTGTTCTGGTATTGAACAGAGTTTTCTTATTGCCTTTTTTTTTTTCTTTTTTTTTATGAAGGTAGTAAAGTGTAGAACCAGATGTTCCACTGCCATTTAGAAGCATAAAGATCAAACTTCTGGTTTTATAGCAAAACTTTAGGTTTTCTTGGAAATTCTACAAACACAGAAAGAAGTCTAGTCCAATCATTATGAAATGAGATCAATGATGTCTACGGAGAAAAACATGTATTTGTTGCTTTTGCAGCCTCTGTCAAGAAACTGGAGAAGATACATTGTAGATTTCCAGGACATGGATATATTTGGTCAGCAAATCCTAAACTTTGTTTCAGAAAAGATATATGTGGGTTTATAAAATGTACACAAATATACAATATAAACATTGAGCTTTCAAATAGTACAACACTACAAATAATACATTTCCAAATCCAATGAAGAATTTAAGTCTGATATTCAACATGATTAATGATTATGAATATTTAAAAAAGAAAGAATTCCTTGAAATCTTTATTAAAAAGTTGCTTAGAAGAGAACTTCGGCAATCTCAAGATGATGTTTGTAAGTAAATGCACACATCAGTGTTCTGCAAAAGCTGAGAAGAAGAAAAATAAAAATAAATCAAAATTATGTCAACTGTGAGTGAAAAGTAGCAACCAGATTGTGAGCTAACATTACAGACATATATGAAAAGGCTTAAATGTTCTGAATTTCTCTCCAGCTATGCCAGAACTGTACCAAGAGAGAGAAAAATACATGTTTTCTACACCCTGCCTTTCATTCTGAAGATTCTGCAATCTGAGTCACAGATAAGCAATATAAGTATATTAAACCTGAATGCTCAGTCCTCAAGTTGTGTTCACTTCTCTTTTTTTTTCATATCTGAATTATAAACAGAGTGACTTGCTGTGGTTGATGGAAGAAATGTGTATTAAAGTGTTGAACTAAGAGTAAGAAGACATTTGCATGAACAGCAGAAGGAGAAAAGGAGAAAAGGTGCTGAGATGACAAGTAGCTGTTCCATACGCATTAGGATTAGGCATAGTCAGTTCTATTTTGTCCACTGGTGAATGGTATTAAAACCAGAAGTGACAGAAGAGAGTGCTGGGCATAAATTGAAACAAACTGACATATCTGTATTACCTGTATTGTCTGATAAGGCGTGGAAAAACAAGATATGGCCATAAATCACTCCCGAGTCATAACAGAATATATCATTTAAAGTGTACAGGAACTAAAAATAGTGTACACTAGCACAAGAACATGTCATAGTGCATGAAAGGGACAAACGTAGACACCAGTCTTGTGAATAAAAACTAATCATATGGAAAGCAGATAAAAGAAATAATATCTATAAGTAATTATAACATGAGGAATGATCTTTCTACTTTATTTATCTGAATGCATAACTGCTTATTGACAGGTATGGTACAGTATATTTCTTGTGGTGCTTTTGTTGATGAGGAAGGCTCTTAACTACTTGATCTATATATGTTTTCCTTCATTTCTTGAAGGCTCTGTGTTAGCCATAGTGGCATTTTGCATAAATTTAGAAGACATAAACATTCCCAGGCTGTAATTAATGTTATGGGACAAAGCAGATGGCTCTAATAACACCAGTAAAGGGCCTGTGTGATGAGATCCTCCTAAAAAGAGATAATTATTGCAGAGTTTTAAAGCTATATTAACATTGTAATTAAATTTGTAAGTGGGGATGCTTTTCTAACAAATGACATAATTAAGAGAATTATATAGTAGTATCCCTTTAAACTTTTGAGAGTTTCCAAAAGCTAAGTGTGAGCAAGCCTCTATATGAGACAAGAATTTTTTCGTCATAGTATTTGGAATAGGTAGCAGCACTCACTGGGCAATGTGTAAAAGCAGTTATATTTTCCTTATTCTTGGCTGACAAGTGGTTGACTGAAGATGAACTTATTACCCTTGTATGGATGGATGCTATAGAAATGAATACTCTCGCATTCCTATTTCACTATTATTCCCCCTTGTATAAAAATGACTGTTTAAAACAACAGACAGAAAAAACTTGAGAAAGTAACACAAAGTTTGGCAAACGAGCCCAGTATTCAAGATCAATCTATCTTCTTGTGAAAAATATTGGGTAGGTCTTGATGGTTAGGAACTCAACTCTCAATCCAAAGTCATACATAACATGCCTGCTAACATGCAAAATGCATCCACATTTGATGTATTTGAACTGAAAAAGAATAACAACCTTTTTGTTGCCCCAGGCTGTAATTATTCTGTTTTCCCTTCCTTTATGTGCAGACTGTTGCGTGTTCTAGCTATGCCACTTAACTTTGCTGCGGTAGGGAACAGAAGAAAAAACAGTCACACCTTGTGCCGTGGTCTCAGCTGGAAAGCAGACACCAACAGCTGTGAGACTACTGTGAGACGTCCCCCTTGTCTGAGCAATGCCTGACTGTGAGAGAGCTTCTTCTTGACTTCATGTCAGTGCAACATTGAAGCCTCAGCTTCCAGCTGTTTTCTCTGAATGGAGGTGTGGAGAGCCTTATCTAAGCAGACTTCCTTGCTTATCTATTAAATTGCTCCCTTCTGTAATAAAGATGCCTGAAGAGTGAGTGTTTTCTTCCAGCAAAAGATATGAAAGGGCTAAATGAAGCTGTTCAACTTTACAGTAGAATGAAGCAGAAAAGAAGCAACTCTCACTTTTAGCATCAGTCTCAGCTTTAAGGTGATGACCAACATTTGAAAAGAGCATGATAAGTACCTACAGGCTCTCAGTAGAATTGGATACCTGTTTACATGATCTTCTTACCTGCTCCATCCCAGTGAAAACCATTGCAATTTAATGCTTTTATGGGCCATTTTATTGGTTTGGATTGGCAGAAAAGCAAAGTGGGAAATTAGACCATATGAGAGGAATAATTAATTATAAACTTTACCACATGATGTAATTACACAAATAGTCAATTAAGCTTTTTTTCTTTCTCTAACCCAGAAGAGGTTATAGTTTACTCAGACTAGAAAGAATGATATTTTTATGATAGAACATTCAGGCAAAAGTAAAAATTAAATTTTTAGTAGTTGCTTAAAATTTGCTTTAACAGAAACATTCAACATTTTAAAATGGATACAGTTTTCCAAAACAACTGTGAGGAATTCCTAATTGTGACTTTGAAAGTAGAAAATGCTGATTTATTTTCTGAAGTTGACGTTTTTCCTTTGGAAAATTCACAACTAACTCGTGTATGCATGTGGCTGTGTGTGGGCATACTCACATGTGCATATATGTCCTTACTCTTTGAATTATGAAATAAGAAGAAATGAGAAAAAGTCTTGACCTGAAAACACAGAACACAGAGTTACAAAACAAAGTAAGTAATTTTGTGAAAAAAGCTTTCTACACTCTTAGTATTCTGAAGTCTAGATATTGAATTCCCAGTTATATCCAAGATAGTTCTAGGGTAATTCCACTGACACTGGAGCTCTTCCATCTTTATACTAATGAGAAAGAGACAAATTCTGTCTCTAGACTCTTTCTCTGAAGTTACTAATTTCTAGAACTAAAATTATGTGACATTTACCCCTGCTCAGAAATTACCATGAGGTTGTTACCGAGCATCTTCATCATTATTCATTGGTGTTTGTCTTCTGCATTTTCTTGCATTCAACATGTTTTTGTGTTTTTTAGTTTCCTTACTACTTGTGAAATTTTTATTGAATCTATTATCCAGTATTCATCAATTTGTTAATCTCATGTCCTGTTGTTATAGGAAATGAGCAATCTCTAATGCCAACTTCTTACATATTCATATAGGTCATATTTGTAATCGAGGTCAGAATTTATACAAACAGCTATTGTCAGGAAGTAAATTTTGTAAATATTAATGAACGTAATATAGTCTGAATACTGATACCCTGGAACCAAACCGAGTGTCTTCTCCTCTGTAGTTTTCCTTCATTTCTCTAGTGTTAATACCATTAAATCCCTATCAGCTTGTTTTATGAAGGAATTGAAGTTAGAAAAAACAATAGCACATTAGCTAACTTTATTGCCTGGACATATGGTAAGCCATAGGATCATTAACAATAACACATTAGCCTCAATGATGTTTTTTGAAGGCTCACAGGGATTTCATCTGTTGTTCCATATTAAAGATACACATATTGTTTCCTGTCACCTTACAGATCATACTGAGTCTACAAAAATCACACTTACCCAAGTTTTATTCATCTGGAAACTTACATGGAACAGCTGCACATTATAAGCAGATAATTTCTGTCAAAATTTTCGTGATTTGTCCATTAGAAATATTCCTCCTTCCATAAGGTAAAGGCTGTTCATTCACTTTGAAACAAGAGAATGTGACTCTGCTCAGATCTAGCTATAGGGTGTTTCCATAATGAGATTTATTTGTATGAATAGATATCCATAAGGAATATTAGGTTATCGTATGGTAGTCATTCCAAAGAAACAATGTCAGGATTGATTCAGTGGTTTAACAGTATACGCTACTCTAACCATTAGATTGGGAAACAACTTTGCTGTTTGTCTGACTGACTGGTATTGCCAATGAGTTAGCTCAGCTCCTTGGCACTGTTTGGCCACGGTAGCACAGGCTAGATGAGTCCTGTATAGTTACTGCAGGTTGTTTATGGATAGCTCAAATATTTTTCTGCTACGTTGAGGTCTGCAGTGCCAACACATCCTAGGTATAATGGTTCAAACCCCCTAAAAATGGGTTAAATCTAAGGAGGAAATACGGGAAGTAATTAAACAAGAATGGAATTTATATAAAGAACCAATGTGGGAAAGGGAGAAAGACTGAAGACTGGGGAAAGATTAGAAAGGGCCAGTGAGTGACTGTTCCTGCTATAGAACATTCTTTCCCAGGGCTGGCCCCTAAATTTCTTCCTACATACTACTTAGTTGTCAAGTTATGTTTATCAACAGCAAGGTAATGTATGTGTATACAAGGTTTCACATACCTTTTCTTTCTGACAGACAATGTGAGACATTCTCTGATTTGGCTATTTATTCTACTCACATCCCTCTCCCCCTCCCTTCCTGTTTTGTTTTTTTTTTTTTTTAAACCAGGATCATGGCTTTGACTTTGTATACAATATATTTTTTCATATATACACATAAACACACACACACACAATATACTTATATACGTATTATATAAATAACATATAGACATGTATTTATAATATATAAATACTATCTATATATGTACAGTGGTAATGGGTAGAAATACTTGGAGAACTGAACTGGTGGCAAACTGTAATTGATGGGGGGAATGATTGCATTGCATCACGGACTTCTTAAATCAGCTTCACCACTAATAAAAGGTGAATAGAACTGCAGTCTGATTCCATGTATCTCATGAGCTGGTCCACAGAGCTAACTTATAGCACAGTGGTGGCAGACGAGGTCAAGTGAACAAGAGATATATAAGATGGAAAAAAGCTATTGTTTATAACTAGTAAAATTGATGAATATCTGTCAGTAGGTTTAAACACACAATAAAAATGTAATTCTCTCAAGGCATTTATGAATTTGAAATTGCAATTTTGGTTCAAATGCCAGTAAATCTAGCACTTTCCTTAGTAGCTTTAGTTTCTTCCATAGGGACTTGAAATTGGCTCTTACGATCATCAGGTATGAACTAGAGAGTGATATGTGGGGTACAAACTCTTCTGGCTAATGAAGCATATCAGATTGTTTCCATGCAATCTTGTCTTTATGAATTATTTACCAAAAGCTGAGAGTTGATACCTGGTACTGTCTCTGATAGCTGGTATCCCCTTTGAAAAGTTTTTTTCCAAAAAAAAATCCTTAATCATTTTTAGTGCATGTTGAAAGTAAGTATGCTGAAGTAATTGCAGCTAATAGGATTTAAGTAACATAATGAAACATTTTTATTTTAAGTTGAGCATGCAATTTAATTGTGTTTTTCTTTCCATTTAGAATTAACTAGACAAACTAATATGAGTATATAGGCACTAGTATCAATTATATCTAAAAACCTACATAAATGGATGTTGACTATAAAGATCAAAATACTTATGAGGCAGGACAGCACTCTTCAGTGATTCATTGCACTTCTGAAATATGTGGACAGCTTTCTATTAACTTTAATGGAACCTGAATCAGGCCCTTGTAGAGTTATATAAACAGCATAGTATTCATCATTTCCTAACTCCTGAGAAACCTATGTTCACCAGGTATTTCACTGCTAATTTGAATGCACAGAGATGCTTTCCCACTGCTTGTGAATTAAGAATCACAAAAACATGGAGGTGGTCATGATAAGAAAGTGAGGAATAAGAGTACAATATAATTTAACAGTTTTAGTCCATCCACAGAAATATAGCTACCAATGTTTTGTCATGGTTTAACCCTAGCCAGCACCTAAACACTACACAGCTGCTCGCTCACTCTCTGCCTCTGGTGGCATGGGGCACGGGATATGTTTCCAGCCATCCAGTGGTTGCTTCCACCGTGGTGAGCACATGGCGCTTGCCTTGGTGGGTTTGTGGGAGTGTGATATAATCAATCTGCCAGGCCTCCCCATATTTATATTTCAGCCATTGTCTCCCCTACCAAAGAGGCTTTACTCGCTTGGCTTGCTTGATTGCAGCACATGTTTCACATTCATGGATAACCTGTGCACTAGTGTCCATGGTCAAGTCCATCCCTCGATCATGAGCTCGTGTATATGTTGCATCTCTTCCTTGATGGCTTGAGGTGTCATGGGCCCACCGAGCTATAAACAGTTCACCCTTATGTTGCCAGTCCAGATCCACCTGAGCCACTTCAATCTTAGCAGCCTGGTCCACCTGCTGGTTGTTTTGGTGTTCTTCAGTGGCCCGACTCTTGGGTATGTGAGCGTCTACGTGACGTACTTTTACAACCAAGTTCTCTACCCAGGCAGCAATATCTTGCCACAGTGTGACAGCCCAGATGGGTTTACCTCTGTGCTGCCAGTTGTTCTGCTTCCATTGCTGCAACCACCCCCACAGGGCATTTGCCACCATCCATGAGTCAGTATAAAGATAAAGTATTGGCCATTTTTCTCGTTCAGCAATGTCCAAGGCCAGCTGGATGGCTTTCACCTCTGCAAACTGGCTCGACTCACCTTCTCCTTCAGCAGTTTCTGCGACTTGGCATATACGACTCCATACAGCAGTTTTCCACCTCCGATGCTTTCTCACAAGGCGATAGGACCCATCAGTGAACAGGGCATATTGCTTCTCGTTTTCTGGTAGTTTATTATACAGTGGGGCCTCTTCAGCATGCATCACCTCCTCCTCTAGGGATACTCCGAAATCTTTGCCTTCTGGCCAGTTCATGATCACTTCCAAGATTCCTGGGTGTGGTGGTGCATTCCCCCCCGCCCCTTCCTGGGCCGCGCCACGATCTCAGAAACTCCCGTTAAACCTTGGCCTTGGTGTAATGAGTCAGGCTATGAAGCGCCCCTTTACTGTATCAGGAACTCTTGTGTAGCTGAGGTTGGGGAATGTACCGGTCGTACCAGAAACTTCCGCTGCCTGGCCCAAGTGGAAGACGAGAGCGAGCATAATTGTCATCCCCTGATACCCTTATCTGAGTCATAGCTCAAGTGGAACGATACTATTGTTACTGAAATCTTGAGAGTTTTGACAGATGACTAAAGTAAATCATCTTGTGAATCTATAAATGGTGGTCCTAAGTGAGACCCTTTGAGCTCTCCTGGACCGCAGTGGGCTGCGCCCAGTATCTCCCTCTGAGTGGGACGCCTCTCAGAGCTCGTGACCTCTCGGGTCTGCGACATTTGGAGGACCGTCGCCGAAAGCTGATGACAGGACTTGGGCTGAACCTCTTCACACCTCGAAGTTCAACCCTCGCCTGTTGAGCGAAATGCTGAGACATTTTACGTGAATATTGCTTCACGGAACTTGAGGGGAATTTTTAACAAGTACCTTCTGTACATTTATATATATATTTCTGTCTGTGTGTGTGTGTGAACTAATATTAAGCATAATTTGTAATTATGTTGTGATTGTAGTAGACTCTACTAACTTACTTTGTAAATGATAAATTAGTTAATAATTAAGTGCTGCTAAAATATTGTGATTCACCTTAAACTATGAATGAACCCTAGACTGCTGCTAAACACATATAATCCCTAGACATAAATCGTTGTCCAAGTATGAGACTAGGGGTAGATCCAGCCGCACCTAGACTCCTCTCTGGGAAGGAGTTTGGAAAGCAAGGGGATCTACTCCGAACTTCGTGACTCAACAGGAGGGTCTCCTTGCCCTTTTGGTATTAAACGGTTGTCCAAGTCTCAGACTAAGGCTGCATCCAGCCGGGTCTTCTCTGAACCTCGTGACTCAACGGGAGGGTCTCCCTTAACCTTTTCGTCCTTGATCTCTGTACAAATCATTCTAGCCTGATTACAACACAATATTCCTTTGTATACTTCATCCATGTAGTAAGTGATAGAGTGAACCTTGCCATTGAACTCTGTTAATTCGTGCTTTTGTAAATCTCTATTAAAATCACTTTCTGCTAATACCTTTGATGGTGATTCTTTAAGCGGTCTCTAAACCACTCATTTGTGACACTGGGTGACTGGGGTTTCCTATTCGGGCCCGTTGTGTGATCAGTGCGACCCACTTACTCCACGTAGCATCGGTTGCATGATGTGTAGAGGGGACCCTCCCTTTGAACATCCAGCCCAGCACCTGCAGTCGGGGTGCCAGGAGGAGCTGTGCTTCAGTACCAACCACTTCCGAAGCAGCTTGAACCCCTTCATATGCTGCCAATATCTCCTTCTCAGTTGGAGTGTAGCGGGCCTGGGATCCTCTGTATCCCCGACTCCAGAACCCTAAGGGTCGACCTCAAGTCTCCCCTGGTGCTTTCTGCCAGAGGCTCCGGGTAGGGCCATTCTCCCCAGCTGCGGTGTAGAGCACATTCTTCACATCTTGTCCTTCCTGGACTGGCCCAAGGGCTGCTGCATGAACTATCTCCCGTTTAGTTTGCTCAAAGGCTTGTTGTTGCTCAGGGCCCCACTTGAAGTCATTCTTCCTGGTCACTTAATAGACAGGGCTTACAATCAGGCTGTAATCTGGAATATGCATTCTCCAAAAGCCCACAACACCTAAGAAAGCTTGTGTTTCCTTTTTGCTAACTGGTGGGGACATGGCTGTTATTTTGTTGATCACATCCATTGGGATCTGACGACGTCCATCTTTCCATTTTAGTCCTAAAAACTGGATCTCCTGTGCAGGTCCCTTGACCTTACTTTGTTTTATAGCAAAACCGGCCCTCAGAAGGATTTGGACTATTCTGTCCCCTTTCTCAAAAACTTCTTCTGCTGTGTTGATCCATACGATGATGTCATCAATGCATTGCAGGTGCTCTGGAGCCTCACCCTGTTCCAGTGCAGTGTGGATCAGTCCATGGGAAATGGCAGGGCTGTGTTTCCACCTCTGGGGCAGTCGATTCCAGGTGTACTGGACGCCCCTCCAAGTGAAAGCAAACTGTGGCCTGCACTCTGCTGCCAAAGGGATTGAGAAGAAAGCATTAGCGATATCAGTGGTGGCGTACCACTTGGCTGCCTTTGACTCCAGTTCGTATTGGAGTTCTAGCACGTCTGGCACGGCAGCACTCAGTGGTGGCGTGACTTCGTTCAGGCCACAATAGTCTGCTGTTAGTCTTCACTCTCCGTTAGACTTTCGTACTGGCCATATGGGACTGTTAAAGGATGAGCGAGTCTTGTTGATCACTCCTTGGCTCTCCAGTTGACGAATCAGCTTATGGATGGGAATGAGGTAATCTCGGTTGGTGCGATATTGCTGCCGGTGCCTGTTGTGGAAGTTGGAATAACTGCAGTGCCTGTCATTTTGTCATCAGATCCAGAGACCTTCCCTTCCCCTTGAGGGTTCTGAATAGTGTCAAACAGGGCTTGGTAGGCATGGGCCAGGCCCCAGCACATTGCAGTGATTTGTGTCTCCCTAGAATTGCCAGGGTGACAGCATACTTTTTCCAAATATTCTACTAATTTTTCAGGATTCTGCACTTGTTCAGGCATGAAGTTCCAAAACACTGGAGGTGGCCACCACCCTAGGCATTTGCCCATGCTATGCCACACACTCTGTCACTCATAACTATCCAGCCTTGGGCCAGAACTCTGGATGATATTCTTAAGTTGCTTATTAACCTTAGAGAGAACTGAAACAATATTCCCAAGAAATACCAATAGAATTATCTTAACTACCCAAGGATGCTCAAGATACTGAAAAGTTATTGTAATGAAGGAGGAAACATCATAGAAGAAGGTAGCGAAGATGCCATTCTCTATTTCCTCCATAAAAAACCTCTCAGAGGAAGAGGTATAATTGCTAATTGTCTCCATGAGGTGGTACCTAAAGTACAGTAATGGCTTCAGTACAAAACCCAAATTCCAGATAACACTCAGGGCCAGTGTTTTAATAACAAATCTCCCAGGCAAAACATCACTGATCACTGCAGAGCACAGCCGACTGCAAAAAGCAACACCAATCTTTAACATGTAGAGCAAAAACAAGAGCATGGTGCAGATCAGGTAAACTAATATCAAGAACAGATGAATCAATATTGTGACCGCAACTGTTAACAGATATAAATTCCTTAATACACTCTGGTTAGTCTGTTATTATCTCAAACCCTTCGAGCCCCATGTTGGGCACCAAAAAGGACTGTCATGGTTTACCTCTAGCCAGCAACTAACACCACACAGATGCACACCCACTCCCCCACTCTGGTGCAATGGGGGAGAGAATCGGGAGAGTAAAAGTGAGAAAACTTGTGGGTTGAGATAAAGACAGTTTAATAATTGAAATAAAATAAAATAAAATAGTACTACTACTACTACTACTACTGCTACTACTACACTACTACTACTAAAAGAATATACAAAGCAAGTGATGCACGATGTAATCGCTCACCACCCACTGACCAATGTCCAGCCAGTCCCCAAACAGCAATTGCCACCCCCTGGCCAACTCCCCCCAGTTTATATACTGAGCATGACATCATATGGTATGGAATACCCCAATGGCCAGTTTGGGTCAGCTGTCCGGCTATGCTCCCTCCCAGCTTCTTGTGCACCTGACAGAGCATGGGAAGCTGAAAAGTCATTGACTAGCTAAGTGGTACTTAGCAACAACTAAAACATCAGTGTGTTATCAACATTATTCTCATACTAAATTCAAAACACAGCACTCTACCTGATACTAGGAAGAAAATTAACTCTATCCCAGCTGAAACCAAGACATGTTTGTTCAAAACCACCTATATTTTGCATAATATCCTTTTGATTAGGGTGCTAACCTAGGAACCTGGCTTCTTAATCACTCCTTCAGCCTGAAAGGTTTTGGTTCATCATTCAATAAGACGGAGAGCCACAGCGTTTGTATGTGTGTACGACAGGGACAGTCTCTCATTTCTCTACCTGGACCGGAAGCTTACATCCTGATAATGGACATGGAGGGTCTTCTAGACTGTACAATACAAAATGAACACAGTTCTTAGCAGATTGTTTCCCTGAACAAGTGTAGGAGCAATTCCCAAGCTGAATACCTATTAATTTGCAGGATTTCCTGCTTTCTTGCTTGATGTTCTCTCCTATTGGCTTGATTATTATGACTTTTCACATGATATGTTCTGTCTCTGGATAGTTCTTCTTCTTCTTCTTCTTCTTCTTCTTCTTCTTCTTCTTCTTCTTCTTCCTCTTCTTCTTCTTCTTCCTCTTCCTCTTCTTCTTCCTCTTCCTCTTCCTCTTCTTCCTCTTCTTCCTTCTACTTCTTCTTCTTCTTCTTCTTCTTCTCCTCTCTCCTTTTGGTTCTCTTGCTCTTCTCTGACCTTATGGGAAGCCTAGACATCTACCTTAGGCAGCCTGGTCTGATGTTCTGGTGCTACATATCTGACCTCTAGGTGTTGTTATGACTAAAGTAAAAATTTGTAGTCTTGCTTTAGTTCATTTTAAGGCACTTCTCATTTTAGTGAGTATTAAGTTTTACAGCTCCTGGAGGTTGATATAAATATTGAATTAACCTCTTCTAACATCTGTTTCTTATGCCAATACATCTGAATAAAAATACACGGTCTGCCACAGGGTTTCTTTTTGCTTTTTCGTCTTCATTTGGACTATCAAATACTGACTGTTACCGTGTTAGTTTAGGCATGCTTACAGCTATTCGCATTTATGTAATGACAAATAAGTATGTATGCAATTGTGAACTATTTTGTATTTCTCTTTTAAATATAGATTAATGAACTAAACTTTGGTGCTTATATCAGTCACATTAGTTTGATCCACTTTTTCCAGGCCTGGCTCCAATTTCAAAGTTCATAGTGTAAAAAGAAATTACCCAGGGGAATGTTTCTTCCAGTTTGTGAGATAATAGTTATTCAGTAATTATGATAACTCGTTAACCTGTTTTGAAAGCATTTGGCCTCCTATTGCTCACTTGGTGTAAGTAGCTATAAAGACTTTTTCCAGTAACAACGTTTTGAGCTAGTAATTTTCATGGGTTCAGGAGAGGATTGTGTCAAAGCTTTCATAACAATTAGTGTCACATCCCAAGCTTATGCGTATACATGTATTGGGATTTTGGCATTGTTAATGGCTGCATTTCTTTCATGACAGTTGTAACTAATGGGTACAAACTAAATTTGCAAGAGAATGGAAGTTGAAACTACAGCTAAATGAGTTCTAATAGGCCTAAGCAGAACAACATGAAAAAAATCTACAATATAATTAAGAATTACAGTTGCTTGGCTGGTTCTAGGTGATTGTTTCTTCCCCAGGCAGAAGTATGCAAAGCTTTTGTATTTCCAAAGAAAATTACATTTACCACTTAACTTTTTATTTCAGGACATTAGTAATTTTTCCCAAATATCTGTTATAGCTTGCAGTTATCCATAAGACCCACATTTTGTAAGTATTTCAATTTCTTTTTCCAAAATGTTGTTGAATCAAAGGCGTTCTGAAATGCTTTGTACAACGTGAGAGGGAATATAGTTTTCCTAGTTGAAACATAGTAAGATTCATAATAAGATTCAGCAAATACTGTCTTGTAGTTCCTTAAAAACAAACCAAACTCTTTCATGGTGGAAGAGTATCTGAAATAGACTGCATGACGCTTGTTTTATTTGTTCGAATAGCTTTCTCTGTTATGATACAAGAAATGTTCTCCATCATTGAGTAGAATGATGGTGGAATATAACGTAAAATGCAAAAATGTAATATATAATATATGATATTACATTAGATGTGCTCCAGTGTGTGCATCACAGTGTTTTAGTCTTTTCAACTAATAAAACTTGACGTACACTACAAGTACATTACTTTCTGCAGCTCTTTATTTCATTCTCTAAAAGTCAGAGGAGTTAATTCTAAATGCACAGTGAATGAAAGTAAACCAAAGTATCTGCTCAAATGGTCACTGAAGTTAATTCTTGTCATTACTGACTGGTCATGAACCCAGTAATAAAATTTCAGTCTTAAGACCCAGTAGAATTGCCACTGACCTGTAACTTGTGAAACTATTTACAACTATGTGTACCAGTAAGTTGTTACATCTATACCGCAAATGTGTAAGTAACCATTTTGCAGAAATGCAGTAAAGACAGATTCCACTGGAATTTTTGGCATGTTCACAAGACCCCGAGTTTCTTCTGGTTACACAATACTTGTAATGATCCATTTAATTATAGCTTCTAAAATCTTGAAGTTTTTGGAAAAGTGGAATGTTATGAACCAGCTGAGTGTCAGTAGATCGGGCTTGCTGGAGGCATTTATGCTATGATTGCTTTTTTAGTGTGAAGGTTGTTAGGTTCTGGGATTAGTTTGTAAGTTTACCAGGTTATTCTTTGAAGCTCTTCACCACCCCACACTGCGTATTGCTTGCAGAATTCTGCAGCCTAATGTGCCATGCGCTTGTCAGATAAAGACTGGCTGATATCATATTCCTTCCTACTCTATAGTTTAGTAATACTTGTGCTTTATACTGTACAAACAGCTATACCTTTGTTGTAGCACAGACCCTTTCCATTACACAGTTTAAAGACTGGCTTGTTCATGTGCTCTAAAAGTATTCAGTTCCTTTGAGAGTTCACACACCCAATAGGGACATTTAGTGGGTTTTGTTTCTTTGAATTTGAGGTTATTTGACCTCAAACTGTGTATTGAGCATTATTAAGGTTCACCTTCCTGAAAACCCTTCTAGATTTCTTGAAGTAGACCGTTATACAACTGCATGGAGTTTAAACCATAAATCTGATTGTGTTCTGCACGTGTCCTGTGATTAACATTTGACCCTCGAGGGCAAGGCACTTAACAGCATTCTGGGTGACAGTGGTGTTCATGTAAGGGATGGGTTCTTACAGTTGAGCCTATCTGATGAACAATTTGGATGCCACACATGCATGTTATTTTCCCTGTATGCCAAAGTAAGAGGGCAGCTCAAGGAAATGGGTAGTTGCTATTGACCATGACCTACATTTAACCAATAACATAAATCCTGCTCTTGGCAGAAGATGAAGAAAGGTAGAGAAAATATGTTTCCCACAGTCAGAGATTTTTTTTTAATTTTTAAGTTTGGAAAGATATAACTTGAATACAGCATAAAATGTTCAACTTGTTTTCAGAATGAAAATGCAAATAGACATGCTTGCAGAGAACAGGAGGATTAGTGGGAGCAATATAGGAAGAGATATTTAGAGCTCTGATAAGGAATTTCGGTGTTTTAGGACAAATGTTGAAAGAAAGTATGAAAGGGAGAGGATTTAATTTCTGAGGAGAGACTAAGAAAACTGGTAATGAACGTGGGATGGTTTAAGTAGGATCCAGAATTATTCATGTATACTTTCCTCCTGGATGTTGTTCAGCATTGGTAGGAGTTCTAGGGTTGCCTGTGTTTCATTGTGTCTCTGCAATGTCTTTTGCCTTCTGTGTTGAGATATGGTGTGGTCCTGTGTGACCCCTACTCTTTGGGCATCACTTTTGTCTCTGCCCATGAACCCTTCTCTAGAGATTTCCGATTCCCCCTCTTTCCTCAGGGTAGCTGGTACCTGGAAGTCTCTTTTATTGTGTTAAAATAAAATTATTTCCTCTTCTCTTTCCTTTTAAGTGAATGAATTACTGGAGTTCTCGTCTTCCTCAATGTGTCTGACAGCCTCTCTATTGCAATTCCACCACTGTTTACATTAGTCAGAATCAGGGCTGCCATGACACTTCCTCCTGCTGTCTCCCTGCCAGACAATTCTTTCCTTTTTTTCTTTGAGGTCCCATAAGCTAGGGCTGATTTATGGGCTGGTTCAGGAAGTAACCTTACAGAAATATGGGGTTGGCAGGCTCCCTGAAATCTTCTTGCATGATTTTTTGAATCATATTTGAAAAGTCATGGAGATCAGGGGATATCCCTGATGACTGGAAGAGGGCAAATGTCATACCCTTTTACAAGAAGGGCCCAGAAGAGGACTGAGGAAACTACAGGCCCATTAGCCTTACTTCAGTCCCCCCTCCCTGCCCTTACTTCAGTAATAGAATGAGTCCTCCTGGAAACTATTACAAAACAAATGAAGCAGGTGATTGGGAAAAGCCAGCATGGATTTACCAAGGGCAAATAATGCCAAACTAACCTGATCACCTTCTACAACAAAATAACGTTTTCTGTCAGCATGGGGAGAGCTGTGAATGCTGTTTAGCTGGACTTCAGTGAAGCATTTGCCAGTGTTTCCCACAGCCTTCTCCTGGCAAAACTGGCAAGATACTGGAGAGCTAATCTGCAAGATGGGTAGGAAATTGGCTAACAGACTGCACTCAGAGGGTGGTGATCAATGGTCTTTACTCAGGCTGGCAGCCTGTCACAAGTGGGGTCCCAGGGATCAATACTGGGCCCCATGCTGTTCAACATCTTCATAAATGATCTGGATGATGGGATTGAAAGCACCCTCACCAAATTTGCTGGTTACACCAAACTAGGTGATGAGGTGGACACATCTGAAGGGACAGCCATCTTACAGAAAGACCTGGACAGGCTGGTAGAGAGGGCTAGCAATAGCAGCATGAAATATAACAAAAAGACAAGTGCACGGTCCTGCACTTGGGACAACATAACGAAAGAGCCCAGTACTGACTCGGATCTGTGTGGCTGGGGAGCAGCCTTGCTGAAGGGGACTATCCTGCTGATGGACAACAAGCTGAACAGGAGTCAGGAGTGTGCCACTGCAACAATGAAGGCAAATCGGAACCTGCTCTGTATATCCACAGAGGCATTACTAGCAGAGGTAGAGACGCAATCCTTCCACTCTACTCAGCACTTGTCAGGCTGCACCTGGAGTACTGTGGCAAGTTCTGGTCCCCACAATTCAAGAAAGATGCAGACAGACCAAAGAGGATCCAAAGGAGGGCCACGAAGATGATCAAAGATCTGGAGAACCTGCCCTATGAGGAAAGACTGAAGGATTTAGGTCTTTTCTGCCTGGAGAAGAGAAGGCTCAGGGGGGGACCTCATCACAGTATTCCAGGTCTTAAAGGGTGGCTACAAAGAGGATGGAGGCTCTCTTTTCACAAAGAGCCACATGGAGATGACAAGGGGCAACAGGTACAAGTTGCCCCAAGAGACGTTTCATCTTGACATAAGAAAGACATTTTTTACAGCGAGAACAAACGTTCACTGGAACAACCTCCCCAGGGATGTGGTAGAATCTCCATCACTGGAGGTTTTCCAGATGTGATTGGACAGGGTGCTAGATAATCTCATTTAGGCTCCCTTCCCCACAAAATGTTGAACCAGGTGATCTTTTGAGATCCCTTCCAACCTGGCCTGTTCTAGCATTACTTGGCCACCTAAAGCCAATTGTCAGCTCATTGGGTTGCGTTTGAATCAATATCTCATTTAGGCTGTTGTAGAAGGGTTTGGTAGCTTTGCATAACATAGACTTTTGATCAGAAGATAATTTTTTTCTGTCAATGTGAATCTAGACATCAGAAAAGGGCTTCAGATAATAAAGAGGAAGCCGATATACCAGTGCTCCCAGAGTGCTGATGAACTGATGGAGAAAACAGATGAAGATGAACTCAGGATGACTGGGGTAGATGCTTCATGTTGTGAAGCATGTCTGGCAATAGTAAAAAGGAGGAAGAACAGGAGAAAGACTGTTAGGCTTTTTGTTCATTTGATTTGCTTTCTGAAGTGACAGTGCCCTGTAGAGTACAACTGGAAAGATTTTGGGATATGCCTTTGCTTTCACTTATGGACATCTCTACAAGTTCATGGCCATAGTGACCATTCCAGCACAGTGAATCTGGGAAAAGCAAGGCATATTTCAATATAATTTAAGTAGTTGCAGGAACATCACAACAGGCTCATGTGTATGTGAGGACTTATCCTACAAGAAGCCATTCTCTTTCACTAGACAATTAAAAAAGAAAAAAAAAAGACACCTGAAAGCTTTAATAATTTGAAATTAAGCTCATCTGATTATAACTGGCCCCATTTCAAAACATGAAGTTCAGCAATACTCAGACTTACGAAAACCAGTAAATGAAGTATTAAGTGTCTGGTATCTGCATGTCCATGATCAATTACTGAAAAGTTATCACTTTTCATTAATACTAAATTGCTTTAATACTTTAAGCTAAAGCATGTATTACAAGATAGGTTATGATTTGTGTAGAATCTGACTGGGATAGAAGGGTTGGTGTTTGACTGGGACTAATTCGCATTGGTCATTTCTGCCTGCAGAGAAAGCTTAAATGAACTTGGCTAGACCTAAAGGATCTATTGACAGGTGATAAAAGCTGGTGATAAAAAGAGACAAAAAAAGACATCTGGGAGAAATAAAGGACTCAGAGTTTGGAAAGGTCCCCAGGGATGCATCACACCCAAGATTAATGCAAGACCTTGCTTATTACAATGAGTTTTGTGCACATCCAAATTTTCAGTACAATTTAAAGTTTCTCACTTCTGATAGGTTTCTTCAATCCTTATCCTTTCTTCAAGACATTTGTAAGAGGATGCCTGGAAAAGAGTACCTTCCTCCTATTTTTCGGTCTCCAATTTTCAACACAGGGGACTTTGAGATATTTATAATTTCTCAGTGTTTTTTTTTCCCATGATTTTTTCCCCTGGACCTCATATAGACTTCCAGCACTTATAACAACCTTTGCAACAAGTTTCCTAGGCTTCTTGTTCCATTAATTATTACTTTATTATTATTTTTGTTATTGTTATCATTTGTATCTGTTACCTTCATTCGATTCCTCATAGTTCTGTCCTTGTAAAAGATGGAGAACAACTAGTACCTATCCAGTCAGCCCATGGCACTCAGGTACCATATACTATATTCTAGATTCTATTCACTCTATATTGTAATTAACCTCTTTTCCAGACTGAAGAGTCCTGGTCTACTTAGTAGTTTCTTTTACAGAAGCTGAACTATACCTTTGACCTTTCTTGTCTGAACCTTTTACACATCTGCTGTCACTTCAAATGCCTTTGTCAATCGTATCTGAGGTATTTTAATCCATGCACTAATGCTGACAAACCTTTAATCAAAAAACATTTTTTATTGCTCAGCCAGTACTGTCCTAGTGATTCTTTGAAATATTTAAGGACTCTTCCTTCATGAGACCACATGGCATCATTTTGGGAATTTATTCTCTAAACCCATTAGAGACTACCTGAATGAAAATCCAACACTGTCAGAAGGGAAAATGCTTTCCCCTGCTCCAGATCCTGCTCACCTCACCAATTGTAGTCTTGCTTAAAACATTATCCTACAGTGATTTAAATTAGACATAATCCATTGAATTAAATGTATTGTAGTAGGCCCACCGATTTCAAATTGGACAAAGATCTGGACTTTTATTCATAATACATACCACAAATTTGGTATTTTAAAAGATATGGTATAAATGTTGTAATATTAATACATTTATGTTTGGCATTTGGAGCTATATAAATCAGTCAGTACTTGAGTAAGTGTTGTACCATTTTGTTCTAAGTTTTTTTGTGTGGATGTCCTTAAACTCAAGATTATGACTAGCTCATTTAAACTCTCAAGTCATAATGGTGATTTAATGTATGTGCTACACTGAAAATACCCAATATGAACAAATTAATGAATATTAAAAATGTAATCAATTACTGAAAGAGGAAAACTTTACCTTTTGTAGAGAATAAGTTTTAACACAGCAAAATACAATATGTGGAAAGGATAACTTAACGTTGGAGTATAGGAGAAAAGTTTTATTAAAGCCGTTAATGTTCCACCTCCTCTTACTGCAGTGAAAAGAATCAAAACCACAACCTGCTTTCGTCTAGGAAAAAAAAGAAAAAAAGACTGAAAACCATGCTTGGATCTATGGAGTAGAACATTGATGGACAGGTAAAAGAGGAGTTGGAAGCTAAAAGAAAAGAATATATTAAGTATCAAGAGACTGCAGGGGAGAGTGTGAAGGACATACTGAAAAGGAAATGTTCCTGTGCCAATACTTTGTGACTGTAAAAAAAAAAAAATCTGACTTTTAAGAATGGAAAGATCACATCAAAAATTAGTTTGTTTTGCTTCTATGTTTGAAAGATGTAATTATGTATTTCTGTTTCCTGAGTTGTTCTAGATTTGCCTGCCTGCCTGAGCAGGAAGAAGCCATTGTATAATCCAGAATGGCACACAATGAGTCATATAATCTTAGGAATTTGTAATCCTCAAATCACTAAAAGAAAGTGATTTAGAAAAGGTTTTAGAAATTATCATATGCCTGAATGAGAAGGAGAAGGAAAGAACATGCTCAATTTACAATTGTGGGATTTTTCACTCTCTTTCCCTGGAAGGTTGCTGTTCTATTGTATGCAGCGTGCTGAGGACCTCATTTCCTTCTATAGCCGCGCTACTTAACAACATTTTTTTAAAATCTGTGTCTTACACACCAGGTATTCTTACAAGTAAACCATTTTTAAATGATTTAACATCTGCAAAACAAAGTATATCAAATTTATTAAGCCCATGAAGGCAAACATGTGTAGGCATATTTTTCTAAATGTCACAAATAAGTTGATTGTTTGCCAGGTTTGGCTGAGGTACCAGTATAACCTGTGCTAGGGTACTCATTCTGGAGTAAAGTGAAGTGAACAGAAGGGGGAAATTTAAGATTTACATTGGTTTATATGAGGAAAAGGTAGGTCCCTTCTATCTCATAACATATTTTTGTATTTTTTAATTTCATCACAGTGGCTCTTTTCCTCAGCATGAGTTCATAAATGCCATGCACTATATAACCAAGGATGTGACAGGTCCTATTGAAACACATCTGAAAGCATGTTTCTTTTTTGGTTGGCCAAGCGTGATTCTGGAGTCAGAACAGTCACTGCAGCCATTGGTATTGTGCCAGGATGAATCTGAATAAACTGGTGAGATTTAGCTCATTGTAAAGCAGCAAGTCCAGTACAGTGTAACAAAAATCTGCAGAGAGATTTGCAGATTCATCTACCTTTGAATGGAGTGAAGAAAGGAAGGAGACAAAGGAGAAAGGTATATAGCTAAAATTAGGTATGATGACAGATAGCAAATCTGTAGCCTTTATCAAATGGGTTAAGCCTCTTTCCTGATGGTATTTAGGGCTATAAAGAGAACTCGCTGCCTTAGGAGCAAAATTATGAATGCATTGTGTGGGAGGACCGTTTTGAAAGCCTAGGATCTACTTGATAACCTGATGAGATTCTGGCAAGCCTTTCCTGATGAGACATGAGAGAGTACTATTGTTTCATTTGCAGGAATGGATTTTAGGGCCTTAGTTTATACTGAATTTAAAACTTTTTTTTCCTGTTCTTTCCCTTCTTCTCCTCCACCCTGACAGGTAAAAGCAAGAGAAACCGAAAATATGTTTTGACCTTAAGCATTTTCAAAACTTCTACAATTATTGAGTTCAACCAGTTGAAGTCTGTGGGATGATTTCTTCTGAAAAAGCAGTCACATTTCCAGAAACTTCTTCAGAAATGACAAATTAAGACCTTTTTTTGATAGGCCACATTGGAGCAATAAGTGCGAATAAAAAGAAAATCACAAGAATGACAGATGTAAGGAAAAAAAAAGTTGAAACTTGTGCTTGTTGTGGCAGACTGTTGTTATGCCAAGTTGCAGTAGATGGTGCTGATGGGCTGGAAGGCATAAATTCATTCTTTAGGGTCATACTCTGATGAGACTCTTTTATGGAAACATATAAATAAGGCACTATTTAGTGTAAGTAACAATAAACTCTTTACTATTCACACATTATCATTAGTACATTTGGTATTCATTGGATTTTAACTGATTCAACCGGTATTAATGAGGATGTCATACTACTCATCCTTCCCTAAGAGATAATTTTTTTCATAGGGGAACATATCGGTGGGAAAATTATTGTTATTACCTACAGTAACAACTGGAAACACAAAAAGACTCATTTATACATGGAAGAAGCAAGCTGTAGATTTGATGAGAAAATTGAAAAGCATGTTGATAGTAACATCAACTCTGTTGGTGCTCTGTGTATGCTTATTGCTGTTCTTTGGAGTATGCAGCTGATTTGGTCTGACAGAAAGGGATCTCTTCCATGTTTGCTGTACCATAAAAATGCTGAAAACATACTGCTGAGCTAGCCAGTTGGTAATAGCATTACTGGATATCTGCTATAGTCCCATCATATTAATTGCGTCTTCTATCCTCAGATGCGGAGGAGGGAAAAAAACTCCCCGAAATCTAGACCGTTTGGCTGGAGACTTATATTTACAGCTCAGTGAAACTACATCCAGTCTAAAGGCAGAAAGTGCTTCCTGAAACACACAACACAAAGAAAACAATTAGTAGCATGTGCAGTAGTAACTATGAATACAGACAGAATTTATGCTGGCAGATACTAGATCATTTACTTCCCAGACAAAATACAGCAATTACTGCATAATTAAGAAAAATACAACATCAGGTTTCAAACAATGTTAATATTTGTCATAGCTTTTATTCTTTTAGGTCACGGAGTTATTCCAAATAAGAAATTTAAAGAGCAGAAATTGATCAGCTGAGTGACTGAACTGAGTTTGCTAGACCGAATTTCCATGTTAGATCAAAAATTAAGTATTTTGTATTTCTGAGACCCATTTTAAGTAACAGCTAAGAGTTAGATTTTATAAGTGACTTTTTCATATCTCCTATCTACAGCTGATCAAGGCTAAACCCCTGACCAATTCATCAGAAGGATTTGAAGCCCCCTTAACCCATGAAAAAGGTGCTCTAAATATGGAGATAAAATGTACTCTAGGATGGGGCTTTCATCTGTGCAACATTTTGCACTTCGGATAAGGTGTTTATTCTACTATTCTTCATGAACTCTGACAGGTAATTGCCCAGGTTTTACCTCAGTAGGAATTGAAATGTACAAAAAATAACTCTTTTTCCATTGCTCATCAATCAGGTTTTGGTCAAAATGTGAATAAGTTTTTATTTCACGTCACTTAGCGTGTTACTTCAGCTTTCCTCTTTTTTTTTTTTTTCTTTTTCCCCCTTGAAGGAAGCAATGTGCAAGTAGGTGCACTAGTCTAGGACTCTGGAAACCTGTCCCCCACCTTCTGGGAGACTTCTGGTCTCTAAGATTCTAACTCCCAACCTCTCTGCACTTTGCCTTTGCTAGCTGTTATAGTTTTAATGACAGTCACTCAGTTGTTTTGTAAGGAATTTGAAATCTATGCATGAAAAGCACTAAGTAAATCTGTGATAATAGCAAAATACAATACGCTATTAGACTCACTGCTATTGCTTTAATAAGATACCTGTATGTCTTAAGTCCATGCATATTTGCAGAACAGTATCTTAACTATTAAGGACTATAAAGCTGAAAGCAGGTTGTATATTATATGAAGTAATACTTCCTCTACACTTTCCTTCTGAGAGTGATAAAAGCTATTAACTTTGTGTGTGAATGTCATTTAAATTTTGCATTCGTTTTTTCCCCCCAGTGATCAACAGTAAATTAAACCACTTCTCGGCTTGTTTTTACAGATGAAGAGAGAATTAAAAGTGGTGCATGAGGGAGCTTTTTACTCCTTAAGACCCCACAAAAGCCAATTTGCGTGGAATGAACCTTCTAAAAGAAAAGTAACAGAACATTTAAAATGTATTCCTCCACAATTCTATTTATAGTTTCTTAAGCTGTTTTTAGGAACATGTTATTACCTTTGTACACATATGAGAATAATTGGATTCAAAAATACTTAGATTTTGCTCTCTCCTCTCTCTGCTCATTTAGTTGTATTATATTTGAATTAATTAAATCCAGTGGCATCCACTGAGCCTGTCTGTGATATTGTGTCTTTGTCAGCAGTTTACTTATGGCTTTCCTATTTAATTAAATGGGAAACAGTGAGTGGCTGATGCACTGCTATGCATGGTATGTAGGACAAACCACACCTGCCACTGTGTATAAAATCTGCTTAATGTACATGATGAAAGCACACATGCATATAGCATATGCGTATGTGTGTAGATATTGTGAAGAGTTAATTCCTTGCCAAGGTATTTGTAGCTCTTCTTACTTTTTTGAACATTCTAACTCCTTATCTTGCATTTTCTTCAGTTTATTTACTGAATTTTTAGTCTGCTTGCTCTGGTTTAAGAATCTCCTGAGCAAGCAGACTGAAAATTCAGTAAACAAGCTGAAAAAAACTTGAGATAAGGTGCTGAAATATCCAGGAGAAAAAAGAGCTGAAGATCTCAGAAGGCAGAACTAAACTTTCAACATCATGGATTTCACACAGTGTGCGAGACATTTCTCCTTGTACTGTAAACAAGTTATACCACTCAGCTATTATTTTCTTAAGATGTATATTAAAAAAATAACAATACTAAAATATTGGTATCCACAAAAAGTTGACCTCCTCACTGGACATCACTCATCATCTGCTTTACGTCTTCACTTTATGTATTGTATTCTTTACCATTAAGCTTAACATTGTAAGCTACAATATTTTTCTATTTCCATTACATCTCTTGGCCCGCAGCCTAGTTTTTTTTGGCCTGAAAAACAAACAAAAGCGATAGCATAGTGCATTGGTATTTTGTGATTCAACCTCCGATTTCAGTTTTCTTTTCCCTCCTCTACCTGAAGGGAAGAAAAAGTGGTTTTTTCTCCCTTTTCCCCCAACATCCTTGCCCACCTTCACAAAAAAGGCTGAAGTACGTGATAGCTCCTATATCTCCTTTTCAAAAAATACCACTGAAATTAGCAATGTTGAAAAACCTCCCCACCCTCCATTAATGCATTCCGCAAAAGTAAGCAACTAACAATGAAATGGTTTCTTCTGTATGCATATTTCTATATACATCCTCAAGTCCAGCCTTGGCCAAGGCCTGAAATGGCTTCTGAATAATACATTTATCTCTCAGGGAAAACCATTCTACTTTTAGATCAGAAGCAGCAACATGAACTTAGCACACTGACCCTTCCTTCACATACCTTTTCTGCTTGACATGTCCCCCAGGCAGATTGTGTGAGATAGACCTTTCCTCTGTAAGATCCTGCCATTTTTGGCAGCCTTCTGACATACTGTCTCTTCATTGCCTCACTTACTCTGAATCTCAACTGAACCATTCCCAGCTGCCTGTATTTTGTTGTTACCTTCCTCATACTGCTCTCACCCAGCTATGTAACTCTATCTTCTGTAACAAAACATGCTCAGTTGTGAAAAAGGATGGTGTGAGAGGGAGTATAAATAGACTTTCCTTTAAATCTTTACATAACTCACTTGCGTAAGAGCCTGGGGGGAGGTAAGAGGTGTAAACATGTGCCCTGTGGGCGATATTCCAGCCTCCAGGCTGGAATTATGACAAGGACATTTAGACAGACTGCTTGACAAACTGGTTCAACAAGTCTGTTCAAACGTAAGTAAAGTTTTTGAATCATCCTACATAATTTTCTTTTTCTCCAGATTACCCACTATATTTAAATATTTAATGTTGACCGCTCTGTCCTGCATTCTTTCCCCAGGTCTTGTCTGAGCATCCTGTCCTTCGTCACTGAAAATGAACATGTGCAGCAAGCCTTGCATTGACCTTCTGGACAGTTCTTGTACTTTTAAATAAAAAAATGTCTTCATATTTAACATGTTGTGCACATTTATGTTGCCCTAGTGTTGAAATAGTAGAACTCATTATCCTGGGAGATTGTGAATGTCAAAAGGAAAGAAGACCCCCAAAACTTCCAGAGTTTAAAAAAGGATTAGACAAATTTAGGGAAGATGAGTACACAGGTAGCTAGTAAACAAAATGGTAGAGGTACAGCTTCTGGTTTAGAAAGTCCTCAAACCTTGAATGATTGCAAGAACCATGGTATTCCAAGGGACAGTTCACTCTGAGGTTTCCTCTGTTTCTTTTTTAATTTGATAGCTTAATAGAAAATTTTGCAATGTTTTGCATGATGAAATGTTTACTTAAACCTGTTCAGTTGAGGTTATCCTTGTCCTACAAAGAAAGCATGAAACTTAATTTTTAAAGATGATATTTTAATGTGACATTTAGTAATTTTAGGCCATATTTCAAGCATTTTACATTACTATAAAAACCATCAGTGACACTTATTTTGTTTAAATATAGAAACTTATTTGAATAGAAATTAAAACAGAACAGGCGCAGTATTCATAGATGCAGATATATATATTTGGGGCTGTAAAGGCTACATAAATGGATACATCATGCATAAAAAATGAGACTTGTTTTCCCATTACTCATTATAAGGCAGTGCTGTCTAATGGGAATAAACTGGGTTAGTAAACTGCATCTTCAGCAATTTACCTTCACAGTTGATTCCAGCTGCAACAATAAGATAAATCATAAACAAACATTTCCAGATAGCAAAATTACAGGAAAATTAGATTTTTCTCCTTTAAAATTGTACATCACATTTGTAAAATCCTTCTTCTACTTCACAGTGTCCTGTTGTGACTCCTTTTGGTACAAGTTATTGCAACCTAAGTGCCTTGCTAGCAAAAATTACACATGGAGGACATTTCTCCTCTGGAAAATGAGTTAGCATTTTGACCTTGTTTTATTTATCTAAGTCTTTTTATAAAATGTTTTCAGTATGGTCACCTAATTAAACCCAGGGATCATGACCTATATGATTACTTGTATTTTCAAAACAATAGCAGAAAAATTAAAACTCAACTTATTATTTGTATAAAGTGTATAAAAATGAAGTATAAAAATGTGCATACTAAGCAAACTTATAGGACATACTGTTTTAAAATATTTTGAAAATGAGGTAATAATTCATGAAAGCTTTCAAACCACGGACACTCCATAATATGGTGCATAAAAGTCTTCTCATTCCTGCTGAGGAAATTATATTAATTGTAGGCTTATAAGCTTTTAATATAAGTACCTTTTAGACAAAATGCTAAGTTATTTTTGAGACACAGACGCTTGCGTAACTGAAGGATAATTTATGGGAAAATTAGATGACTACATACATCACTGCTACTTCCACAACCTTGCTTATCCACTTAGACACGAAAAGTCATGAAACAGAGTTCCCTCTCCCTCCCTTAAAAGTCATATGGCTCAGGTTATTATAATTGAATAAATGCTGTCCCTTTTGCTCTCCAAAACAGGATCGCCATCATGCATACTGGGAAAATTCCCCCTACTAGGAACAGTCCACAGTCCATGCTATTCCCTGAGCCATTCCTTGACATATTTTTGAAGATTGATATTTGTCCATACAAGCAGTATGCATAGCCAGCCCTACAGCCTGTGTCCAAGTCCTTATCAGTTTGCTAATGCAGCTGTAGTCTAAGAAGGTTTGAGGGACCTACAACTACAAAAATGTAGTTGTAAGATTAGAAACTTCTACTCTAAGTGTTTGATAGTCCTGGAGGACAAAGAATCCTGAGTTCTGGACTACTTGTGCATTTTATCTACTGATTCTTAATGCAGAAGATAAATAAGCCGTCCCCAAAGTACACAACAGAACCTCATTCCCCCTTGCTGTCTGAGCATAGCTTAACGTCTGGCAACATTCAGTTTTCTCTTGTACATCTGATGACTGTTTAGACTGTCACTTATATATCCTTTCTACCTGGTGGTCCAGTCTCAGCTGTACAGATTGAGAAAGATCTCTCTGCCACATGAATTGCCTGCTGTTCAAACCGATCATAATTTTGCAGGACAAAACATCTTTCCTGAGATATTGGAGCTGATAATTTGAGACCCCTCTGAAACTGAGGAGGGCCTAGAATATACATTATTTATACCCTACAAGTACAGTATTTATACACCTAAAAGTACAATGAATTAATTGTACAAAAAAAGGGTTCTAGCCACCATCAGGATGGATTTGTAAATAATGGGAGCAATATTGGACTGGGAATACTGGTCTCATCTAATTTTAAGTCCAGACAGGGGCAGGGTATCAGCCATCCCCTTTTCTTCTATATATACTGAGGCCTGGCTTAGGAGTCCTCCTAAACATTGCACAGTGTTTCAGATGGTCTATTTAAACATGGACAATTCTTCCCGTTCAAGTGATTTAGGAATTTAGATGGCCATTTAGATCACCAAAACTTCCATTTCTGAAGGCTGGCATGTAACATTAGCCATGGGAATGTTTGGACCCTTTGCTAAATATTAAAGATGCATTCATATTTTAACAATTAAATTCTCTTTAATACTCTGCACAGAAATATTAAAATCTACCGTTCTACTTAATTCTCTCAGGCCTGAGTTATTCCTGTATAAGGAGCTAATGCACATTGGAACCAGCCACTGTCAGCAAAAACAATACCTCTGAAACTCTGCAAAGCTTCACGAGTCTTAACAGCTTAACAGACCACTACAGAACAAAGGTGTGTAGTTTACTGAAGTCCAATTGATTAAAGTCACATGCCAATCTGAGCTGAAAAGCAAAGAAAAGAGGTATTTATAAATATTTGGAAAGGTCTTTCAAACTAAGTTGGTCAGTACAGCTCCCTTGAAGATATCCCTGTCTTTGTCTTATTGGGATAGATCTGTAAGTAATTTAAGATAGCACAGATCCATCATTTTCAAAAGTACATCTGGGCTTACAGGAGTTGAAACTCTCACTCTGTAAATTTTAGAGCACAGCAGGGGCTTATTTCATATCCATAAAATACCTTGCAAAGTTAAAATTATTGCCTAACAATCATGCATTTTGTTTTACAAGAGTGGTATCAATCGTTTGGCTCAAGATAACAAATTTATCTGGAATACGTTTAGCAAAACCATAGGGAAGACTGACCAGTTGGGGAAGATATCTTTATTTAAGTAGAGCAATAGGCCTTTCCAGAGATGTGAAGTAGCAAAAGTCCAGACAAAATTAATAGCAGCCAGGGACTAGGATATAGCATAGGGACATTTTTCAAAACTCCCAGGTAACAAGGAAAATCCTCTGGTTGAAATGCAAGGATTTCTTTAATTTCAACCACTATTGAATCAGAAGTTACATTTATATATTTACACTAAGAGTTGGCATAGGTACCATTTCCTTTGTGGATGAAATGGTGCAAGCCTTCAGAAAAGAACCTTTCACAGTCACACTTGGTTCTTATCCAGCTCAAGACACCTAGCTGTGAGTAGGTGTGAGAGGTGCAACAGGAAGAAGAACTAGCAAATGAGACTTTACTTTAAAACTGTTAAAAAAGTATTACCTCATAGACAGGGAGATTTTAGATATGGGAATATAGGGCATAGGAACCCTAACAGATATTTTACAGCAATTTACAATATTGTTGCTGACCAATAAACTGCAAATGTAAGGGGAAAGCTTATTCCTTCTGAACCTTATAAAATCTTTCCTTTAATAGGCAAATTGCTTGAAAACCTGCAAAGATTTTGCCTGAGGAAGGCCCTGAATTTTCTTTTTTTTTCTTTTTTTTTTTTTCTTTGTGGAATCAGTTTTTAAAAGATTTCAAAACATTACCTATGCAATACTGGATATTCAAATAGTGAATGAATATAGTATCGAATCCTCTATATTTATTTGGATAAGCCTGAAACTAAAGAGGTAGCATGCGGAAATGTTGGTGACCATCTTTTCATACAAATAGTTTGGAATAAGGAAATAGATTAAAAGTTAAAAGAAAAATATTAATTCTCATTCCAATATTCAAGGATCCTATTGTGTTTGGATTTTAATTCTGTACTCTAAAAGCTTGGGTGAAAGGTATAGATTCTGAAATGAAAACAGTAAACAATGTCTACACAGTGATTTAGTTTGTTACATTGGGCTTTCTTTATGGAGGTTGAAATAGGAATAAAAACTGTCATGGGTGCCCACTTAAATCTTGCACAAAACCAAAATATGATGACTGCTCTGAACTTAAAGGCTTTAAGAGATGACCTCAGAGGTTTCTGCTGCAAATGGCAACCAATGCAAACACTAATCCTGTCCACTAATCCTGTCCTGGCCTGCTCAGGACACTGGTCAAGAGGGTCCCTTGGGAGACAGTCCTGAAGGGCAAAGGGGTCCAGGAAGGCTGGACATTCTTCAAGAAGGAAGTCTTAAAGGCGCAGGAGCGGGCTGTCCCCATGTGCCGTAAGAAGAATGGGCGGGGAAGACGACCGGCCTGGCTGAACGGGGAACTCTGGCTGGGACTCAGGAAAAAAAGGAGAGTTTATCACCTTTGGAAGAAGGGGCAGGCAACTCAAGAAGAGTACACGGATCTCGTTAGGTTGTGCAGAGAGGAAATTAGAAAGGCAAAAGCCCAGCTAGAAGTCAACCTGGCCACTGTCGTGAGAGACAACAAAAAATGCTTTTACGAGTATATTAATGACAAAAAGAGAACCAAGGAGAATCTCCATCCTCTATTGGATGCGGGGGGGAACGTTGCCACCAAGGACGAGGATAAGGCTGAGGTACTCAACGCCTTCTTTGCCTCAGTCTTTAATAGTCAGACCAGTTATCCTCAGGGTACTCAGCCCTCTGAGCTGGAAGACAGGGACTGCGAGCAGAATAAACCCCCCATAATCCAAGAGGAAGAAGTTAATGACCTGCTACGCCACCTGGACGTTCACAAGTCTATGGGGCCGGATGGGATCCACCCGAGGGTGCTGAGGGAGCTGGCGGAGGAGCTTGCCGAGCCGCTCTCCATCATTTATCAGCAGTCCTGGTTAACTGGGGAGGTCCCGGATGACTGGAGGCTTGCCAATGTGACGCCCATCTACAAGAAGGGCCGGAAGGAGGATCCAAGGAACTACAGCTGGTCAGCCTGACCTCGGTGCCGGGGAAGATCATGGAGCAGTTCGTTTTGAGGGCGCTCATGAGCCACGTGCGGGACAACCAGGGGATCAGGCCCAGCCAGCACGGGTTCATGGAAGGCAGGTCCTGCTTGACCAACCTGATCTCCTTCTATGACCAGATGACCCACCTCGTGGATGAGGGAAAGGCTGTGGATGTGGTCTACCTGGACTTCAGTAAAGCCTTTGACACTGTCTCCCACAGCATTCTCCTAGAGAAGCTGGCGGCTCATGGCCTAGACAGGTGCACTCTTCGCTGGGTAAAAAACTGGCTGGACGGCCAAGCCCAGAGAGTTGTGGTCAACGGAGTTAAATCCAGTTGGCGGCCGGTCACAAGCGGTGTTCCCCAGGGCTCAGTACTGGGGCCAGTCTTGTTCAATATCTTTATCAATGATCTGGACGAGGGGATCGAGTGCTCCCTCAGTAAGTTTGCAGACGACACCAAGCTGGGTGGGGGTGTTGATCTGCTGGAGGGTAGGAAGGCTCTGCAGAGGGACCTGGACAGGCTGGATCGATGGGCTGAGGCCAACTGTATGAGGTTCAACAAGGTCAAGTGCCGGGTCCTGCACTTCAGCCACAACAACCCCAGGCAACGCTACAGGCTTGGGGAAGAGTGGCTGGAAAGCTGCCCAGTGGAAAAGGACCTGGGGGTGCTGATTGACAGCTGGCTGAACATGAGCCGGCAGTGTGCCCAGATGGCCAAGAAGGCCAACGGCATCCTGGCCTGTATTAGAAATAGTGTGGCCAGCAGGAGCAGGGAGGTTATCGTGCCCCTGTACTCGGCAGTAGTGAGGCCGCACCTCGAATACTGTGTTCAGTTTTGGGCCCCTCACTACAAGAAGGACATGGAGGTGCTGGAGCATCTCCAGAGAAGGGCAACAAAGCTGGTGAAGGGCCTGGAGCACAAGTCTTATGAGGAGCGGCTGAGGGAACTAGGGTTGTTTAGTCTGGAGAAGAGGAGGCTGAGGGGAGACCTCATCGCGCTCTACAACTACCTGAGAGGAGGTTGTAGCGAGGTGGGTGTTGGTCTCTTCTCCCAAGTAACTAGCGATAGGACGAGAGGAAATGGCCTCAAGTTGCACCAAGGGAGGTTTAGATTGGACATTAGGAGAAATGATTCTATGATTCTAATCAGCTGTTTTTATTCTTTTTCCAAAAGTTCCTGGTTTTATGTCTCTTTTATAGGACTTAAACGGTGTTGTAAATACTATTGGTTAGTGTTAAACTTATCTGTGATTAATTCTGTTCATGTTAGGAAAATGCGTTTCTTTACCTGAGGGTTTGTCCTTAAACATTTGTGTTATTGTGCACAGTGCAAACTGACAAGAATAGTGCAAGTTCTAGGAAGCAAAATAACAACAACAAAGACTTGAGTTTATTCTGTAAAGAGCTTTATCCTTCTCTCCTTTAACAATTTTAAGAACATAAATTTAGTGTATCGTTTGATTTTGTTTTTAAATACATAGTTGGGTGGAGAACTCAACTAATTTTGGAAATACAGGAAATGAGGAAATTGTGATGTTCAGGTGTGTCTAAATTGTGCAGTGCATCCCTCTGTTGGAAAATAAATAGGTCCAAACAAGCCAGCTTTAGTAAATGGATGTAAGTGCTATACACAGATTTCAGCTCAGGTTGTAGAGGGAATATGCTGCATTAAGGTATAGCTGTAGAGCTAATCGGCCTATCAGAATTTAATGACAACTAAGTGTCTTAAATTCTAGATAATGGAGTCAGAGAACCTTTCATTTTTGTTTTAGTACTGTCTCCAGGATTCTTGTTTTCCTGGCTACACAATAATAATAATAATTTGATGAGGCAGCAACTGGAATTAGGAGCTATAGCTAAGTTCCCTCAGGCAGAGATAATAGATCTTCCAATTCCTGGCATCCTGACCTTACTATTAGTTGTTATTCAAAGGATAACCACCTTGCTCTTCTTCCATCGACACGTTTTTTTAAATAAAAGTGGTTATGACTGCTGAGCTTTGCATTGAATAACACCCTGTCACTATGAAAGAGGCAAGGGTATTTAGTATTCACACCATGCTGGACCCCCCAGATAAGGATGCAGGAGCCGGGGGCCTCCCTTTGCTGATGGAGCGTGATTTTGGGCATAGGCTAAAGCTCATGTTTAAAGATCATGTGAACTCACCGGCAGAGCAGCACCTAGCGAGGTGTCTCTGTGGTAAACAGCTCTGCAGAGCAGGCTTTCCAGATCATTTTCTTGGACATCTACAATCTGTCAGATTCCCACAGAGACAGAATGTGGGTGGTCTGGATCCTGCCATAGTTTCATTAGCAAAGAAATTATTCTGAAAGAATGAGATACGTAGAGTGAGAGCTACCTTGTTTGTCTAAAATTTAAAAATCTATGATTTGAACAAATTGTCATTTTATCTTCCAAAGAACACATTACCTCTGCTGTGTGAAATACCCATATGATCTGCACTGTCAGATTTTATTATTATTGTGACAGATACTGTAGCATATAAATTTTAAACTAATGAAAAAAATGTCATCTATCTTTTGGAGCTAAGTGTTCAAAGTGCATCAGCTATTCAATTTGATAGATCATTCTTCAGAGAGTTTGAGAAGAATTGCATATTAAAAATACAGTGAATGAGAGAAACCTTCACTTTTATCCAGCTCCACATTTCATAAACTAATTCTGGAGAACTCATGAGAGGTCTACTTCCAAAAATGTTTCTTTACAGAAAGTAGCTGGGAAAAAAAGTAAACAAAATATTTCTCTATTAAGATAAATTTGATTTGAATACAAAATAAAAGAGAGTATTAAAACTCACTAATGCTGATTTTCTGCTTATTATGGTCTTCTGGAAATAGCAAAAAAGGGAAAGAGTAGCTGCAGTTTGTTGCTTTCATATTATTCTGTAGGTGAATGGCACCAACATTTATGATTCTCTAATAAAAGAATGCACACTTGGGTTTTATAAGATAAAGCAGTTGATAATATTCCATCAAAATGTTTTAATGTAAACACCTTTTTTTTTTGGGGGGTGGGGGGGAGGGGGAATAAAAATCTTTGTAGATTCCAGGTACAATGAAATTTTGGATGTTTTTAAAACAAAGTTTTCTCCCTGAAGATAAAATCAACATTTTGAAATCTACAACCCAAGAAAATTCCAGTTTGAAGATACATGAATACAAGGGCAAACATGAATCTATGCATGAAATTCCCTAGACAGTTTTATTAACATGCTCATTAGCAAAATGAGTTTTTGAGTTTTTCTTATATTTCAAGCACTTCATTTTAACAGTCAACTCATTGCTTAAAATGTCAACAGGTGCCCATTATCATTGAAGGTAAAAGTATCACACTTCTGTTTTTACATATTTGTGTGACTTGTTACTCTCATCTTCCCTCTTCCGGAAGTTTGATACGTACTTGTTGGCAAACTATGAAGGATATAAAACAGGATGTAAAGAATTAATTCTCAAAGACACTGATGCTCAAATTGAAATTGCTTAAGTTATATTTTGAACAAAAGGTATATATGTTGTTATTATGATGAATTTTCAGGATCTCAGGAATGTATTAGCTGTTTATATATAAAGACTAACCCCTTCTTCAATTTCTGAGAGGCAAAATTTGAGAAATCCACCTTTTCATTTGGCTTCATTTGGCTAACAGATATTTGCCATCAAAAGAAAAAGATTGCTTCTTAGGAAGAAGAGGGAAAGAGAAACATTTACTCAGTAGTAAAATATCCATACTTACGGTAACCTGTAAGGCCCATCCCGTCAGTGGAAGTTTGGTTATTTTTTTAAAATGGGTTTCATTTCTACAGTCTCAATAGATGCAAGGGCTTTTCCTCCCATCTATAGGCTGTGTGGTTTTGATGCCTTGAGAGCCAATGTGCAAAGGAGAGGAAATTGGAACTTTTTGGGACCTATTCAGGCAATCCAGATGGGAAAAGCAATTCTCAACTTCCTTCCAAATAAAGCCCTCATACTGCTTTGGGAGCTAGTACTGAATAATAAGTAAAATTTATAGAAGAGAAGCTGCATGAGAGGAAAACACAAGATTTTCCACTCTAATAGAGAACACATTTTAATGTGAAGGAACTTGTCAGTCTGAAACATCCATGACATTTTAAAAATCATCCCTATAGTCTGATTAAATATGGAAATGATCTTTAGATGAAGTGAACATTTCACAGTTCTGAGCTGGTTAAGTTTTTCTTTATTTCCCGCAGATTCAAAGTATTCCAGGGGATGTAACTAAGTGACATGTGTCTTACCATTGTCTTTAACATAAATCAGAAAAATAATGAAAATTAAGGAAAAAGGTCAGTGAACATTATTTCACTTTTCCTACACTTACATCTTCTGTTATTTAAAATAAATTGTATTATTTTTGTACTACAATAACTTCTTGTTTTGGGGTGACAACAAATAACAGCTGGGATGTTATTTACTTTGATTCTATAATAGAGTTTAGTTCAATTTCTGGTATGAAAAAGCCTCAGAGGAACTCAGCAGGAACTCTAATATCAGATATTAAAACTGTTTTATTTTTTGGGATAGCAATAACAGAAGTTATTTACTTGATTCCAACCTCATTGCATAAGTAAATAGTACTTAACCCTTGCATTATATTGGAATAAAAAAAAGATCTAGTTTTTCTAGGACTACATTAGCAATGTAAAGCAGTAAGTGAAGTATTTTACTTTGTTTCTTCAAAAGAATTAATGGAGATATTTTAGAGCAGACTTAAGACCAGATACAGTATATTTTCTAACCGGTAAATGACAAAAAGTTGGACCCTTCTCCACTTACTCAAGGCTGTATCAGACTTTTGTACTTTTGTGACTTCATCCACTGTTCATCAATTTTTTTTTGTCCATCAAAGTGCAATCAGAGAATATTTTTTCTTTTTTGAAACATAAGAAGTACCCAATTCTTATGAATGCATTGGATTAAAAATCTTCAGTACAATATGTTTGATTTCTCCATAAATAATTTTACTGTATGAAGTCAAAGCTGCTTATTATATTTGGTCTTATTAATTTTGATGTGCCCTGATTTTTCTGCCTCATGCTGTAGGTCATGCTATGGGATTAGTAATACAGCCATTCTGCTACTGACTAGTAACTGACAGAAGCTGTTTTCATGACCTTTTTTGAAGATTGCTACATCTTTGTTTTTATTTCTCAGTTTTCCAGCTTGTCTTGACTTTTCAAAAAATTTGCAAGCTCCTTATCAGTAGTGTTTCAAAACATGTGCTACGGAATAAGTTCATTCTATAGCTAGCATGGTACAAGGTCAGGAAAATAACTTAAAAAACAGAAAAAAAAGAGTCTCAAAATGACCAAGACAATTATTCAGGACTTTAGAGATCATTATAAAAACTTATTTTACTTCAAAGTCAAGTTAGATGTACTAGATAAACATGACTTCTGGATAGGCTTCAGAAGATCCTTGAGAGCAAGATGCTTGGTAGTCTTAACCTTCAGCTGAAACACATGTATGTACATGTACACCCACCTTATCATGTGTTTGTGAGAAGAATATGTTTTTGTGTACAGCACTAGCATCCCAATCTATTTTTTTCCATAAATCAGAACATTGAACTTCAGATAGTAAAGTTGTCTTTACGCCTGAGCAAAACTAATATACAAAAAAATTGTAGATGATCTTATCTTGATGTGCACGGACAGCCTAGAGTCAGTATTATTGTGCATGTGCTTAAAGATGAGCCTTCCTATTCATCTTTGCAGGATGGAGAGACCAACACTGTGCCTAGGTTTAATGTTGCTGCTAAAATGCCAGTTAAACAGATTATTAAGAGCTATAGAAGCAGCTTAAATTCTCTAGCGAGGTAAGAAAACACAGTAGCAGTGATATTTTCTCTGGCCTTAGAAGTGATGAATCATTGTAGTAAGGAAAACAGCTCTTTCTGTACTCTTTCAGTTGTAGTATGAAGGTTTGCTCTGAAGTGTGAATTGGAAGTTTTTTTATGGATTTTAAAATGTATTTTATTTGAAGTTGTGAAAAAGATATTTGATGTTAATTTATGCTGTTTGGTAACTTTATAATTTAAGATTGACTTTAAATCAAATTAAGTTTATTTTTTCCTACTCCTGAACATTTTTATTTTACTTTGAAATTTGCTACAATTTGACATGGATATAATACATTAAACACAATGATAAGTACAGGAGTTTATGGAGATGTTTTTTGCAGTGACTACTTATAGCACTGTATTCTATTGTATTCTAACAAATGAGCAATATGTTCTCAATATACATCATTATAAGCCCTACAGCTACTTTAAAAGAAAAGCAAAGCTTAACGCAGATAATTCATTTTGTAGGATATCCAATTTGACTAATGCATGGTCCTATACATGAAATACACTAACCAATGTTCATTTTAACTAAACTTACACATAAAAATGAAAGTTAAATTGCTGAAGGTTCTTTTCTACTCTCTGTTTTAAGAAAGGAGGTAACTCAGAAAGGAGATGGGACCCCTCATGCAGTAAGGGAAGTGCAACTTGGAAGGGGCAGTTTACTGTGTTAGCAGGTCTTGCATCATTGTTTCCCTGACCTGAACAATCTTATTCAAATACTCAATGAGGGCAGGATGGGCTTTTGGGGAAATTTTGATAGAGCATGAATGCTTTCTAATAATTTTCTTTTCCAATGTTCAGTTGGAATACTTTGTTACTCATTTCTTTTTTCTCCTCCATCACTTTCTTGTTTGAAATGGTTTGCACCAAATTTTCATATTAAATGATCCCTTATCAGTCATAATACAGACTAATATTAGTGATTTCTACTCTATGTGAAATAGTTTAGAATCAGAAAAAGTAAGTCATAAACATGTATTAAGTAAATGGATTGTGTAGGAAAGAGAAGAAAGGATGTATGCAGGCCTCAAATTAAATGGTTGCAGCTTACCACCTGAAGACCCATTATTAGTTAACTGCAGTGTGGGAGGGATGAGTTATGAATCTCACAGATGCTGGCTTTATGTATTTTGTTTGTCTTTGGATATGTATGTCTCAGCAGGTAGCTAGTCACACATATTCTGCCATGCAGTGGGGTGGTAAGGATCATGGCAGGTAAAATTTTAACAGATTCATTAAAATCATGTTATTATTAATCTAAAACTCATATACATTTACAAATAATGAATGAGCTCTGCCAGCAACTCCAATTGAATGATGTCAAAATCTATGTAACAAATAACTCAGCTACGTGTATCTTCTATTTTACAGAAAATTTTAAAGTCTTTTGCAAAACATTTTTCTTAAAATAACAACACAATAACAAGCTTTTGGGGGTGAGGAAAATCTATCTCTCCAGCTGTAATGATAAGTTTCTTCTTATGCAGTGTGAAAAGGAAAACTACTTCCACTGTATCTTTCAGAATAGTTTACTTGGTCAGATAATGAGAAGCAAAGTTGAGAGCATAGCTATGATGCTGGGTCCTTTAACTGTTCTATTCTCAATAATACTTCTGCAGAACTAAGATATATACATGTCATTAAACATGTAATCTAAGACGCTGAGATGTAACATATATATTACAAACAGGCATATTATTTGTTATTTTTCACTTTTAAAAATGGGAAATAATAATGTCGTAGCTATGAACTAAATATATCCTTTGCATTCACATGGCTTTGAGCTTCCAATCAAAACAACAGTGTTAATGGAAGGTAGAGCATTTAGTTTCAAATTTAGAGTCTTTTGTTAGTTTGTGTCATAACCATAATGTTATTTAAACCCAGGAAGGTTATACTTAATTGTAGATAGCAGTATTTTTGACAGTTCAGCCTCTTTAAGTATACTCTTTCCTCATTTATATGTAAGCAGTAGGAATAATAATAACAAAAATGAATGTACAAATTTAACAAGATTCTTTTTATATTTATATGCTTAATAACTATCTTTGAAGAAGAATACACACCATGTTGAGCTTTAAAAAATTGACAATATTTATTAAGCCACAAAAGAGCTTATGTAGCTTTGTGATTATGGACAGGAAGGAATATTAAAAAAGGCAAAGTTAGTGAAAAAAAGCTTTAAAGTAAGCAGAAATTACATGTCAGTCATAGACATTAAAGCTGGCTGTTTTTAAACTCCAACTGCTAAGCCCTGGGCATGAAACAAGAAAGTGATGAGGTAGGCTGAATGAAATGCACACAAATGCTAATGTTTAGAGCCTTACCTAAAGTTAAAAATACAAATGCTTTCTTTAAGGAAAACGTTTCAAATAAAATAAAAGTATCCAAAATATGAGTCTGTATGAATATAAATATGCTGAAATCGACACATGCAGAATATGTGAAAGGTAGACTTTACCTTTCTGTTGAGAAATCTTCCTACTGTATGCTTTAAAGAAGACTGAAGTTTCATGTTTTCTGTTACAGGAATGCAGAAATAAGCTTTTTTTTATTGAATAAATCATATGGTTTGCTTGGGGGAGGAAGGAACCTGGCAATGTTCAGATGGAGTAAGATTGTCATCATTGAATGCAATACAATCAGTGTCGATTTATTTTCTGCTTTTTCTGAATGCTTGTTATGGTAAATCACAGCCTTTTCTGAACAGTTCTGCAGTAGTACATGGACTGAGAACGTTTCTTCGAATAATTATCAGATGTTGCATAATTAATTATTCCATTTAGGAAATCCCATCTGAATTTCCTTATCTATGGAATTAGATATATTTACATGTACCTATTCTTATAAATGCACACTTACATGAATGTGTGTGTTTGTGTGTGTACTATATTAGACTGTAATAACTCTGAAAAAAAATCAGTCTATTTCTACTGTGTTCATTTGCAAGATAAAGCAACATTTGTAAAAATTAGAAAACAGAACCCAAAAACTTCAAGTTACTTCTCTTTCTGGCCTACAGTCCTATCATGTACTTCCTTAGATTTCAGGAAAGAAGCACAGAGAAAGCAATGAAGGGTCAAGAGTTCCCCAAACTCACCATGTATTCCTCATTGCAATGAGAAGAAACAGAGGAATCAGCTCACATCTTTTCCAATGCATATGTATTCCTTCCTTGGACTCCTCTGCCCTCCAGACCTTTTCCCACCCTGACCTAACCCCCTTGTTGGTGCAGTTGAGTTGCAGCCAGTGGTCCTTGGCTCTTCCAAAAGGAGAATTTGTGGTTCACCACTTAAAGCAACCCTGCTTTAAAGGGGAGAGCTGATGAAACTGTCAAACTCTACCAATCTGAAAAGGGAAATCTGTGTTCTCTAGGTGATCTAGCTCTCTCCTTTTTGTCTGCATTTATGTTTCACCTTAAATGATTGTTAATTTCTTTATCTAGAGTCAACAAGAATAACAGTGATTCATAACCACCCTGTTATGCTATTGCATATGCTACTGCTTGGTTTTGTTACCACTACCATTTTGTTTCTGTTGCCTCATGGTATTTCTGATTTATGGCAAGGTCTTTCTTTTTTCCATGGATCTGGCATGCACAAAACAGTCAGGCTGAAGCACTGCATGGGATCTTTGCAACCTTCCTTCACAAACAGGGAGATAAACACTGTAGTTTTTGCAACGTGCAGTTCCATTTTTCAATTTCCTACCACACATGTTGAAATTAAATGTGTTTGAGGTAAAAGCCTTGGCAATCAAAACCATATTTCTTTTGAGATACAACTAGGAGTTGTATCATTTATACAGGACTCATCTATATTGGAACAGTTTATTATTCAAGACTGTCTTGAACATATTTGTCTCTGTTGTGTGTGTGTGCATGCTTGTGTGTGTGTGTTGTGAATGTGCATGTGCATTTGTCGTCAGAAAGTAACATAATTTAGAATATGGAAGCAATTAAGGATAATATCCTGTCCAAAATGCTTTCCCTACAACATCACAAGAAAACTCTTTTAACAGTAACAGCTGGCCAAATTATGAACTCTTTAGTCCACTATTTTACTCAGAAAACTTGAATAATCATAACTGAATTTGACCCAATAATAAGACAATAAACTATGTGACTGTTGCAGATAAAATGTAGCAGAGTATAAAGCCTTGATGTAATGGCAACTGCTCATCTCATACCTTTGAAGTGAGTAAGAGCAGTGCTAGCTCCTTGACTGAAATGTTGCAGGCAAGTGTAAATGACAAACAAAGCAGTTCCAAGAAAGTTGGAATAACAGAATAAGCTTTGTTCTTCTATATATAACCTGAAAAGAAATACCATTATAAGGTAATCAATATCTTTTTTGATAAAAGAGAGAGAAAGAGAACAAATACAGCCCCTAATGTTGTTGTCTATGTCAAAAAGAAGTACTTTTATCTTCATGAAAGAAGTAGAAAAGCAAAAGTGAAAATTCAAAGTTCCAGCATTCATGTGCTTTCATGATCTGACATGCACAATGTAATTCAAAGGCCATCAGAGGCGAATGGTCTAAGCACACTCCACAGCACTTCTACATCTAGAATTCATGCTGTCAGACCCGGCAAAGTGGTGTGCCCATTGTGTTTTAGCCTGTTCTCTTGCAACACCACTAGTTCTTTGCCATTAACATGAGAAACTGAAAGCGTCGATACACCTGCTATTAGAATAAAAAGCTAACTGCCTCTTTAAGGGGCACCGTGCCCTAAAATAAAATAAAAATTATTTGCTAGACATTGCCACAAAACAGCATCTGGAGGATTTCAGATTTCTTAAAGAAGCACAGAAAATCATGAGCTTAGATACCATACAGAAACTACAAGTAAATGTTTTTCAAATGACAAGTATGGTATCCAGACATTTTGCTCGTTCTGTGCTCTGGGCCCTTGTTTCCAGCAGCAAAAAAGCCAGTGCAGAGGTCTGGCATTTAATAGGCTCAGGGAAGGTACACGTATCACTGTACATTTCCTGTGTCACTGGAAATGGGCTGGGTACACTGGTGGAACTATGTAAACTTGAATTCAGACAGAAAGATTCACTCTTGCAGGTCATTTTTCACAAGCTTTCTGAAGGTGACATTTCATGTCATGAATTTTCATCAGAAAATACATTTCACTCAGTACAAGTGAAAACTATTGTCTTAAATACATGCAGTGAATATTCTTATCTGAAATTTGTAAACATTTATCAAGTAAAGGAATGGAAATAAAGCTGTGCACTCTATTGCATCAATAACAATTAACAGCTATAACTCAAACATCAAATATGTAGCCCTTGTGAAGGCTGCATATTACTTGTGAACAAGTCTACACAAATAAAACATGAAATATAGAAGAAAATTTAAAAAGAAAGGAAAAAAATCACATCAAAATGACCATATCTATTCATAGAGAGGTAACAGAGAAAATTATTAGCTGGACTCAAACACAAAGACTACTCCTGCACTAGTGAACTAATTAGTGCCAGAGGCTGTTTTTTTGGCCACAGTGTTAAAGACCTGTTGCCACATCCTTACCATTAAGCTCTCTTAGCCACCAAAAGCCTGTTCTTATACACCACATTTTGGATTTTTCAAGTGAACAGTAGGAGGCAAGAACAGAGCTGCGCCACGGACCTTTCTAACATTAGTGTAGATGATGGCTTTCTGGTGCTTGTCTCAATTCCTTAGCAATATTTAATTTGTTGTTATAGAATTAATGTGAAAGCCTAAATACGTTGGATGTTAGTTATTGCAAATGTTGCTTAATGGCAGTCAGTGGTATACTTTATTTTAATCTTCAGTGCAAACCCATTTTATTTTAAGAAGTGATCAATTCCTAGTTTCAAAAATGACCCTAAGGCACTGGGAAGCTTAGGTCTGAGTAATTGCAGGGTGCCTACATAATTTTTTATTCAAAAATGGGGTTTTCTTGAATTTTTTTCTTATTGTATTTGGAAACTCAACTTACTAGGTGTCCCACTGTGCTAGGTACATGACAAGCTTTATATAGAGATCACAGTCCCCAAACCAGTCACTTACAATCCAAAAAATAAATGTTATAATTGAAGGTTTAAGCAAACAGAGGCAAAGGAAAATAATAATAATTAAAAAAACCCAAACCAAAACAAAACACAAAACTTTGTCTGGACATTTTATAGTGGAAACATAAACTATGTAGGAACTAGATCACTGAATCTGAACAAAGCACAGAGCTTAGAGACAAAAAACTAGCAATCAATGTTTTTCAAGAGAAAAAAAAAATCCTATGTGTTCTATAAAAATATCTCTTCCTAATTACTTCATAGTAAACTACAATTAGCTACTGGAATACACAGAATATGAACAAAGAACCAATATTTTCTGAAAGTAGAGAGGAATCCTCTTTTAACATAAACTTTCTTGCTTTTCTCCTTTATGGCTTCTTTTTATAGGCCTGTCCTCTCTGAAAAAAAAATTACATTCTTTTGGAACACATTCACTTGAGTGTCAGCAGCAAGACACAGTGAAACAAAATTATCTGTTTGTCTGCCTTTTTCTTCATCTATCATGAACAAGACAAAACCATGTTGAAGAAGCAGGAAAAGGGAGGATATTTTATCACCTTAATATACTATAATACTCTCTGCCATTATGATAGTTGCTTATTTATGTAATTTTTTTATTCTCTTCCACTTTAATAGGAAGACAAGTTATAATATATCTTTCTTTGGAAAGATGTCCTTTTTCAGATAAATCTTTTCAGTCATCATTGTTGATTTATTTTCTTTCCCCTCGCTTAGCATCATCTGCAATTTCTCTCTCTGTTTCATTCATATTGGCTGGAAATTTGAAGTGCATAGCATTTTCCTTTCAGTAATTCTTTCAAAAATTATTTCTTATTAGCAGAGCGAGTGATTTTCTCCTTTACTATGAATCACAAAATCTTTTTTTTTCCAAATATAAAGATTTTGGATTCCAAATTTGGTGAATGACATAATGAGATTACATTTTTGTTATTATTATTATTTTTTCTTTTCCCTTTGCTTTAGGAATCAGGGAATGTTCTGCAGTTTAAAGCGTAAATAAGTCATACAGCTATTTAAAAAAGTAATCCTTTACAGATTTGACATGACTAATATCATCACACAAAATTGTGGTTTTGGATCACTGTCGTGGGGAGTCGTCTGCAATGTAGGTGAGCAATTTTAACAGTTAATGCAGTGGATCAGAATATTTTCTTCAGGATGAACAACGATAAAATCATTTGAGTCAGGCAGTCCCAAAGTTTAATGCATGTTCTTCCTAAAATCTACAAGGACTGAAGATAGTGGATATGTAAAACCCGCTTCTCAGTGGTTTCCCAGTTTCTTTTTGAAAATATTTTTGCAAATAAGTCCGTACCTTTTAGTTAAAAAGATTTTTTTTTATACTTGCTTCTGATTTGTGCTTATAAGATTACCTTAAATTAGGACATATGCTGGCACTATAAATGCATGTCTTTTATTGCAACTACACGCAACGTAAAAAAAAGGGGATGTATCTTATTAAAAAAGTAGGTTTACCAAAATAATTAGGTGTATAGCACAAATGTATTGGATTTTAACAGTATCTCAAGAGTGATTTAATTAATTTTTTTAATCAAACAAAGCTGAATTTTCAAAGCTCTAACAAACACAGGATATTCCTTTCACAGGAACAATTCCTTCTCCCTCTTCCTCAAATGAACAGTTTTGCTTAAGAAAACAAGAAGTTGGTAAGTCATAAGTGCAACTGTGTTCTCTCAGGGGTAATGAAAATGTGCAGATGGAGAATCAGTTCAGAGTGTGAGTTAACGCAGCCTCCTCAGTCTGTAAGAAGAACTGCAAATCCTATACAGAAGATTTGTGACCAAATGAAATGGATTTTGGCTATGCTTCTGCCCTAGATGGGTACTGTGAAGATATCCATGAACTTTCTATTACTCAATAGAAAATACACAGGAAGATGGAGACTCATCACCCTGCAAACTCTGTGGCATTTCACTGCCCCACTTTTGCTGGAGAGATAATAGTTATTTTGTACTGATTTTTGTCAAAGTGCCAATCGTTTTTTTAGTGGTAGTAATATACCATGGTCTCCAGTTCTGACCGTGGAAATACAGGCAACTGGAAAACATCCTACATATCTACATCCTTGGTTTGTCAAGAGATGATTTTGAGAGAGACTGAGCGAGCATAGTATTAAAAAATGCCATTCTGCTATCATAGCACAATAGGTAAATGATAGTGGCTCATATTATCAAGAATGTCATAAAAAACCTTTTATGGCTAAAACTACATCATTTCACAAAAAAATGAGGAAGATACAGCATTCTGTTTGTAGGTACTATTCTTTCCCCTTTCTTTAGCTTTTGAGAAAACCACCACCTTCATTAAAGGGGTCTCATTAATACCATATTCCTAGTCATAAATGCTTCCGTTTAGATTGAAATTCAGTTAGCAAACCTATTTTGGTCCATATGGAATTGGCTTAATTAAGACAGACTAGTATTTTGGACCAAGCTAATTAATAGCTTAGGAATGGATTCAGCTTTAAGGTTTTTAGTAGTCTCTTAAAAATACGGTCTCTTAGAGGGAGACAGCTGCTCACCGTTGACATGCAAGACTAACACATTCAACTTGAAAATGAACTTGAGTAGTTCCAGATCAGCTTTGCCACTGCATGTATTGGAAATCTTCTTGTCACTGATGTATTCCTAGTGCTTCTTCCTCCATCTAATTAGCTCCCAGATCCTAAAACAAAGTTACAGAAGAACTGGTGTGCTCGTTGCTGACTGAATTCATGGTGGAGTAGAAAAGGGCCAGGAGCAGATTGGGCAGAAAGCATTGTCCTGCCATCCCCCATGGCACTGCAGCACTGCCACCCACCTCCAGGGACTGAAGAGGTAAGGTGGATTCTGCTTCCTCCGGGAGGGAGGGAAAAATAAAAGAGGTAGCAATAATATGAATGGGACAACCATTACTTTCCTTCTTTTACTACTCTTCAGGTTACAAAACCCATCCGATCTCCTGATTATTACTTGATCATTGCTTCTCACATTCTCCTTCTAATTTATTGGTTCTGTCCTCCCTTTATTATATTGCATGTATGATCACAGGAACAGGATATGATGTTTATTTTATACTTATGCACTTCCAACAGCACACGCAAGTGAACTGAGGTCCCTGAACAGGATGTAGATTTCAAAAACTGTTGAACCTTGAATTTTTTTACTTCAGTTAAAGTCAGCCATTGCAGTATACTATTTGAGTTAGTTATCTAATCCTCTAGCTTGTGACTTCTGAAATTGTTCTGAGTCATTATTCTTTCAAACACAAGAGTTGTGCCTGACCTTGCAGCTTTTCAACGTCTCAACACCCTATTCCCTATTGGGAAAATTGCCTCCTCTCTAGTGGGAGTCAAAGGTCAAATCCTCAGTGGATCAAGCCCTTAGCCAGCAATTGTGGTGATATAAATTGCCTGCAATTATTGCCAAATATATATATTGCATATATTTTTCTTGCCTATATAGACAGTGAGTATTTAGAAACAAATAAATCAATCCTCAAAACTCACTACAGCATGTGAATGCTTCCGTGTCAAATAATTCTGTTCTGAGTGACATATGAATGCTTCATTAGAGTAGCCATATCATATTAATGAATCTTCTGAGGTTCGTCAATTATGCTAGCAATGATCTTTTCTACTAGTAAACATAAAATTCATTAATATGTTAACATTGTGGTTAATATAGAGAAGGTATTGCTAATATAGTACAGGTTTTCATTTCTTCCTTTTTTCTGTCATGTTATTTGTACCTCCCTTTGGATTATGCAGCACAAAAATTTTCTAATAATTTTTCTTACTGCAGTATATTTTTGTGGTGGCCCCTTTCATTTTAATCCAGGCTTCTTAATACAAGCAATGTTTCTGAAAATGTTATTCTTATAAGTTAATAAAGAAATTATTACCCTAATCTTATGTAGTTTCTTCTGTAAAATCAAAACTGAACAAAAATTTTTGAGGAGGTGACAGCTTTTGTATTTTGTATGTTACCTTGGTCAGAGCTCCTGCTGCTGCGTAGCTCTGTATGTAAACGGTTTGCTTGAAAAATAGTGGTGTTTTTTTTCTTGGTATTTTATTTCACTTGGAATTAATCACGCCTCCGCTTTCAGATTTACCAAGATTAAAAGTACATCTAAATTAATGTCAACTTTAGATACCTATTATAATGTCAGTAGCTTGCAATCTATTATATTAATGTCAAATATATCTAGTGAAGTAGGAAGATGAATCTAGGAATAGGGATTTTTGGTGATCTGACCTTTTTCTTTGCTATAACTTCCAGCATGACAATAAACAAGCGCTGCTTGTCCACATTCTCTGAAATATGTAAGTACCAAATTTCCATTGGAATCAGTTAGATATATATAGCTAAGCATATTTAAAAGATATCACCCTCAGTTTCCTATCTGTAAGATAGGTTATTCAGACAGGAGATATCTTTAGATATCTTAATCTATGTGTCCTTGCAGCAATGAAGGCCAACAGCCTCTGGGGCTGCACAGGTAGGAGCGCTACCAGCTGGTCAAGGGAAGCATCCTCCTCCTCTACTAAGCATTGCTGAGACACATTTGAAGTGCTGTCTCCATTTCCGTGCTCTCCTTTATAAGAAAGAAATGGACATCCTGAAGCAAGTCCAGCAAAGGGCCACAAAGATGATTAAGGAATGGGAGTCTCTGTTATATGAGGAAAGGCTGAGAGAGCTGGGACTGTTCAGCTGGGAGAAAAGAATGTCCAGGGGGGATATTATCAATATGTATATATACCTGTTTGGATGGTATAAATATGAGCTAGACTCTTCTCAGTGTAGTCAAGGAGAGGACAAGAGGCAATGGGCACAAACTAAGATACAGGAAATTTCATTTAAACATCAGAAAAACACTTTTACTGTGAGAGTGGTCAGACACTGGTACAGGTTGCCCAGAAAGGCTGTGAACTCTTCATTCTTGGAGATATTCAAAACCCAGCTCGACATAGTCCTGATCAACCTGCTGTAGCTGACCCTGCCCTAAGCTGGGAGCTGGACTAGACAATCCAGAGGTGCCTTCCCACCTCAGCCATTCTGTGATTTTGTGATTCTGTGGTGAAACTCTTCCCGTGTTTGGGTTAGTTGAGGAGAAAGGGAAGTGAAAAACAAAAAAATTCTATAAAAGCATACATCATAAGCACAATTAATTTTAAATAGGAGATATACACTTCTCTGAGTATGCAATTGAACTGTTCAACATGATTTGATACCTGGAAACAGGTGTAAGACTTTGACAATTCCTCATGATTCTTATTCATTAAAAAATCTGGGGATATCTTTTTGCTCATCCTCATTTCCTCTTGTTCTCTCAAAACGTTGTCATGCGTCATTCTGAAGAGGTTATACATATTGTATAAAACTTTCTGTCAAATTAATAAACTGGACTTAGATACGAAATAGAAACAGTGGAACAAGGAATTACATATGTATCTGAGAGAAGGCTGAGAATAACATGAAGATGGTCTAGGGCTCTTTAGATTTAGATGTTAGATCACATCTGGATGATTACATCTGAATCTGCTAGACTTAAAAATTATCTCCTTTGAAGTGAGAGAGGTTTGATATTCATGCAGAGGGAGTATAATGATTGATGTAACTTTAGAACAGATATTAGGCAGGACTGTGTATCATTATCAGCTCCTTTTACCTATTATCTGGAGAAAAAGAAAAAAAAAGATAATCTCTCCAAATACAAGAGTTATTGGTAGAAAATTAGAAAATATGTATGTTCAGAGACAAAAAAAATCAGTCAGCACAGCATTGCTTATGATGTAGAGCAATTGTGTAATTTCAGAAAGACTAAAAAAATTTAGAAGGAGTAGGAGGGGAAGCAGTACGTTTTCGCTGAGAGATAGCAAAAAGAATGATGGCACTTAAGTCTACTGAAATGATAAAATTATTGTTATGTAAATATGAAGATGAGTTGGAATGTATTGAATCCTTAAAGCAGGTGAATACTATCTTTTTAAGGGATTTTAAAGAGATCTCAGGGAGCCTATATAGACCTGGATTTACAACTGACACTTCTGGGAAGCTCAGTCACATTTCGAAAAGCAAAAAAAAAAAAAAAAAATTATGCTAATATGCATAAAATATGAAACAAAACAGCTGCAAGTATTGGTCTTCAGCGTCTTACTTTATGCTTTTGAGACATGAATGTCAAAGGAAACAGGACATTAAAAAGATTTTTGCCAAACTGAATTGTTACAGATGATTGCTGTGAGTCAGCTATGCCTTTTTTATGACTAAAAATAGCAGAAAGTTTTCCAGGGATATAAGACATCATTTGGGTTGATATTTTATACCACCAAGATCAGGGAAAGAAAATTCAGGTTTGCGAGACCTGTATAGGTAAGATACAATAACCATAGTTAATCTCATAGCAAGTGATGAGATCAATCTGGTTGTAAGGACATGGCAGATAGTACAGGTTTGGGAACATGATATGATAATATAAATGAAGTATATGCATTCAATAGAAAATGTTAATTGGCTAAGACAAAAAACTGTGCCAGGTACCATGCTAACAATTAGACAGCATTGCACAGTTTAATTTACTAACATACAGGCAGAGGTTCCAGCATCTGTTCTGGTGATAACTAAAGCTGTCCTGGCTTCGAAGCATTCTGGTCTGTGCTACGCATACATAGGTACAGTTAGCCCAGAGGTACAACTCTGGCTCTGCTCCGTATCTGCTAAAAAATGTTATCTTCTTTCTCTCTGGTATCATATAATCTCTTTTGTTTTCATCCCACAAAGGCCTAATTCTCAGGAGTCTAAAGTGTCGAGTGTTCTGTTGCTTGTTAGGCAGTATGCTTGTTGGATCCCTTCTTTTGGAGTCCAAAAAGAGCCTAAACTGCATAAGACAACGTAGGGATGTAGTACAGCCCTAGAGCTTTGTGAACACCTGCTTTTTCTTCTTTGCCTTCTTCTACTCCCCATTCACTACAGAACATAGCTAAAATGAACTTTTATTTAAAAAGATCTTATTTTTAGTATATCTTAGAGCTTCTGTCTCCTTTCTACACTAAACTACACCTCCACTGTATCAGGGAGCAGTATAAAATTGGGTGATCCAAGATCCAAGACGGAACTGGTGACCAATTACCATTCTTTTTCATCTCCTTCATCTCCTTCCACTCTTGGAAGATGGAGGTGTTGTCAAGAACAGTATTCATAGCCACTTTAGCAGCTTGCTATTCTTTCTTTATCCTTTCCTTGTGTCTGTGCAAGATATTTTGCCTGCTTCTCTCATCTTCATACAAGGCTTTTTCTAACTTCAGTACTTTGACCTAGTGGGGACTGGTCTTTAGTGACGTTATTAAACTTTTTTAGCATTGGAAATTTCAGTTTTAGCAGTTAAAGAAGTCTGAAACGCTATTTTTGGGAGGGGGGGAAGCGCAGGGAATTTTGTTCACTTTTTAAGTTAAAGAAAATAGTTCTGCTTTTTTTCTGCTTCTAGAGAAAAGCATATTGCTTTGCCTGCTATAAGCAATTCATATATTCTGTACATTTGGAATTTATAATACTCCCACAAGATATAATCCTGGAGTTAGCAGTGTGCCTTGCATTACACCCACGAAAATCTTGCCAAGCTAGACTGAGTTATCAATATAGGCATACTGCAGCTTAACTTTGCACAGTAGCCTGGACCAAGGATGCTAAAATGTGGCCACCAGCAGTCTCACAGAACTTGCTGCACTGAACTAAAGCACCGAACTAAAGCTGCAGTGAACCCTCCTGCTTCCAAAAAATGGAACAAATCAGTTTCTGAGCTGTACTCTCCCTTTAGTAAGCGGTATATAAAAATGGACTGAAGGAGAGGCTAGACAGGGAGATAGTAGTATTTCATGCAGTTACCATTTACCTAAGAATTACTACAGTCTATAGTTACTTCAGTTACTCCAGCCAGAATTTCTTCACTTCTTAATGCTTAAATTTTTAATATGTGTTTTGTATTTCTAATTTAGAAAGAGAAAGGCAAGAAAAGTTCCAACATTTTAATTAAAAAAAAAACCAAACAACCCACTGATTTTCTTCATCACCCACCATTTATGCCAAAATTAAGTCCCAAGTGAGTTTTTTATGGTAATATCATAAACGATATGCCAGGAAAGATTTGTCATGGACAAACTCACATGGGTTCAAAACCATAAAAAAACCCTAGGAACTCCCGCTATGACAGGGTCATTCTCTTAATGAAAGAGTAGACTATCCATGTTGAAGAAAAGAAAAAATGAAATGTCAATTTCTTAACGTTGTTATGTCATAACTAAGAATAGCAGGAGCAGCGGGATTTAACACTGATGGGATTTACTATTAATGGACTTCATCCATTAGAACTCATAGTGCTAAGAATTCTGCTAGCGTCGCTTGTGGTCCAGATTTTCACAGGTATTTGTGAGATCTCATTGTGAGATTTTGGGATACTTCTAATCTGTAACTTTTGGTGCCTCAAGTATTTTTGCAAATCCAATCTCTTTTGCTTTGGCTTTTCTTACAGAATCATCACATGGGCCTCAAATGTCTCCTCTAAATAAGTACATGGGCAAAGCAAGCTCTAGGCATGACGTTCGAGCTCACAGCAGTGATAGTTTAGCTGAGCCATTGGTACAGTGAACAGAAGCTATAGCCTAGCAGAGCTTTTAATTGTACAATGAGAAGTATATATCTTTGTTGCACTCCTATCTCCTAGGAGTGAATAACCTTCTAAGTTTTTTAACTGAAAACGCATTCTCTTTCCTTTGTTCACTTCTTAGTTAGTCTGTTTCTTCTAGATTTTGTTTATACTAATAAATTTTGCCCGACTCCTTTTTGCCCTACTTAGGCATAGTTGGTAACGTTCCTTTGTTTTTAATGTTAGACATAGATTTTTCTTTTCTCATCTTATTACTTATCATTCATATTTAATGCTGCACACAGAATTATCTTTTAGACTCTTTTTACCTTTTGATTTCTTATATTTAATGACACACCCAATTGTTTGATATCCTTTTTTTCCCTAGGAACCTGTCACTGCTCTCTATTTAGCTGCTTTGAACTAGCTTTCATCTTTTAGTATTTATATCATCTAAGTCCTTGTGTATCATAATGCATTGTTCCTCATTATTTACTCCTTCTGACTATAATGCCATTCTCTTCAAACTAATGCTATTTTTTTCTTTGTTTCCTGCTCTTTGTTTTTAATTTTCCAAGTCAGATTTACGCTTATTACATGACTCCCACACCTTAGGTATTGTCATTAACCTCAGATGTGAGACTTTATCAAAAGGGCTTTCAGAAGCTTGTCTGAAATGTCTTACCTACAGTAACTCGTTTGTCGTCTGCAACTGAGGAGAGTTATTGAATGACAGAAGGCTCCTCTCCCTGGAAGCTAAGTGCCCAACCCTCTGAGTCCTTTGTTTGAATGTAGGTCTCCAACATGGCAGCCTACAATAGGAGCACTTGACAAAAGGATTGATTTTACATCCAGCACTGGAAGAATGCATATAATTTCCATGTATTACATGGTGTATATACTACATAATTTGAAACATTTTTTTCTAGCTACATTCAATAGCTTGTTTGAAGCCTTTGCTGTCTTCATTGAATGTGATTTCTATTATAAAAAATGGCATTAACTTTAGAGTTAAACTCTCAACACTGGCAATCATTACTACAGAATTTTACCAGATATTATGAATTGTTTGCCTGCCAACCAAAATCCAAATCTGAGTGCAATGAAGTCTATGGAGAGATCCTTACTGTAAATGGATGAGTTTATCCTATAGATGCTTCAATAAAGGATTTTGCTTAATCTGCCTTTACATTTAAAAATACTTTAAATCCTGATGATTCATAAGGAAAAGACTCAGTACATAAGGAAACAATGTAATCCCTTCAAGAAAGTCAGTGCTATATTTTGATTCTGAATACTTTGGGAAACGCTGTTTATCCCATTTCAAGGAAAGTATTTCAACATTGATGAATGATGAAAGTGGAGTACAGGAAAATCTCTCATATGAGTAGGATGGGGAAAAACCTGGAACTTCTATGTTGGGAACGAGGTAAGTAGTAGCTGATATGGTAAAAACATAAACAAAACCCCAAGCAGTAAAAAGCAGGTGATCAGGAACACCTATTCTCCATGCCTTATCCTTCAGAAATAGGAGACATTTGTTTAAATTATAGGGCAGTAAATTCAAATTGGACTTTAAAACTCACTGTCACCACATCTCAGTGGCCAGAAAAATGCTGGAAAAAAAATCTCATACTTAGTACTTGAGGCTATATTGAACAACAGAGACCAAGTCAGGACTTCCAGGAAACAATGGTCAGAAGGCATTTATTCCACCTCTATCTTCAGCACCTTTCTCTAATGCATCTGTTGCTTGCTATTACCTGAGACTATGCGTATCACTGATAACCTGAATGACACCTTCTGTTGGTGCTCACTGCAAATTGTGTTAATAGGAAATAAATTAAATCCATTAGAACTACTGTCTTCACAGCTGACTTTAATTCAAAGACGCTTTGAATCAAGACATAATCAAACTTTTAGCCCTGAGGCTTCACAATCATGTTAGACTGATCAAAGGGGGAAGTTTTGTGTTATGTTTAATCTAATCTAATTGAGAACTGCTACTAACACAGGTGGTTTTGCTCTCCTTCCTGTCATCCCTCCTCATATGATCCTGCCCTTCTTAATTCTTTGTGCCTGTTTGTTTGGTTCACCTTTCTGATCTAGTTCATTCTGCAGCTACTTACGTGTTATATCTGGTACTAAGCAGGCACTGGGAAAAATATGAGTAGAAGATCATGATGGCCCACTTTTGGCCCACTGGATTATGCTTAATGAAAGATGTGCACTTAGGTCAATTTTTCTTCTCATACCTATATGCATGTTCCCCTTCCAGTTTTTGACAGCTAGAGTGGTCATATAGCCTAGCAGATTTTTTTTTTTTTTAATATATAATTCATACCATAGCTTAAAATAAGTAAAGCTAATGCAAGGGAATAGCAAGAAAGCCCTGGTCAGAACTTGAAGGTAATTATGGACAGAATTGTCCTTTCTAGTGGCTGCTTGGTTTAGGTTGATTTAAGCTGGCTGTGGAGCTATCAAAAAATGCCAGATTCAGGTTCCTGTAACGAGTGTATTTCACACAACCTTTCAAAACACAGTGAAATAGGTCGTATAGAAACCATAGTCTTGTACCGAAAAAATCTTTCTGTCCTAGAGAGTTCAATACGAGCTCTGTTTCTGATCTGAGAGTCTTAGATTACTTGAGGCTATATCCAGGATAAACAACATAGAGAATTGTACACAGAAATAAAAATGTAAGTGCTGCAGGGCAGACAGCAAGCATTAAATATGTTCCTCACAATGACTCATCAGACTCCAAAGATGAATTACTCCAGTTAGCACTAGATTAAGTTGCCCTTGCCAGGTGTTTGTCTAACATAGTAGGATAACCTGTTTGGGTAGTGTTTGGGCTGCACAGATGTTTGGGTCCCTGCTTTCAGCTCAACTTTAGAAAAGAATGCTTAAACTGTACATGGCAGTAAGACAGGGAGAGTGAGAGAGGGAGAGAGAAAAAGCATATATGGCATTCTGAGGTCTAAATATGTCTTGCAGAACTCTGTGACAGTGAGATGTATTGACAGAGGTCAGTTAAATTTACTCGGTAGAAAATGCATCACCAACAGAGTTATGCAGACTGTATCTTTGCTCATCAGTATAATTTCTGTCCTGTAGGTACTGAATAGAAGTCCGTTTTCTGGAAATCCCATCCCTGCCTTGCTAGAGTGAAATGGATCTTCTTTTTATACCCTTTTAGCCAAGGCACCAAAATTACTTTGAATATTGATGACACTACAAACTTAAATGTTGCTGCATTCTTGTTTTACTCTTAAAAAACAAAATAAAACAAAACAAACAAACAAAAAAACAAAACAGGAGAGAGGGAGGAAAACTGCAAAATAATTTGTTAATGGAACTCTTGGATAGGAAGAATAAAATGTGAGTCAGTCATTCTCCAAATTTAAAGGAGTAAATCTACCAAGGGATCATCCCAGCCAACTCCATAGAGAAATCACCAAAGCCAAAAGCGGTTTTAGCAATATTTACTGATGAACCAATTAAAGCATTTTATGAACTTTGTCTTTATCCTACATTCTCAGCAATTTCCCAGATTGTGTTGAAACTGAATGGTCTACTAAATAAAGATGTCTATAAAGTTTAAAAGAGTATGAAATTGCTTAAACAGGACCTCATTGGGCAAGGCAGGCTAGCATTTGAACATGAATTAATGTGAGTGTTAGTTTCTGCTTTAGTGGCCTCATCATTACTTGTTTAGAGGTGTTTAAAATCCACACTTCTGAAGAGCTACACCTATCTAAAAGTCTAACGGAGTTAGACTTTTATCATTGTTGGGTATACGCCTCAACTAGTTAGGTATAGCCAAGACTACTTAAAGGTGATATGAACATCAACACAGATTCTTTAGAGATCATTTCCACTGGTGTTGCTCAATGGCTACTTGGAAACAGATGCAGCAGTTCATTATTTTCTTCTCAGCTACCTACCAGCATATATGCCCACCCTCATGGAAAATTTTCTAAATAGGACCTTTTGTTCCTACTTATCAGTTTGCTGAAGGGTTGGATAAAATCTGCCTTAGCAATATCCAACCACATTACGTTAATAAAACCATGGCCCTATTAATAGTCATCTCATCTTTCTCCATCTGTTTTCTGCACATATATGTGTGTGTGTGTATTACCTGTGCCTATAAAAACACACACAAACCTATACATTCATGTGTTACATACGCTCCTGTCCACATAATAGGTATAAATATATTTAAATTATTTAATTTGATGATTTAGACATAACAGATATATACAAACATAAAACAGATTTATAATTGTAAATCACCAATGTACTTAATTCAGTAAGTTTTCATGACTTAAAGTTTACTAAAACCACCTTTCAATAGAGTTTTTAATCAAAAGGTTCTTTCCCAGATACTAGGCAGATGAGTTGCTTAATAATTCAGTGGACCCATAATAGATAGATTCAAATCCTACACTGTGGTAAAGTTTCATTAATTTGTTTCTGCTTATATTGAGCTCAAGTACCTGAAGTTCTTGTTGCATAACGGCACGCTGACAGGGAAGGGACGATGCAGGAAGAAAAGGAAATTACATGATTATTTTTAGGAAGTTTCATCATTCCCACTGGAGCTGAAGCACATTATAATTGTACTCAAATGCACATAACAATGTAATTCATTTTTCAGAGCATTAATAACTTGAAAATATCAATAAGCCTCACAGTAACAGGTTAAAATTCATTGCACTTCTTATGATAAAATGAAAATTGCATCAACTTTCAGCAGATATACTATTTCTTTGATGCTTCATGCCTATTACACTGTTCATATTGTGCTACATACTGTAACTTAACACAATATGGCTCTTCAAACTGGATATGGCTCACATTTGAAATACTGACTGGGGGAATAATACAGGGTGACATGGATGGAATGAAGGACTTTGATGCTGTTTGATTTTGAACTCCTTTACATTTTTGGCTATAAGTCAAATTCTAAAGATAAAATGGTATTTGCTCATCATCACTGGCTTGAATGTTTAAAGGAAATTTGTGCATGCATAAACTATTCATTTAATATGAAGGAATGGATTAATTGCATTTTGCATTTTTCAATTCAGCTGAAAATTGGTGCTATTAATGATGCTGACAGGCAGGGGCCAGGAACCTGAGTCTATAAAGCATTTTCATACTGTAGGCATTCTCTCCCTTGACGGTTTCTTTAGGAATCTTTTATAGGAGCTGATAAAGCACCAAATGTCTGAGGTGTTCAAATTCCATACTGAGAAGAACCGTATAATGCCCTGATAGACATTTTGAATTGTAAAACCTTGTATCGATATCTTTTACTGCTACTTATGACCATCTTAATTCCACAACATTTTATTACACTGTTCTGAAGGAGTAGAATCTAACTTTGATATTTGTATGTTTATAACTGTGATCAAATTGTTTTCTTGTATGATCAAATTGACACACAGAAGGGAAGAAAAACCCAGAAACAAAATAAAACAAATTTGAAAGCTATAATTGAATTTAAGTATACCATCTCTAAAACATTCTTGCTTTATTATGTTACCTCAGATATTAACTACATTATAACTTAAGTTAAAATTGAATCCATATTACATTGCTTTTGTTTTTTTTCTATATACATTTTTCCTGTATATAGTTATTGAATAAATTATTTCATAAAACTCTATTGCCTGTAAAACTTGGTGGGGAAGCAGAGGATGATCAACATACCTAGTGATTCCCTTTGGCTGGGTCTCAGAACATGAGTGGAATTTTTTTAGTGTCTAAATATTAAACATTGATTTCTTTCTCTCCTTTTGTTTAGTTTCCAGTAAATTGAAGTTTAATGTATAGTCCCTGACACTGGACTTCTACACTATCTGTTCTATAGTTTATAATCATGCTTCAAGCAGATGGACTGTCGCTAGCAGGACTTTTGAGTATGACACTTAGTTTTTAAAATGTATTTCATATGTCATTTTTTCTGAGAAGGAAGGTAAAACTATAGTGGTTGATAGTAAATCCAGAGCATACAAAAAATTTGTAAAACATGCAATCATGGCAAAGAATGTATCTTTTAAATGTTATATACATGAAACAATTAACATGACCAAATTGTATAAATAGACTTACTAAGATAGCATCAGAATCAGAACTACTAAATGTCATCTTTGAGAATTCAGGGAGTAGATTGGGTCATTTATAGAATTAGTTTTTACAAGTCCCTTAAGTAAGTACTAGGTATGAGATCAGAGAAATACTTCAATAAATCCTTTAGTACCTTGAGGAAAATTGCAGGCAGCAAAAGTTCATAAGCAAAAAATCATATTAAATTAACCTGCCAGCAGAGAAAATTCAACAATTTGCCACAGAAGGTAGGATTAATGCAGTGGAAAAAATAGGTACTGCTTAATTCCTCTGACTTCAGTAAAGTTCTAACATATTAAATCAAGGATGAATTTGAAATATTTTTAAAGAAATCACAAGAAATGTGGTATGTATAGCAATGTGTAGAATGAGAGCTTGAAATAAAAAAAATTAAGAATAATAAATAACAGCATTATCTTTGGTTAGGATTGATCTCTGATTAGATTTTTTTTACTTTGGACAATAGTGTTACTAATGATCTGCAAAACCCAATGCTGTTCAAGTCTTATTTAACATCTTCATGAACACATCAGAAGAAGATAACAAAGGTAGAGCTGAGTAAATTACGTAAGGTGAGTATCTTTCCTTTTGAGGAACATAACTTTGAATATCATCATCCAGATATCATACAGAACATTTTTTATTTGTTTCTGTCACACTGCAGGAAAGAGATTCTGCTGTCTGTTATACCAGATTTGAGCAGGGAAAGACGTGAAACAGCATTTTCACTCCAGGTAGTTTCTGACTAAATTTCTTGTCTGACTAAAAGGAAGGAGAGATTTACAATATGGTGAGGAAGGAGAGATTTACAATATGGTCATTGATTGGAGAACTTCAAGTACGGAGTTCTGAAAAAAAGATTAAAAGAATTAAATATACATCATCTTGGCCAAATAAAAGTTAGAAGCGGTTATAATGACAGGTCTATGAATATTTGAGGGAGTAATGCCAAGCAGGGTCATATAAAAAGGAGAAGGAGAAGGCTTATTGAAAATTACTGATCAAATCAATAAAATAATAAAATAATTTCCTTAGATAAGTTTGTCAAACTAAAGCCAAGTGTGGAGAAAAGATCGTGAATGTAATATGAAGACATATTCTGTGCTGGCAGAGAGTTGTACTTATGACACAGTATGTATTTCACAATTTTAGATTTTATGATTCTGTGATCCTTTATAGCCTAAGAGAGATTGGGCTAAATATCCTCCTCCTGAGACTACTTGAAAGATTAAAGTGGGGGTACTGGAAATTCCTAAAGAGTCTGAAAAACTTACTGCTATTGGTATAACTTCTCACAGTGAAACGACTAAACAGTGATTAGTAATGATTCTGGCTCATAAAGTTTATTTCACATATACATTTACATATGTACATTATTATTTCTACATCTTTCACTTCTTGTGTCTATAATCTCTATAATCAGAAAGATACTCCCAAACTGGAAGTTGGGAGGCATTTTAACTTCTTCTGTGATTGCCAAATTCTGAACAATTTTTGGAGATTTGGGATCTATGCCTCTGTTTCAGTTACAAAAGCTTTGGGATTATAGGAGTTGTATGCTAAACTCTTTCCTATTCCAGTTTATTTTTCTGAATAGGAGAATTCAAGAGGTTGACCTTATGTCTGTGTGTACCCATTCATTCATCATTTTACCAGATGTCTTACGAAGAACAAGTTATACTTGTTATCTTGCAGGTATCCTTATCAGAGAACTTTATCAGAGATGAGCTAAAAACCTAAAACAGTAGTAACAGTATCACAAGGCCAGTCAACAACGTCTGTTGTTATGTTCTTGGTGTGTGATCTTAGCTTCATTATTTCCACTGCTTTCAGATACGTCTATATTCTTCCACAAATACTCACCTCCTAACAAAAAGGGACAGAACTTTTCATCTATGAAGAAATAAATTTCTTCAGGAATCTGTTCAAAGAATTTGTGCATCTACTTCTAGTGGTCCAAAGTAATAAATAAATAAACAGGTGTGGCATTTCAATGCAAAGTAGTGTGTTTGAAATTAAAGCAGTCAAGGACCATCAGCTACCAGGCTAAATCTGTGCAAATATTCTGTTCTGTATTGAGGATGCACTCACAGAAACATCATCCCACTTAGTGCTTCATTACAGGCAAGAAGTAATATCACTGTCCACTGGTGGTAAGCTTTCAAAGTAACAAAGTATCACATTTGAAGAAAACTGATGTGAATAAGAGCACTCCACTGATCGGAAGACTGATGCAAGTGAGTTTCAATGTCTCCAGCTTCATCAGCAACACACTTATTAGCTGTGGCCAGAGAGGCTGATACTAGCATAATGAACTGGTCTTCAGCCATGAGCCTGCATGTTGGTGTCTGCTGACTAATCAGTACTCAGCAGAGGTCATCAGCAGTTCTGCCAGGGTCATCAACTACTCAGATTCATTTCCATAATTAGTAGCAGTCACACTGTTAACACAGCTCAACCAACACCCAAACGAGGCCAATTCATACAATTGTTTGCATGGCTTTAGTGGACTTTTGTCAGCTAGCAAAATGCCAGTGCCACAGCAACAGTTCACACTGCTCCCTGGAGTGACTTTCAGTGTTACTCATCACACATCCCCCTTCACTCTCTAAAAGTTAGGAATCTGGTTCAAATTAGTCTATCTAGGCTTCCTCTTGAATCATCAGAGAAAGAGTTTCTTCTCAGAAATAATGCATCAACAATAGTGTAAGAGCCTATGAAAAAATGAGTTGCCCCTTGGGAGATGCTTCTCTCTTTCTGTTGACTGAAGAGCAAGAAAGCCTAGATAACCTAGAGCTGAGGCTACTCACCCCAACTTTTAGAGGCCTGTGTTACTTGAGATACAACTGTAAGGTCAAGAGCAACAACATCAATATAAAACTGAACTAATAATAAAATTTGTAGGCTCTCATGACTTCTGGGTTGGCAAGTACCTGTCTGCAGTGCTTGTCATTGGAAATTTGTCAGGGCTTATGGAATGAGATGGCTATGCACCTTTTACAGGTTAAGGATCCCATCATTTCTGGTACAATGCTATTAATCAGGCATACTTTGCAGTTGCATAGGAATCTGTCGTGGTTTAATCTGGCAAGCAGCCAAAAACTGTGCAGCTGCTCGCTCACTCCCCCTGCCCCCCAGTGGGACGGGGAGAGAATCGGAAGGGTAAGAGTGAGAAAAACTCGTGGGTTGAGATGAAGACAGTTTAATAGAACAGAAAAAGGGAAAATAATAATGATAATGATAGAATATACAAAATGAGTGATGCACAATGCAATTGCTCACCACCCGCGCTGACCGATAACCAAGTAGTGATCGCTACTTCCTGGATCATGCCTACCCTTCATATACTGAGCATGACGTCACATGGTGCAGAATATCCTGTTGGCCAGCTGGGCTGGCTGTCCTGATTATGTTCCCTCCCATCCTGTGTACCTAGCTCAGTCAGTAGGCACGGGAGCTGTCCTTGGACTAGGAGGGCACTTAGCAACAGTGCATTATCAACATTCTTCTCATACTAAATCCAAAACAGAGCACTAAGAAGAAATTTAACCCTATCCCAGCCGAAACCAGGACAGAATCACTGGGAAGTTGTACAATAAACTGCTTGTTAGGCAACAAGCTCTGTGCTGTAAGAGTGTGACACCCTTTGGCTTTATTTTCCTATCCCAAACTAAATCTGTCTACCTGTTTAGATGCTTTTACACTGCTAACACACGTGAATAGAATATGTTAACTAGAGATAGTAAAAGAGTGATGGGTAGATCTATGTAAGAATCTTTTAATCACATTTCCTCGTACCTGACTCTATAAATGAGTCAAGTCATTGGGTCAAGTTCATAATTCTTATTAAGCCAAACATTTGATTTTTCCTTTAAGTGTGCAAACATAGGATTTCATCTACTGCACAACGCTGTGATAAAATCTTTGTACATTGGTTAAGGTCCTGGAGGCTGTATGAGTAACAGCATGAGAATAGAACTGCTGTTTAAGATATGTCTCACTAACTGGTAAAGGAAGAAAGAAGGATACTCATGTTCCCTTAGTACAGTGCCATTCTTTCAGCTTTCATGACCAAGGTGACATGATCCATGTGATTAAAGGGAATTTCTGTAACAAATCATCTTGTTTCTATAAAATAAAATAAAAGAGTAGGTGAAGAAGTAAGAATAATTATCAGAACTCAGGAAAACAAGGCTTGATCTGTTGGCACGATACATAAAGCTTAGGAAGAGAGCATACCCCAGTATAGACATTGAAATAAAAACGTTAAGTTACGGCCCCACTTCTTAGGAAAGCACAGGTCATTCTTCTCCAAAATAGCCCTAATAGTGTGCTCCAACAGAAAAGAGATATCTGCATTTTCAGTATAACTATAGAATCAGAAGAATTTGCTACCTCCAACTACACCATCATTTTTCTGTCTTTTCTAACCTTAGACTATAGGGAAGACCCCAATGCATCCTTCTATGATCAGGGTCTAAATACAACAAAATTGACCTTTGATCATGTTAAATGTGAAGTGTGAAAGAGCCTAATGTGTAACATGGAGAAAGACTAATTTGGAAATTTCCATGGCTACAGAGAAAGACCAGGCTCAGAGCAAACCATATACTCTGCAGAAGAATACAGAGTGATATGCTGCAAAACACCAAATAATATATTGAGCATGTACAGTATAATGAGAAGAATTAGGTCAGGAGAATGGGGGCAGGTAATTAATTTTTTATCTCAGTGCAGAATTGGTGAGACCGTATTTGAGTGCTTTACACTGTTTTGGGCTCCGTAATACAAAAAAATTTTTCTGAATTGGAAAGAATCCAAAAAAGAGGATAACAAAAATGATAAAAAAAGTTTATTAAGAAAAGAGAATTTGCAAAGCCTGGGGAAAGTAGGACTAAGGCACAACATGAAAGCTATTTCTAAATACCTGCAGGGGATTAACAAAAAAAGTGACTGGGGGTGGAGTAGGGAGAGAAAATGTATTTCAGCAATCAGTTCAGGTACAAGAAAAATAATTACCTCAAATTAGCTTTGCAAAAAGGAAAAAAAAAAAGGTGTCTGTGTGGAGCTTGCAGTCAGTCTCACACAAGTCAGTTCATTGACTTTCTGAGTAGGGAAACTGAGGTCTATATAGTATAAAAGGATGTGTTCAAATACCAGTTATTTGTCAATGGTAAGGAAATATTTGTCAGTGTGGGCATAATTTTCTTCCTTTTCTGGAACGCTGACTATGGGCTAAAAAAATCTGTTGCTTTTTCTTTCTTTCTTTTTTTTTTTCCCCTTAAAAAAACACCTAACTGTTAACACTGAAATGTTGATAGAATCTTTACTGAAAACCAAGATTTTCAAATATATGCTCAATATCTGAGCAGACAAATAAAATATGAATAAAAGTGTATGGAACTATATAACTAATTTGTTCCCACATGTTTGACCAGGAAGGCAAAAGGTTGATTTTAACTTACAGTCATCCCAAGTGTTCTTAAAGTTTCTGAATAGTATTTCAGTATCGGACAAGTTAATATCTAACTACTGAGTCGTCTTTTCCACTATTCAAAAAAAAAAAAAGCTAAATTCAGGTGGAAACATAGCCATGTCTGTACACTTAGGCTTATGCGTACTTCCTGAGTTATCATATGCCATGTATATTATATACATATGGGCAAAGACCTGTTAGGGAAAGAAAACTAGAAAACAGTGATAGGAGTCAATTTTTAGCTAGGTCCTGAATACATACTGCGTGTGTCCAAATGCAAAATTGTGAGAATAAAAAATGTTTCCCCTCCCCCCCCCATTTAAATTATAGTTACATTCTCTGCAGTGGAAATGTATAAGACTGCTCAACAAATGTCAAAGCAAGCTGAGTCTTCACGAAGCTCTAAGAATCCCTGAAATTCCCTACTCTTTGTGTTAACAAGAGTCTAAAACTAGAAAATCATCTTATTAGCTGCACTTGATAGCATACACATTAACGAAATACCCCAAGAGAGAATGTTTTCCTATACTAATAAAAGGATAATTTTTAAAAAATTCAGAACCATGGGATATTTGGTTTGGGGTTTTTGTCTGTTTGCCTGTTTTTCACTTTGCATTTATTCTAAAGTGAATTTTGATTTTTTTGCTGTTTATCAGTAAAGAGCTGTGATGAATCATCTCTTTAAGGTTGAACACCTGAAATCACAACAAATAACTTTTAATTTCTTAGAAAAACATACAAATTGAAGCACAAAAATACAAAATGAAAAGGCATTGATCCATATGTAATCAGAAAGTGCAAATTACTCTCCCATGAATAAGAATACTTTAGAAGCTTCCTCCTGATCTCCTAAGCAGTGAAAGAATTTTAGCTGTGTGATAGCTCTGGACTATAATGGGAACTGTTGCTTAATTAAAATAACTACAGAATTTTAAGAGCTAATTGTCAATTTCAGTTTTCTGCTTTACATGTTTAATTATATACAGCAGCTATATGAATGCATTGCAGATCTGACAAATGGTGAAAGCAATACACTTTTAGTGGCTGGAAATAAGCCGTTGGCACTAAGCAGATAACATTTACGACAATAAAATGAAATATACATTCCAGTTTTGAATTTAGCCATGTTTATTAAGGATGAAAGAATTTCTGTGAAATTCTGTGAAAAGGATGAAAGAACTCCCTGCTCTGGAGTGTACATTTAAATTTCACATCACGTCACCTCCAGCTAATTGTTAAACTGGGTCAGAGAATTCTGATCCATTATGTTAACTCTTCATTGAGGATTTGGTACCTTCCCGAGTCACATACCTAACCTCAGTTCAGGAATGAATGTACTAATTAATTTGACTAGTTCCAATTAAGTGATAATTATTTTGCAGCAAGATTATTTATGGTTGATATGGACTTTTCCTGGACCTTGTTGTATTTTCCTCTCTTTCCTTAATGAAAAGGAAAAAACGAAATCTTGTATCTTTCTAACATCTATTTCTAAGGAAGAACAATCAAATGTAATTTCTTAGGTTTCCTAGCACTTACAGAAAATTGTCTATGTGAAATGAGTCCAACGGCTTTAAGCCAACAAACACATCTGGATAAACCTTTTGTGTGGTAGCATAAGACTGCCACAGCACAGATACAAATCTCTGTTCACATAGAAAACCCTACAGAATTGCATGCTCTGTGCTGCAGTTGTTCTGTTACTTTCATTTATCATTTCAAGCTGTGTTATTTTGATGGCTTTTCAGTTGCAGGACTACCAGTGCTGATGCAGAGATAATGAAATACTGAAAGCATCAAACAACAGGGATGTCTGTAACTGGTAATGGGCATCCTTCCTCAGTTTATTAACTCCAGCTGTGCTGTTTGACAGTTTTTGTGAAGAAGTACAGCACAACGTGAGAATACTGAACAGAGAATGAAGAAGCTAGTGTCAAGAAGTAAACTGTGTCACACATAATCCCTACAAGTAGACTTGCAGAATGTGGAAATCATCATAATCTTTTCAAAATTACAATCTTCATCTTCAGCAGGACATAAAGTGACCGACATAGAGACCTTCAGTGCAAGTCTCATAGTACAGAACTTCTATCACAGTGCAGTTATTTTCTGACATGAACTGTGTTGCCAACACCTTACATACAGTCAGTAAAGAAGATACATGAAAGTATCTAGTCTTTGTTAATAATAAGATTAGGTGCGATTTAAGATTAGATATTTAAATGATAGCACCGCTTCCGAGGAACTCAACAAAATACTTGGGATTCATCGTTATCGTTAAAACTTTGTCCAGAATAACATGTGGAGGTTATTATATAGAGCACTGAGCACCGAGAAGGACTGTTGAGGAGGAAATAGACGCGACCTAATGTTGCAGATCTTGCTTCTTATTGGTGGTTATCCTTGGTTTTTAGGGTTTTTATAAGTGTCTGAAGGTGAACACGCCAGGGGACTTTGGAAAACCTGTGAAAGCTTTTTAATATGTACACTAAGTGGGAGTATTACACAGTGTGTTCTCAAAAGTGTATGTTGATTTAGACATGCCACAAAGGCCTGTTCTGTGTGAGCTGTTGTGAACGGGCCCCACAAGTAACTGTGGGTGTGGATGGAGAAGTACTTATCAGAAAATAGTAGGCCAAAGAGAGCAAAAGTGTCTGCTGGGAGATACTGCTTGAATGTCTCGCCAGAACTGATAAGCTCTGGAGCCTAGTGGCTCTGATGAATCTGCAAGAACTGTTAAACTCAGGACACTAAGTGTCTGTCCAAGGCCCCAGCACACAGTAACACCAACAACAGGTTGTATAGCTCAGGCCACACCCAATCCTACAGCATTATATATACATCTGAAACAAAGAACTTTTGAGGGACTTTATGACCACCTACCAAGGAGTCATTGGCAAGTCAGTAGGACCCTTGCCTTCTTGGTAAAGAGCTGAGTTTGGCCTTCCAGCTGTTCCTGCAGCTGCATACCTATGAGTTTGTGCGAGGAAATAATTGAATGAACCATGTCAATGCTTATCTGCTGTTAATAATAAAAACTTAATTATTAAATAAGTGTTCTAATAAATTGGTTGTGATCTGTGCCTCTCCTGAGTCAGTCTCCTACCACAAAGATTTACAGCATTCAAGCACTGTGGTAAGCAGCCAGTGCAGGTAGCCAAAGCCTCCCACCAGTTCCAGTGGGTGTAGCTAAAGCACACAGCAACCTTCAAGAAGTGTTCTTCTTTCCCAAGTCTGGTATTTATATCTAGTGCAAAGGCTCCAATCAACTGATAAAAATGTCCTGTTGTTAACAAAGGGCGCCACGTACCTGTTGTCTTCATGGGAAATTGGTGGTGGTGGTGGGGAGGGCAAGGGGAAGGAAGAAAGCAAAACTACTTTGAATGGATGAAGAAATGAATGTATCTTTTTTTTTTTTTTCAAATTGATCATTTATATAAACTGTTACAACAGCATCAAATGGGGTAAGATTGCTGCTGTTACCTACCTCTCTTACCTGAAGGTGCTTTGATGTTAAGGTCAATGTAATTGATGATAGGCTGGAATCCGCAGTTGTCAGAATACAAGGCTGTTTGCACTCATACCCTGGGGTTTTCTGTCACCAGCTCTCCCTACCATTAAGTCACAGGCTTGAAATTTTTTGCTATTACTGCGGCTTGTCAAAAAACAGGGCGGTACCCAGCAGCCTGGTTGTAAACCTAAGGAATGGGTACAGGTGAAGGTTACAAGAGAGGAAATAATGTTCAGAAAAGCATTCAAAAGGTGTTGCCAAGCCTGCTCGGAAGGTGTAAAATAACACAGATTAGTAAAATATGCAGGTTGGTTATGCCATAGCTGAAACGGAGGTTCAAAATAGGGTCTGTTGATTGTTTTTAGGTGGCTTTCAATTACAGGCTAATGAATGCCTCTGTAAAATGGTATGTGTGTGTATGTGTATATAAAATACCAGCGTGTCTAAATGATAAGAAAAGTATGTGGGGGGTGGTATTGGATATAGATAGAAGCAGAAGGCAGAACCATTAATGTATGCTTTTATCTCTTTGGAAAGCAGTAAGAGTGAGTGTGGCAGCATGCCAACTGCAAGACCGCAGGACACAGCAGCCCTGCCTACTTTCGGATGGTGACTGCTGCTGAATTGTATGCACTAGCTGCCAGGATCATTCTAGCTCAACCTGCAGACTATGTTTTCTTGGAAATGTCATACAGGTCCAGTATGTTAGCAAGTCATGTCTTTTATTCTTCTGGAAAGCTCATATTCTGCTGTTGAAGAAGGAAAAAAAAGGGAAATAAATTTTTTCCTGACATTAAACAAGATCACAAATTAGGGTTGATGAGCCTTTTATATCTTCCTTAATTGGCTGGAAGGCTTGAGGGAGCCATGAGTCAAAGTGCTGGTGAGCTGGATGTATGCCTACTGCCTAATGACAGTTCTACTTTGTTAAAAGGATGCTACTGACTAATCTCAGTACTCCTTTCCAATACCGGGACTGACATTTGGGAAAGATATTTTAAAAAAAAATCTACCTGCCTGTGGCATTGGTAACATCTGGGAGTAAACTGTCTGTAAGTGCCCCAACAAATACTATGACTATGTGACAAGGAGAATCATAAATGTGGTCACAATCTTTCTCTTGTGTTCCTTCCTGATAGATTGCCTTTATGACACTTCCTAAATTTCAGTGAAAGTAAGACAAGCAAAAGACTGGGCTTCAGTCTAACTCTCAGTTGGACCCTAATACTAAAAATGGGTGAAAAACAAATGCTTGGAAAATCACCCAGCACCAAAATATAATGTTGGGTATAATTTAGTTCAAGTCTGGCACGTGTATAAACATACCAGTTACAGCAGAACAGGCTTGTATCACAAAAGCCCAGTATCTAAAAGCTGAGAATTTTTCCATTTCTCCTCAAGGTTTGAGAAGCTTCAATTTTTTGGCTGTTTTGCTTTGGTCTTTGTAGTGTCAGAAGAGGTGTTTTCATTTTCACTGGTGTCACTGACACCTTAACAAGTCTGGAGCCACAAGGCAGAAATAGCAGTACAGTCCCTGATGCACCGCTCAGGAGACACACTTCTGAGCTGGCCTGGAAGGACACTTTATGCCATCCATCCGTTTGATGCACCAGGTAGCCCTAGGTGTTTCTCCTGAGGCTGGCAGCACAGAGGTAAATTCAGCCTACAATTTTTGAAAGACAGCCACCCATAGGTAACAGAGATGCTCCAGCTTACATCTGGACCTCAGTCAAATGGTCAATTAGTCACTTTGGTGGTTAAAAATCTGCTCAGTGGATTAAGTCTCTCTAGATTCCAGAAAAAAAAAAAAAAGGAAAAAAACAAAGTCAGTGGTGGGATTTTCAGAATCACTTAAAGTTGGCCTAACACTGCTCTGATATGAATGGTTTTGATCTTACCCTCGACCTAATGTCTGCTTTTCTTGTGCTCTGTTATCCCCTCTCTCAGTCATTTCTATAGGCTCTTTCCTCACATGTATATGCATGGGACATTTTTGCTAGAAGGTTTTAGTTTTCTCCCATGTTTCACCCAATATAAGTTTAATCTTTTTGATCCATATTATTACAATACTCTGCAAAAGAAATAACAATACACTGCCTATTTTGAAGCTGCCCACTTTGAACATAGAAAAACTAAATGCCTGAGTTTGAAAGAGAAGAGAAAAAAGTTCTACAGAAATGAAATGAAAAACTTTTCTTAACTACCCACACAATGGCTTACTCAAGCCAGTGATATCATGTTTCTTTCTTTCATCACCTCTAAATGCCTGCACAAAGGAGAAAAAAAGGAAAGCTAAAAAAATATATTACATTCTCCTGCTCCACTTGCAAAACACAAGTCTTCATTCAAAGCCTGGTAAACCTATTAAGGAATCTTTTGTTGTTTAAGACACTCATATATCATGCAGCGTATCACCTTATTCTTCAGCAATCACTTTCTCCACTCAAAGCTAGTATTTTGACTATGAAAAATGCAAAAGTTTTTCCTTGTCTTGGATTCGCACTTTTAAATGGTGCATGATAAAGAGTGGCAAATAGTCTTTTACCATTGTGAATCCACCAAACCAAAATATATTGCACTTGTCCTTGAGAAGTCAATGTATACAACTGGGTTCACTATAGTGGTAATGACCCACTCCAATTTTCAATATTCTTCTTAGCATTATATAAATCTTAGCAAAAGCTTACAGTGAATTACTTTGACTTTCAGTACTGTGGAGACTACGCATGCCAGGAACACACAGCAAAACACCTTACAGCAAATCAGAACTAATCCTTAACAAGAAAACAAGCAATTTTTTTCTTCTAAGTAGGAGATACTTTGAAAGGAATGTTAAACTTTATTTCCAGCATCTCTTTTCTGATTGTCAACTAAATGTACTTTAGTCCGTCAGGATGGAAATGAAGAAATAATTCACAAGAACAGTCCTGGAATTCAGGGAGCTAATCCAGCTTACACCATTTATGTCCTCATCTTATACATATGAGGATGTAAATGCAAAATCCTTTAAGTGATGTAGGATTTTGGCATACATTTTTCTGAAACATGCCATGTTGCTAAATAAAATATTTTTCATCATTCCTTTTATTTATGTTGACCCCGTTCTGGGTATTTAAGATGTTTGGTCTAAGCTCTTCCATTCCAGCTTTGCAAAAAGGATCTTTCCAGATAGCAAAGAAAATCAAGACTTTTCTCCATATTAACAGCTTAAACTTATTTTTTCCATACTAGTTCCAATTAGTTTTTTTCTTCTGATCAGTTGTTCTATTTATCAATGAATGCTCAAATAAAAAGAGGAAGAATTTGATAGACAATAGGCATGAAAATACAACCAAAGGAAGCTAAAATGTATGCTGTTTTCTCTTCAGGGAAAACAGGCATTTGCATTTCTCTAAATAGGAGACATGAATCCTGTGTTACCAACAAATACTTTTTGTATTGTAGACAGTGGTCAGCCCTGTCTTACATCCTTTTGTAATCAAAGGAAATCGGAACTGCAGTAAATGGCTGTATCAGTTGCCTAAAAATTATATCAATAGTTCTGTTCTAATTTAAACAAACCTTACTGACTGCACTGCCATTAGCAGTTATACATACTTGTGTGTGTGGAAGGATTATGAGTAGTTTATATTGGGTTGAATTATAGCTAGGTGCTTGTTGGATTAATTAATTAATTAATTTATTTACTGACCTGACAATTAATAGTTGAGTTTGATGTAAGCTTTCTGTTTCAAAGTTACCATTTTACAAATGGTAAGTATTTTCTGGCTTTTCATGAAACTAACTACTCTTTGTGAATCATTGAAAGCTATGCTGCTTCTGACTGACAAGATAGTGACTTGCTTAGAAATTTATTATAACTTTAATAGGGAAAACTGCTCATAGACTACACTTTTGGAGAGACCTGTGGAATTCTCAATACAAAAGTAAATAGCATTTGGAGACTATGAAAAAACTATCTAGCTGGAGTAACAATAATAATAAAAATATTCCGTATTCCTCTAACTGGAAAATAGACAGCTGAAACCAGAAAAATCTAGCCAGGCAGGGAAATGTATTAGAGGCATTCTCTATCTCCTCCTACCTGATTCTAATGGGCATACCCTAATTATCACTAATTATATTGAAAATATTTATCTATCTTCTAATTATCTAGGTCTCTAGGCAGTATGTATATGTAAAGGATGGATAAAGAATTTTAACGACTCAGTTTCTTTCTGCAAATGCTACTCATAACCATGAAGCTGAGCCCAATACTTATTTTTTGAAAGAATTATGTTAATGAAGAAGAAAAGATGAGACAGGCAGAATAGAAAGGACAAGAGAAAAAAGACGAATAAAAACCCAAACCAAACCGAAACCCCAAATGTTTGTCAGCCAAACCCCCCACACCTCAATCCAACAATTATGAAAAAGACAGGGAAAAGAAACAGCAAAAAAAAAAAAAAAAGTGAAATGAGAAAAATATGAGAAAAATGCACAAAGGCAGGTGTGAAAGAATTCAATGAAGAAATGTAAGTGACAAGGAAACGCAGTGTCTCTTGCAATTTTCCTTGAGAGAACTCTACAGGAACAAAACCCTCTTTCAGTAAAGTTGTTTCCTGAAATCGGGCTTTTGGCAGCTCATGTGGACTCTGGATTATGTAACTGGGTCTCCACCAGGTACGTCCTATGCTTTTGTGGAGCTCCTTGATTTCATACATTGTCTTCCTATACTCAACAGTAAGAGATTCTCTCTGCATACCAGATATCATATGAAATCTGTTTGCCCTCCACTGCTGGTCTTTCTAGAATTGTTGAAGGAAGTATTACGATTTTACATACCTCTTTTCACTTACATGTCCTTATTTTACTGCTGCTCAGATAACATTTACCACAAGACTTTTCCTGCTTCCTGGAAGCTAACTTTCATGTGGACTGATAATCCACAGGATGCAGGAGCACATATTTTATAACATCCTCGGTTGCCAGCATCCAAAATCGACATGAAGGTGTGTGTGGCAGCTGACCATAATAAATAAAATCCCTATGATGTTAGGAAAATCACCAGAACTAAGGAGTTGCATATATTTAAACAAAAATGAATGTAGGATATTTTCTCACTATACAAGTGACAGGAACTGGACTTGCAATTTATAACAAGATAGTTTTTTGTATATAGGGACAGTGAGGCTAGACTTAACAAACTGGCAAAATGGGTCTGAGTCTTTCTAATAAAAATGCCTTAGGGTTATTATTATCTCTCAGAAGAACATGCAAGAAGGCAAAGCAGCAGTAATCTGTGGTACGATGGTAATCTGCAATCAGCTCATGGGTTTGATTTAGAGCCCTTGTCCATGTTGTGCACAAATCCAGCTGAAGCAGCTACACCTGCAAACACCACTTCCTAGTCTTCCACACTAATATGATCTTTAGATTTTTGCTAGTAGTATAAAGCTCTTCTCTCATGATATAACATACTGTCAAAAATAAATAATATTTGGTTTTCAGTGGCTGCATTATTTGCACGGTTCCATAAAACTTCCTTAAAATTTAAGCTTTAATTTGACAATCAGAAAGTTTTTGAGGTTTTAATTGAGGATATTAGAAAGAAGAGAACAAGAATACCCAGAAAAAAAGGCAATGGTTTCTCTCTAAAAACATGTTTTGAGAACAAAAAATGTTTTGAGAAATTTGATACATAGTTTTTGACAGCTTCACAAAATCACAGAATGGTTGAGGTTGGAAGGGACTTCTGGAGGTCATCTTGTCCAACTTGCCCCTGCTCATGCAGGGCCACCTAAAGCCAGTTACCCAGGACCAGATGGCTTTCGAATATCTCCAAGGAGGGAGATTCCATGACATCTCTGGGCAACCTGTTCCAGTCCTCAGACCTCATAATGAAAAATGTGTTTCCTGACATTCAGAGGGAACGTCCTGTGTTTCCATTTGTGCCTATTGCCCTTTGCTGTGTCACTGGCCACCACTGAAAAGAGCCTGGCTCCATCTTCTTTGCACCTTTCCTTCAGGTATTTGTATACATTGATGAGATCCCCCTCAGCCTTCTCTTCTCCAGGCTGAACAGTCCCAGCTCTCTCAGCCTTTCCTCATAGGAGAGATGCTCCAGTCCCTTCATCATCTCAGTGGCCCTTTGCTGGACTCTCCCCAGCATGTCTGTGTCTCCCTTGTACTGAAGAGCCCGGAACTGGACACAGTACTCCAGGTGTGATCTCACACCTGAATAAAGGGGAAGGATTTAGGACAAGAGGAAATGGCCTCAAGTTGCGCCAGGGGAGGTTTAGATTGGACATTAGGAGAAATTTCTTTACTGAAAGAGTGGTCAGGCCTTGGAACAGGCTGCCCAGGGAAGTGGTGGAGTCACCATCCCTGGAGGTATTTAAAAGACGTGTAGATGAGGCCCTTAGGGACATGGTTTAGTGGACATGGTGTGTTGGGTTGACGGTTGGACACGATGATCTTAGAGGTCTTTTCCAACCTGTTTGATTCTATGATTCTATGATTCTATGATTACCTCCCTCAACCTGCTGGCAATACTTTGTCTAATGCAACTCGGGATGCCATTAGCTTTCTTTCCAGCAAGGCCTTGAAACTAAGGCTGCTGCTGTATCTCATCTGGACTGCATGGCTCTTTTGCACACTTTCTTTTGCCAAACAAGCTCAATAGAGGAGCTCCACATAGAAAGGAGATGACACAGAAGGGAGGAATGAGAAAGAGGAGTATTGCATTTTCACCAGAAAGCAGAAGAGAGGAAAGAACAAGAAAGCCAGATGACTCATAGGTAGCTCTATTTATGCTATTTTCACTCTGTTAACACATTGGCCCCTTTCCTCGACATGTTTCTGAGGTACTTTATGAGATCCTTGATGAAAACACTCCATCTTGTCCAAGGCTTTGTCCTCTTCTTGGAGTAAGATTTTACATGGGAATTTTACATGTCTGCTGTGCAGACAAACCCCTGAAAATTCATTATACTCAGATCATGCACCTCAAGCAGCTGTAAGGCCAACATGCTCCACTTCAGAAAATAGTAAGGGAGATTGGAGATCTGGGAGAGTTTTTTTAAGGTCTAAAACTGTTTCATTAATGTCGTGGTTTAACCTGGCAGGCAGCCAAGTACCACGCAGCCGCTTGCTCACTCCCCCAACCCCCACTGGGTCGGGGAGAGAATCGGAAGGGTAAGAGTGAGAAAAACTCGTGGGTTGAGATAAAGACAGTTTAATAGAACAGAAAAGGGAAAATAATAATGATAATGATAAAATATACAAAATGAGTGATGCACAATGCAATTGCTCATCACCCGCGCTGACCGATAACCAAGTAGCGATCGCTTCTTTCTGGAACACGCCTATCATTCATACACTGAACATGATGTCACATGGTATGGAATACCTCGTTGGCCAGCTGGGCTAACTGTCCTGGCTGTGCTCCCTCCTCCCAGTCTAGCTTGGTAGCAGAGGATAGTTATCCTTGACAAGGTACTTAGCAACATCTGAAAACATCAGTGTGTTATCAACATTCTTCTCATCTAAATCCAAAACACAGCACTAGGAAGAAATTTAACTCTATCCCAGCCGAAACCAGGACAATTAATTTCTTCCTTTTCATTTTCCTTGTCTATTCCTTTTTCTACATCTCTCAGCAGCGGTCCCTGTGATGGGTTTACCCTGGCTGCACGCCAGGTGCCCACCAAGGCTACTCTATCAGTCTGCCTCCTCAGCTGGACGGGGGAGAGAAAATATAATGAAAGGCTTGTGGATCAAGATAAGGACAGGGAGATTGCTCACCAATTACTATCACGGTCAAAATGAACTCGACTTGGGGAAAATTAATTTAATTTATTACCAATCAAATCAGAGTAGGGTAATAAGAAATAAAAACTAAATCTTAAAATACCTTCCCCCCACCCCTCCCTTCCTCCCAGGCTCAACTTCATTCCTGATTTTCTCTACATTCTCCTCGTAGCATCGAAGGGGGATGGGGAATGGGAGTTGTGGTCAGTTCCTCACATGTTGTCTCTGCTGCTCCTTCCTCCTCAGGGGGACGACTCCTCACACTCTTCCCCTGCTCCAGCGTGGGGTCCCTCCCATGGAAGACAGTCCTCCATGAAATTCTCCAATGTAAGTCTTTCCCACGGGCTGCAGTTCTTCACGAACTGCTCCAACATGGATGCCTTCCATGGGGTGCAGACCTTCAGGAACAGACTGCTCTAGTGTGGGTCGCCCACGGGGTCACAAGTCCTGCCAGCAAACCTGCTCCAGCGTGGGCTCCTCACTCTCCATGGGTCCACAGGTCCTGCCAGGAGCCTGCTCCAACACAGGCTTACCACGGGGTCACAGCCTCCTTCGGACTCATCCACTTGCTCCGGCGTGGGGTCCTCCACAGGCTGCGGATGGATATCTGCTCCACCATGGACCTCCATGGGCTGCAGGGGGACAGCTTGCCTCACCATGGTCTTTGCCACGGGCTGCAGGGGAATCTCTTCTCTGGCGCCTGGAGCACCTCCTCCCCCTCCTTCTTCACTGACCTTGGTGTCTGCAGAGTTGTTTCTCTCACATATTCTCACTCCTCTCTTCAGCTGCAGTTGCTGTTGCACAACAAGTTTTTCCCCTTCTTAACTATGTTATCCCAGAGGCGCTACCACCATCGCTGATGGGTTCGGCCTTGGCCAGCGGCGGGTCCATCTTGGAGCTGGCTGGCACTAGCTCTGTCGGACACAGGGGAAGCTTCTAGCAGCTTCTCACAGAAGCCACCCCTACAGTGCCCCCACTACCAAAATCTTGCCATGCAAACCCAATACAGTCCCATATTTTCATTAGTATATTTTTCCTGAATTTTTATTTTTCTCTTTTTAATAAGCTCAGAAGTGTAGCTGCTATTTCATAGACAGACTGCTGGAACAGAATTTCTGTCATCACAATCTGTTCACTGGAGCATCTCATTTGTAATAAGCATTGACATTCAACTGGGAGGTAGTCTTCTATATCGTTTACTTAACAACATTGTAATATATCTGGCCTGATGTGTTCAAATCTGAGACTTCTTCTTCCAGGAGCAAAAGATACTTAGATTAGTTTGCTCTGACTATCTCTGAAACTGCACTTATGAAAAGTAGATAGAATAATTCTCCTATACACAAAATATGCTTTTTTTGTTTTCTTTGGGTCTTGATTTAACAAATTAATTACAAAGGCTAAATAGATAACAACTGAGGAGAGGACTTTTTCTGTCATTCAGAAAGTTATTTGGCCCATATCAAAAGATCTGTATTTGTTAATATGAATCATATGTTTCACTGAACTGTACCTCAGAAATTCTTATCCATACCCTGAAATAGCTATATCTCCGCTAAAAATATTAATGGTTTTGGTTTTAGTCTTTATTTCATATGTTTTCATTTTATACAGAAGTCAGGAAAAATGAAGAACAACCCTGTAAAGTGAATTAATCTGTGTTGTAATGTTAAGTTGTAAGATCTGGAAATTCCACACTTGCTCACTCACCCTTAGTTCTTCTCCTTCGTGCATTGTCTTCAGCTCTGAAAAAACCCAGGCATTCCCGGAGAAAAAAAATGCCCCAAACCTGCATGTTACCCTGCATCATAAAGAACATGAACAAAGGTGACAAACAGAATATGCAAAGAAATTTGGTGCTTTGAGACTTTCTGACCTGAGAGAGTTTGCTCAGTTTTGTAACCTGAGTAGCAGTAATGTAAGATTTTTATTGCAAATTTTAAGAAATTTTTTGTCAAGTATTCCCATCCATCAGTGCAAGGGGTTGAACTCTGACTTTCAGAATTGTGGAATATTGCTAGAGTTTGTTATGCTAACAAAAGACAAGGTAGAACAAAAAAAAAGACATTACAGAGCCGTGATTCTCTTGGATCAGATGGAAGGTATTAAAGGATGCTAAGAAATTATCAACTAGGAATGAAGTGATGATCCACTACCAAAAATATGCTCTCTCACTGTTTGAAACACTGAATATATCTATCTTCATTTCAGTTTTCTAAGGCTTGAAGTTTTGATGGCATGTACATAATACCTATGTGAGAGAGAATTATGAAAAAGTATACTCCCTTCTTGTAATTTCTGAAGCTGTTGGCCAATTTCAACCAAATTTGTCAGAGGAAAGGCTTCAGTAACGTCACACTTTACTAGGCACCTGAGAATCCTAACAGAAGGTAGTGTCTGCACAGCAACTAGGCAGTGGGTTTCTGTATCCCAGTACCCCTATTTATATTTTCTTGCACAGAAGAGCAAAGGGTATCATTCTTTCTTGTACATGGTAGATCGGGTAATTCACAAATGAACTCAGAAAAAGCATTATCCCTCGTGCTCCAGTGAATAAGCCAACTAGTCTTATGAAGAGTGGCTGAGGGAACTGGGACTGTTTAATCTGCAGAACAGGGGGCTGAAGGGAGACCTCATCGTGCTTTACAACTACCTGAAAAGACATTGTAGTGAGGTGGGCGTTGGTCTCTTCTCCCAAGTAACTAGCGACAGGACGAGAGGAGATGGCCTCAAGTTGCGCCAGGGGAGGTTTAGATTGGACACTAGGAGAAATTTCCTTACTGAAAGAGTGGTCAGGCCTTGGAACAGGCTGTCCAGGGAAGTGGTGGAGTCACCATCCCTGGAAGTATTTAAAAGACGTGTAGATGAGGCACTTAGGGACATGGTTTAGTGGGCATGGTAGTGTTGAGTTGATGGTTGGACTCGATGACCTTAGAGTTTTTTTCCAACCTTAATGATTCTATGATTCTATGATTCTATGATTCTATGATTCTAGTCATTGCCACAGGTTAAGAATAAACATCTATTTTATTCTGTTGCTGTCTCAAGTCAACTGAGATGCTCAAGGCAATTTATTCCTTAGAGCTTAAACTCGCAAAGGTTAATATCAACATGACTTAGGCTTCCAAATGGCTTTGGCAATGTGGGCATAAATATGAGGTGCTTTTTTAATCATCTTTTGGAACATCTGGCATAGGCCACTATTAGAAATATGATACTGAAAGGGATGGGCCAGTGGTCTTGAAAGCAAGGTTATTTCCTTTGTGCCTTTCTTTCTGTTACTTTAGCATAGTCTGGAAATCTGACAAAACTACCAGTTGGAAGAAATTAAATAACAAATAGAGTGCCAGGAACTTTCAAAACCATCTGTTGGTGCTGTAAAACTACTAATAGCAGAGAGGACCTTTACTTCTAAGCATTTATTAGATTGTGGAACATTATTTTGAGTAATGAACTGTTTGAAATTAATTAGTCACCATATGAACCATTTAATACTTTTCAAGCCTGTTGATCAGCATTCTCACCCCTCTGAATTGCCCTTTTATTTCACAATACTGTTCTTAGTTATCTTTAAATAGTATTTTGTTTCAGTTGTACACATGGACTAAAGGAGACAGAAGAGATAATTTTATTACTGTCTTACTAAATACTAATCAGTAGGGTGTGCTAATCTTTGTACCAAACGAAATTTTATTGAAGTCAGGTGTAATTTAAGCTCTGTATTTTTCTGCTCTGATTTTTAACAAGTACCATGGAAAAGATAGAATGTCTCAAACTAAGAAAGCTACTGCTCATCTCAAAAGTAACAACAGAAATAACACTATCATATACAGAATGTGCATGCCCAGAAGAACATTAGGCATCATGAATAAGAAGCAATGATATGAGTAAAGCTGGGGTTAAAGGTGTGTTAACCTATTTCCCCCGTCCTTTACCAGATGCTGGCATCCAACATATTCCTAGCGTTGATGAGATTCCAACTCCATCTTCTCTCTAGCATTTTGATTCCATAGGAAAGATGTAAGGAACAGGAGAGAAGTTGTGGCACTCGACACTTATATCATTCTCTTTAGGTCTAATTTGGTGTCCATCACATTAGCAGACATTTGGCCACACACCCATTACATGACCCAAAGGACTGAGCTTCTTTACTCTCCTTCCCCAGTTCTGGCATTTCTTCTATTCACACTGGAGCTATGTTCACGTTTTTCAAGCTCTCTTGTATTTGTGGATCCAGCTAGGAAAGAAAAATTCGTGTGTGCAACATAAGTTGTTGGTTTCAAACTTGAATAAGGACCAACAAAATCTGGAACTGGACAAATCTCAGAGGCTCTCAAGGCTCTAAATATTTGCATGCGATACTGTCACACTGTCTGAATGATAAACATGCTCACAAAATCAGGGTTACTTCACAAATACTCTGTGAATCCAAAACAGCCAGTATAATTAAAAATATTGATATTTACACAGAATTATTCTACTACAGTCATAAACTTTATCTATAGCTCCTATCTTTTTTGAAAATTGCCTTTGAAAAGATTAAGCAAATATCTATGAATCAACTGTTAGTTAAACTGTCTAATACTTAGGGAGAACTAATCCCAGCCTATGGACTTTTCATGTTCAGAGCAAATATTTCTTTTGCACATGATTTTAGTTTCTGAAATCTTCTGTGTGGGCCTTTTACACAGGGACTCTGTCATTGCAATTTGCTTTGATTTTTTTAAGCCTCAGGTAAAAAATATTGGCTATCAAGAGTGCCAAGAAATAAATAGAGAGAGGAAGGGATTTTGTAAATAATTTTTTTCTCTCCTCTTATTACACTCGAGAAAGGGAATTATGGTTAGATACAGATATAAATACTTGAATTCATTCCTGAAAGCAGAAAATAAAAGGAATGTCATACCAAAATGAGGGCCACTTAACTTCATCCAGCCACTCCCCAATGACTGTATAAATTGGAGGGGTAGACAGAGAGTAGAGAAGAGGGTGTTTTCATGAAGCCATCCCCAGTTTTGTGAGAAAATTTGTTTTTTATCCCAAGAAAATGGTTGGCAATCTGCAAAGATTTTATGTAGTGTTTGGTCTTTAGTTTAAGTGTTTTTAATCTTACAGCCTTGCATATTCATAAGAAAACAAAAAAGCATACCTGTTCCTCTCCTTCTGAATTATCAGTGTCCATTCATTAATTCATTCTTGCAGATCCTTCAAGGCCCAGCTTTGAGCAGTAAACTAAGGGGAATGTAGGACGGATTTAGTACCAATAAAGTAGAAGGTCTGACAGGCAACCACCACCTCAGAGGAATATATGAGCAAAAAAATTTCCTTATGGCTTGGTACATGGACTTCAGATTCAAAATACAAAGGGCAAACAAAGCCAGCTCAGTGGTTCCTTACTCTTGCCTGAGCCAGACACAGACATCCAGTGGTAGCAAAGACCAACTGACACAATGCCCAAGTACCTTCAGCAGTGTTGCTATAGCTCAGAGTTGAGAGTAGAACAGGAATAGCAGTTCAGAGATGGAGAAGTCCCTGTGGGAAAACCCAAAGGATTTTAGCAGTGTCAAGATTTTTTTCTGGCTAGAGAAAGATTTATCCATAGAAGATTTATGCAGATAGTTACTGGATACCTTCAAATAACAGTGCTGCATCTGCAATACAAACACTTTGTGGTGCCTGTTAGAACAAATCTGTTTCATATAGTTGCATCTCATCTGCTTGCTGCTTACCACCCACTTCCTAATGCCACCCAGATTTATAGGTGACTATTGGGCTATTTGTCTCACCACAGGAAATGTGGACAGGCTGGTGTTTAGAAAAATAAACAAAAAACACTTCACATGGGAATATCAGCTTGGATTAGTTATGATACAAACAGCAGTGGACAAAGATACAATATAGAGAAGTTGGCAAACAATAAGGTTTTTAAGCACTAATAATAAATACATACTTCATAATCACTGCATGTAAATGTGAAATGCATCCAAAGATTTGTCTCACATACTGCTTTTTGTGTGTGAGTGCAGAGCACAGCTGTTAGTCACCTGTGCTTTAGATTCAGAGGATTACAATTTTCAGTGTGATCTGGGTGGAGATGTGTGTGCAGAAGAGAGTAAACAGTGGGAAAAACCAAAATGCACTGATGAAGAGAATTAAGACATCTGAGATAAATTTCATCTTACTGTGACTTTGGAAGTTTCACTTTTCAGATTCTTGACACGAATCCCTTATCCTAACACAAGTTATTTAGGGTTCAATTACTTTAAAAAACCCCAGCACAGCACCCAAAGGGTCAGATTCTCTAGTGAATCTTTTTTAGTTGACATTAACAACCTTATTTCCGTCATGGGCGAATTTTGTGCTGGAAGTAATTATCACATGTACAGGTTTGCATACCTGTTCCCCATCTTCAACTTCTGAGCCGGGTAATAGCATCTTGGAGAAAAGAAAACTACATGATGCGTCTATATCCTTAGCAGCTCACCCAAACATCTCTCCTAACACAAAATACATTCTTAAGAACTAAAGAACATTTTTAATATGACCTTTTGCTCCCCACAGTCAATAGAGATGCTTTGGATCCACAACTTTGCCATAGTGCTGCCTCCAACATTTATTTAAATTCAATCAACACTCATGGTTTACCATAACATAATACAGTCATTGTCACATTCTAGTTGGACATCAATAACAGATCCATGCATACTCTTTCAAGCTGTTGTAATTAGGAGGTAAAAGACGCTAACTTAAACTTCTTTCATAACTGTTTATGACACGGATCAGTTAAGGAATAGTAAGTTATGAAACCACATTAACTCAGTGCTGTGTTTGAGCCCTGAAAAAAAATCCCTTTTTGAATCTATTACTGTAGTTCACTATGTGCTAAACTTGAAGACCTCCTCAGAGGGTTTTGAGGAGTAGCTGAAACAAGATGCAGTTGTCACCTTAATGTTTCTTAGCAATAAGACCTCATCAGAACAGTATGTGATTCTATTTCTATTTGTTAAAAGTAAAAAAAAATTGGAGAATAGCAAAGGAATGCTGAGTCAGGGCCAAAGCTGAAAATCATTGCTTTCCCATGCTTAAGCATGAGTATAACCTTGGTAGGTTTAAGATCAAATTCAATGTGATTAAATGGAAAAAATATGAATCAAAAAGTATTGCGAAAGATCTGTTAATTACCTAAGCCAGAATTTTAATGTATTTGATGGAGGAAAGCTTCTCATCTGAACTCAGAATTCTGTTCAAAGGAAATTTTGAGTCCATCTAGTTACTCTGTTTTTCAGATTTTAATGTGACCTGTTTGTAATCAAACTGTAGAACAGAGAAAAACTGACAACTTCTTGGTATAGAGTCAAATGATGTTCAAATATTTACTGTTTGCAAGCAAAACATTAATGCAAATTAAATCATGTTCCTAAGATAAAGACAAATCCAAAAAAGGTTCTAATTGCTACAATTGCATGAAATGCTATTATTAAATATTTTATAATAAACAGAAAGCATTTCCAGTAAGCAGCAGGTAAATTTAAGCATTGTTTTTTCAGTTCATAGTATTGTTTGCAAGCGCATATGGCACATCTGTGTTCCATTAACTTTATTTACCAGGAAGAGCAAATATCGCTTCTTTTTCTTTTTCATTCCCCTTCTCCCCAGTTTGGAGATCACTTTTTTCCAAAGATGCTGAAGGTCAAAGGGCAGTGAAGGCTTCTCAGTACCTTGCCAGTACATTCACCTCCTATATTTCTTTTCTAGCTGTCACTACATTTGGCTAAGAGCTAATTTATCTAGGAAATCCAGTGTTAATGCCAGGGCTGATCCGTCAAAACAGGCATGTAAGTGAGCTGATTGCACAGGCCTTCTTGTGCCAGCTTCGCTCCTGAAGCCAGTTCTTCACTGTCTGCCTTGGAGTGTTGTGTGAAACACCGTCTGCATCTGTATGAGGAGTTCACTTAGGAAGGTCTCATACACCATGCACAAATCTGACATATAGGCCTGGGGGTCAGAGGGCATGTTACAAGGATTTCTGCAAGGTGTACAACTTGTCATATGAAATAAAACTTCCTGTTTGCTAACGTCTAGCAAAGTACTCCCAATAAACACAGGTAAAATAGCTAGGCCAGTATGAAAACAGTCTCTGCTGTCAAAAATTAACTTTTTGTTCCTTTTGTTATCTATTAAAAAAAAAAAGGAAAGAATTTCAGCTGTTTGAATAGTAGTCTTTAAACCAACAATAAAACAGAATATTCAGTAGGCTTGAAATGCAATTCTTTTGCAAACTTATTGGATTATATAAAGTCTCAAATTAAATCGTTTAGGGGTTCATCTCACAATCTTAAATAGTCTTATTGAAGTAATATCCAGAAGTTTTTGGAAAGAAGGGAGGAAAATAACCTTGGTTTAAAAAAAAAAACAACACTTGTTTTATTCATATATTCTGATTCCGGAGTTCAAAAATACCCCAACTGTAAATGATGATGGGGAAGAATGATGCATAAACACTTTGAAAAACAGGATTTTCAACCATTAGATAAAACTCTTACTACCTATTGTGCCTCAGCTTTTTTCCTACTTAATTTACTTTTTCCCTCCTGGCTGTAAGTGAAAAGTAAGTTGATGACCAAGTAACATTAGATATTCCTTACATTCAGTTATCATGGTGTGCTAAAATTTTGTCGCTCTGGTCCTCATTAGCAGAAGAGAGTAGGATCTCTGGACCATTCCATGCAAAGAGCTCTTTGTTTAGAGCCGCTTAAGCAAAGCTCTCTCCAGACGCTCTCAGCTAGGTTGCTTGCAAACTTAACCCAGCAAAACCTCAGGGCGGACCGTCTGCCCACGGAGTGAATGGTATATAGGTACTCTATCAGGAACCCAGCCATGAGCGCAACCTCCCAAAGAGTGCAGAAGCTACTTCCCGGTCTTTTTTCCCCCATGGCTGAACCCATTTTACCTCTGGCAGAATGCAGTCCTGTTTTGGATGTCTTTGGGCTTGTGGGATAGGTATGCCTTATAACTCTGTACCGAAAAAGGGAGTTGTGTCCATTCCTCTGAAACTGAAGCTTTAACTCTGTTTTATTCAGAACACTCTGACCAGCATATCAGTAAAATACAGCTAAAATCTGAATAAAAGGTGTTTTCTCTTTCAGTGTACTCCTTCCAAATTGAGAGGTAATGGCCTTTATTTCAGGGAGCAAGCGGAGTCTTCACAAGGGAAAGCAAGATGGGAGCCAAGGGAGACAGCAAGGCAGGGGCACAGTCCCACCCATGAACAGCAGAACAGGTCTGGTGGCAGTAACCTGGGTCAGCCAAAAGTCCACTGATTACCAGATGAGTCAGTAGTGCTGAGTCAGAAAGTCAAATTGTCAAGACAAGGTCAAGATGCTCAAGGTCAGACACAGCATACATACAGTGTAGCTCGACAAGGGTCATGGGCCAGGACCTGAGCTCAAATGCAGCGATGGGCCCAAAGGGAAGAGTGTGTGTGAGTGGGGGCCCCAAATGAGACTGAGGAGGGTGATACTGGTGCAGTCAGGGCCCTAACCTTTCCCTCCTGGAGAGCTCTGTAATTCTTGCATCAGTGTGTCACTTTTACCCTGTTCAATAGGTAGAGTCAACAGCAGACTTCCTCCTCTTGACCTTAGTTTCCACAGATTTATCTGTTTTAAGCAAATCTCATTCACAAAGAAATCTGTGGAGACATTCTAGTTCTGCACAGTCACAGTCAGGAGTTCCTGAATGTGTAACCAGATCTGACCTCATTTTTGGATTTAGTTTTCAGCAGTGCATTTCAGAGGAGTTTAAAACACATTGATCTTTTAGTTTTAGTATTTCAATTACACAAATGCAGTGTCTGGAAAGCTGATAAGAACTGAAATAGATCTATTTGAGTTCATGGAGCCATGCCAATTCATGCATGCAATTTTAACATTTTGCAACGGATGCTGCTGAGCACTTTAACTCGTCTGACAGTTTGAGAACTGTTTTAGAGCAGCGTATTAAATGAGGCATGTAAAATATACTATCTGGATAATCCATGGGACTGACTTTTCATATTGCAAACTTATACTTCTTCTGCAGGATTGTTCATCTTTTAGAGACCTAGAGTACTGTCTGTAAACCATATTTGAAGGGAATAAAAATAAAATTTACTCAAAATTTTCTCTTCTTTCTTGCGCTACTTATTTACTTCGACATTCTCAGTGTATTTCACTATCACTGTATATTGTCTGTGTCTTAATCTCACTTAACAAAATGATCATGATTATTTTCTTCAAGCCCTATCATGATGTCACCAGCATATCAGAGGAATTCATTTGGTTTTTTCCCAGTGCCTGTTTCTTTGTAGTCTTCTATCATTCATGGCAAGATTGTCATCTCATTTCCTGTTAATATTAAGGAAGGCTTATTACATCCATCAGTACCTATGAAGTTTACAGTTCTTCTGTAAAAACATTTATGCATCATTTCAGTCAAAAGAGTGGTTGTGAGTCCTAGTAGACATGATGATGGCTCCAGTTGAAAAGGAAAAATGGGTACTTACATAGGTAACCTTGTTTTAAAAGTTATTAAGAAACACTGTTGCTGAAGTCAGCAGGAGGAGCACATGCCATATTGCCTTTGAAATTTTGTTTATCTTTGGATTTTTGCATGTGAAAACTTCACTTTGGGCTGTCTGTCCACTATCTATCTGGCTATCTACAAGGCCAGAAAGTTATTTGAATTAAATGGTATCAAACTAAAGGGTAAGTGCCTCTGTTTGTCATTCTTCATGAGATGTTACTTGCAGCATTCCATTTTCAGAGTGCAATGGAAAAGAAAGGACTTTGGTTACTGCCTTACACTGGCCCAGATTAACATAATCTGCATAAACTGGAAATGGTCCCTAAAGGTGGAATTCTTATACTAAACGCAATTCTCTGTATCTGAGCTACTGACCCGAGGGCCAAGTGCATGTTTAGTCAAAAGAATCCCATCCTATATCGTATAAGTAGCTTAAGGTAGTTAGACCGTAGACATTTAAAGTTAGGGAAAATGAATCCTACCTAAAAGATTATTATGCCCATCTGGGTATGATTAGAGTGCAAGGCAAACTATAGTTTTTCCTTCCTCCTTACTGATGGTAAGTCCCTTGTCTAGGATTACAGGCATTACCCGTTCTAAGAGACTGAAGGCTTTAAACAGGAGCTGTGAACTGAACTGAAATTCCTGTTCTAGGGTAAATTTATTTTACTTTTTTCCCCCAAATCTTCACATATGTTTTTCATTAACTATCCAAACTTCCTACACAGGCACAAACAAAGTTTTCATTTATATTTCAGAAGGAATTTTGCCTGAGCAAATGTTGATGACAGGGGTTGACTAGAGAAGCATATATTTAAAGATACAGAAAACTAGAGATATTAAAAAGGTTTAATTATAAGTGTAATATTTATATAAGCAATAAGTCATGAGAAACAAGTTAATTTCAAGATCCATAGAACGACCAGCATCTCTATCTTTTTCTGCTATATTCGTGTACATAATAGAGGTCATAGTGTTTAGTCAGGATGTCGTGGTTTAACCTGGCAGGCAGCCAAATACTACGCAGCCGCTCACTCACTCCCCCCACCCCCCAGTGGGACGGGGAGAGAATCGGAAGGGTAAGAGTGAGAAAAACTCGTGGGTTGAGATAAAGACAGTTTAATAGAACAGAAAAGGGAGAATAATGATAATAAATAATGATAGAATATACAAAATGAGTGATGCACAATGCAGTTGCTCACCACCCGCGCTGACCGATAACCAAGTAGCGATCGGTACTTCCTGGATCACGCCTACCCTTCATATACTGAGCATGACGTCACATGGTATGGAATACCCCATTGGCCAGCTGGGCTGACTGTCCTGATTATGTTCCCTCCCATCTTGTGTACCTAGCTCAGTCAGTAGGCACGGGAGCTGTCCTTGGACTAGGAGGGCACTTGGCAACAACTGAAAACATCAGTGTGTTATCAAAATTCTCCTCATACTAAATCCAAAACACAGCACTAGGAAGAAATTTAACCCTATCCCAGCCGAAACTAGGACACAGGACTTAAAACTATGAACCTGACTCTCAGATTTATCAAATGTATGTACAAATTCAATAGTTAAAAAAAGAGTATCTAAGGCCTAACTTTTCTGGACGGTATATGGTATATCAAAAGTTCTTTGCTGGAAATAAGAGGGAACATAGTTTGGAAACTCTTATGCTTAAGCTTTGGAAGAAAAGTTGATCTGCCTTTCATCCAGCCTTCACTGGCATGTTTCTCATAGGTATTATTGTCAAGATTATAAATGCAATTCTTGATTTCAAACCAATTTGCCAGCAGGAAGCCTCCTCGGGAACGACATGCAGCAACACCTGCTGGGCCGATTGGCCCAGTAAGGTAATAAACCAGTCAAAAAAAATAAAATGAAAAAAGAGATCAACTAAAACTATTCACCGTTTCTTGCATCTGCTATTTTGAGGACCTCTGGTAATCAGTTTCCAACTAGGAGGGGTGCACTATGCTGGAAATTTCAAAGCTATTTGAAGGAAGAAGCAAACTACTTGCTTTTGCTGTTTCCACATTTTTAACTATAAATTAGAAACAAAATATTAAACAGAAAAAAAGATTAGGCTGAATGGATGATAAATCTTGGGGTTTTTTTTAAGTTTCCTGGAAGTCAGTATAAGCCCTGAAATAGTCTCTGCTCAATGGGGATTTGAATTTTGTCACATTTCTCCAACGCCTCCTGGAGTTATATCTAGATTAAGATATAATTTTAGACCACTCACTCAGGTGTCTAATTACCTTCCATAAACAAGAAAATATGAGCTACCCCGTTTTTTAAACAGCACTCTGGAGAAAAAATGTACTGTTTTAGACCTCTCCTGGGTACAAGCAGGATGAAGCAGTCTTCTGGACTGAATGTCAATTTAACAAATAGTGTGTTTTGCATAGGACATCACAGGCTGTGTTAGCATTGGCCTACCTAGAAAGCATTAATTTCCATTTAGCTGGACAAAAATATGTATAATCTAAAATGTGGAATACTCTGGAAAAAAAAAATATGAAATTAAAGCTGTAATTTTCAGGTTTTTGCTTTGTTTCCTATGCTAACCTTCAATGTTTATAGTGATTTGGTGTCTTTATGATCTGGGAAAAGAAAGTCTACTTGCTGATTGAATGTTCTCTATTGCACAGTAGATTTCTGGAAAGATAATCTTTAGGAAACAGAAATCCATGTTTTTATATCAGACTCAAAGAACCTATATAGTTTTGCCACCTTTATCTAGATGACCATTAATAAAGTATATTGCCATTTTAAGCCCTGGAATATTTTAAGTCATTCCAAAGTGTTAAAAAGGCTGTGCTGTTATAGCAAGTCCTTCCTTTATGACCAGAAAGCCATAGTCAATGTCTTAAGGACATTTTGCTTTTATTCTGGCTTTTTATCACCATCTTTGAGCTACCTGTTAGTGTCAGAACTTTTTGTATCTCTTTAAATGATTAGCCAGGCACCTCTGAAGTAAGCTTTTACACTTTGCTGTGATTTTTTGTGCATTCATAGACCTTAAGGCCAGAAGGGTCTAGCCTGACCCCACTGAATACCACAAGTTAGTGATTGGCTCAGTTGCTCCATAGCAAGGCCAGTGACTTGTACTTTTCTGAAACATGCTTTCCAGCAGGTGTCCTGTTGTAATTTAAAGACCGTGAACATCCATACATTCTCTTGATATTCTGTTCCGATAACAAATCACTTAAACATCACTTAAATCACTATCTCTTAAAGGTAGAAACCTTGTTTTCAATTACAATTTATCAGACTTCGGTTTACAGTCATAGGTTATTGATAGGTCTTTCTTAATGAAGAGATGAACAAATTAACTAGCAAGTTGCTGTTTTTCCCTTGTGAAAGTATTTATGTCAAATAAGCTCTCAATTTCCTTTTGATTGATTCTTTCTTTCCATCTCTCTATTAGTTTTTGTGACACTTCTCTACCTGATTCCAACCCCCCCAATATCCTTTAAAATATGTGCACAGCAGCAATGAGAGTCCAATATCAGTTTCTGTAATGGATGTTGAAGAGATAAAAGCTCTTAATAAGCACTATTTCATTTTTCACATTTATGGTCATCATTCATTCTTTTGCCACCACATTCTTATGAGTGATTAGGAGGTATTTCTTTATATTAATATTCTCTAAAGCCCAGACTTCCACTTTATAATTGTGGGCTCCATTCCATGGTCCTAGATGAAGAACTTTGTATTATTTGTGTTAAAACACATCTTATTTGAATACATTTCAGTTTACCAACCTAGCTAGTCATCATGAATTCCAACCATGCCCTGAAGATTCATCTGATTGTACATAGACATCTTTGTATTCAAGGGAGAGGTTCAGGCATTTTTAGGGAGTGATTGTCTGAAATCAGGTAAGTCACACCATAGAAATGCCTAACGCCTTTTACAGAATGTAAATGTGACTATGACTAACTCAGATGAATGCATGTAGACATGGTAGACATCTACCTGTTTTAAAATACACCCTTTACTCTATCAGTCTTTGTGCAGGAATGACTTTATGCTTGTGGCTATAACTTTCATGAAAAATATTGAGTACTGTAAGGGTACGTGGAAGAAGAGACCATCTGCTCCTTAAATGGCGTTTAGTCAAGGACCTTTACAGTGCAAAAAGGGGTAATGAGAAACGAAGGAATCCATGAGCAAGAACATACTGAGACACAAAAGTGACCAGCAAATGGTAAGGGAGACAGTAAGGAGAAAAAAACCTGGTCAGTCACATTAATTGGTAAGAGTATGTGGAATATGGGAATGCATATGTCAATGAGATTATTTTATCTAGGACTTTGTCAAATGCGATGAAAAGGAGAAGGGGGTGAGCAATAAACAAAACATACAGACATACAAACATGACAGACAAACCTAATGGGACAAAGACAAGAAACAAACCTCGCCACTCACACTAATAGATAGGCTATCAGGAAACTGCAGGCAAGTTGGGACTTTGCAACTGATAAGGTTGCAAACCTGAGGGTCCAGGATGCTGCAGGGGGTCAGTGGTTATGCTGATCTTGGTTGAGATAGAGTTAACTTTCTTTATAATAGCTAGTACGGGGCTATGTTTTGGATTTGTGCTGAAAACAATGTTGATAATACAGGGATTTTTTAGCTATTGCTGAGCAGTGCTAACACAGAGTCAAGGCCTTTTCTGCTTCTCACATCGCCCCACTAGCGAGTAGGCTGTGGGTGCACAAGAAGATGGAAGGGGACACAGCTGGGACAGCCGACCCCAACGGACCAAAGGAATATTCCATACCATATGACGTCATGCTCAACATATAAAGCTGGGGAAAGAAGAAGGAAGGGGAGGACGTTTGTCTTCCCAAGTAACCGTTACATGTGATGGAGCCCTGCTTTCCTGGAGATGGTTGAACACCTGCCTGTTGATGGGAAGTAGTGAATGAATTCCTTGTTTTGCTTTGCTTGTGTGCACAGCTTTTGCTTTACCTATTAAACTGTCTTTGTCTCAGCCCACGAGTTTTCTCACTTTTACTCTTCTGATTCTCTCCCCCATCCCACTGTGGGGGAGTGAGCGAGCGGCTGAGTGGGCCGGCTGGGGTTAAACCACAGTTGCCAACTGGGGTTAAACCACAACAGTGGTACTTCACAAACTGATGGGGGAATGTGCAGGGGAAGGGGATCAGGGAGGAACAAAGGGGGAATAGACAGAAAGGGGTACAAAAGGGGTCGGTCACATGTAAAACAGAGCTGGTCAGTATGCTTGTCTGACTGTGCACCACAGTCTGTCCAATCTTCTGATTAAATCCTTTCTTAACGACCTCTCTGTGTAAACTCGCTGTGTGTGAAGACTAGGTGCCAGCACCTGGGGTGGACCAGAGTGAGTGGATTTGGGGCCAGCAGCTGGAGTCAGACTGGGGTGTGGGCACCCGTAGAGCCAGCTACTGGAGCCAGTGGGGTCTCTGGGCCACCCACTGGTGTGAGTGGGGCTCTTGGTCCCAGCTACTGGGGCAGGAATGATGTCCCCTCTGAAAACCAGCTGCTGTTTGGTACTGGCTGCTGAGGGGGGGGTGTGTGTCTGTATCTCCCCTAAACTGTGTGTGGAGGGGTAGACGTTATTGACTAGCAAACCTCAAGCTGGACCAGTCGGCAAGTAGGAGGCCCTGAGTCTAGGCAGGGGTATCGGGCAGGGAGACAGCTCGGGCTGTCTCGGTATCTGGGGGAGCCACGAGAGTGAGTGCCTGTGGGATGAGCATAGAAGTGCATGTGCCTGTTTGCTAATGAGCACCAAACTGGACCAGCCAGTGAGTGGGAGACTTGTGGAACAGGTAAGAAGACTGAGGAGGCCTGGGCAGGGGTGTTGGATGGACACAGGGTCTATGCCAGTACTTGGGAATCCACAGACGTGCATTCTTGTGAACCTAGTGTGTCGAATGCGTGCCTTCACTAGTGACCTTCTGTCTCTATGAGCCAAAGAGGAGGGGGGTACTTGGCTGTCTGGGCTTGTGTTTTATGCAAGTCCTGTATGTAGGTGCTGTTGAAGGCAGCACCTTGTCTGTGGCAGCCTGTGCGACTGGCTGTGTCAGTGTCCTCCGTGTGTGTGTTTGTGTGCATGTGTGTCTCTGGGACACGTGCGCAGCTTTGCTACTGGTTGAATGTGCAAACGGGAAAGCAGCAGCCATGCCCTTCAGCCTGGACAGAGACCCCAGGTCCCTGAGCACCAGGCTGGGCTCCAATGGCCAGGCAAGAGGGTCCTGGGCTGGAAGTGGTGTCTGCTCCTAATGTCCCTTAATAAATACCATGAAGCTATATTCAAACAGAGTTACCAATGTTTTCTGTGGAACCATCTGAAGAACAATTCTGTTCTACAGTGAGGTCTTGCTCTCAATTTCTTTCTGAGATGTCATTTTGCCAGTGTTTGACAGCTTTGGTTTGCTTTCTACAGATATGTTTTTCCACTTCTGCTTTCCAGATTTCCTGTTCAAAACAGGAAATGGCTTATTCAGAGGAAAAGAAAACAAGAAAATGAAAGATGTGCATATTTAAATAAGATTTTAATTTTGAAGAAGGCTTGCCAAGGTGGGTCACATATTCAAATTTCCTAACATATTTGTCCCTGGATTTGCCTTGTGATCACAAGACAAAAAGGAAAAATAATCTCTATTTTACTGTTTTTGTGTATAATATAGCTATTCCAAAAGGAAGAAGGGCGGCATATGAAAAAATGAGTGACCCAGTGTACACACTCCCTGGGCATACTGGTGAGCTCTAGGGAAGACCCGCAGGATGCTGGTGACATTGTATAGCTGCCCTCTATATGAAAGTTTATGTAGGAGGCATGGTGTAAACCTCATTTACCGTTCAAACAAATGGATTACTTCAGCAGAAACATTTTCTTTCCAGATAATATGAGAGATAATATGCATCAGAGCACATTCTCATGACAAGTTAGCATAGAATGAAGATTTGGCATTAACAGAAGACGTCCTGCTTGAGGCAGGAGAAAGGCAAACAGTGTTTCCTGGGAGGTTTCTGCTCTGTGGTTCTCAAACTTTTTTATTTATCTTGGGAGAAGTTCTCTAACTTGTTGGTTCATCTTCCTGGAACAAGAAGCAATGGAGCTAATGCTGCCCCCAGCCTATCCAACACTGCTTCAAAGACTATTTTTGACCATGCCTATATGAGAAAGACTCAACCTATATGTGACAAAACATATAGTTTTTTTCCTCAAAAACCCCCTATTTTCTCAAAATGAATCTTTCTCACTGACTGAGAATCATTCCTTCTCACAACTCTCAAAGTGACAAAGATTACTCTTTCAGTATGCATCAGCCTATGATAGTACAGACTGGAATGATAATTTTCCAGAGACACCTCAGGTAGCGGGGCTTGGTTGCAGAGACAAAGATGAATCTTGAATCTGTTAACATCAACTAGAAAACTCAGATATGACCAAAAAAAAAAAAAAAAAAAAAAGAAAAGAAATGAAAGAAAAAAAAGGTGCTTTTACCATTGTAAAAGTAGCTGAAAAGGCAAGGAAAAGACTTTTTAATTTAGCTGGATTGTATCACAGTTGCTTTTCTTATAGCAGTAATTTGACAGAGAAATAAAATGAAATTAATTCTGAATTTGTATTGATTGAGATCCTCCACTTGTAGTATGAATATACATAAAATTTGCACATATAAATAAGATTGTAGCAGCCATTTCTTTTATGACCACAGCAGCAAACTAAACACCACTTCATAAGCTCAGATAACATTGAAAGTCATAATAGAAAGTGCTTGGCAAGAAAAAAAAAGAAAAGAAATACCCTGAGTATTTAAACCCTGTGTCACTTGCATAGTTTACACATTAGCAGAAAATTGTTCATCATTCGTTTGGGTTCAGAATTATGCTTCTGACATTTAAATATGTGGTGCAAATCTGCAGACCAATACCCTTATTCTAACAATTTAGGAAAGTTTTCAGAGCTAATTGAAGTGTCTGTGACATTTCTGTGTGTGTTTTTTAATATCAAGGGCTGTAACATGGCAAAAGAAATGCTTTTGTTGTATTAAGCAATTTTAAAGTGCTCTTAATTAATGTTCATGTCCAGGATGAGTTTGAGTGCTTAAAGACACTTTTGTTAAGCATCCCTGAAGATTCTGCAGTAACAGTCAAGTGACAAGTGGCTCTCACAAACGTAAACGAAGCTTTGGTAAAGGCAAAAACCCAATATCCTTTCACTGCTGACAAAATTCCTTGTTTTGTCTGATATTTGGCATATCCATTCTTTTCCATTTCCTTCATGGTCATCGTAAATAGTAGTTCTATGGTTTACACAAGCACAGAACATATCCTGGGGCTTGGAAGCAAGCCTGATGTAGAGATTAATGCAGTATTAGCAGAAGTGTTAAGAAAAAACCAAGCAAACAAGCACAGGTAGGTTGTGCCAGATGCCTTCCTGCTTGTGCACACATTGTGCATTTTGTAATTCCAGATTAAACTCATGTAAAGAGGATCAAAATTACTCTCCTGGGCCAGCCTAAAGATCCATATGGGTTAAATTTAGACTGTTAAATGTGTCCATGAGTGAAAGTGATCCCTACCCTCCAAGCCCAGTGGTCCAGTGTGGTTTACCTCCACACAACTCAGGGATAATTGTATCAGGAAGAGCATAGTGCATCCACATGGTCTAGCATTTCATCAGGTCTTCTCTGGGTCATGTGTAGTGGGTCTGTGGCCATAATATTCAGAATAATGTAATTATTCTTATATAATTATAATGTAATTATAGTTGATGTAATTAGCTAATTTGTAGCATGATGCTATAAATATGGGCTGCCTGACATAGGGTGCAGCATGTAAGGGTGTGGATTGTTTGAGAGTGAAGACTGAGCTGAAAGAGGAGTAGAAATTCTTCGAAAGGTAGGAAGAAAAAAAGAGTGTGATCCTGCTTGTTAGAGGCAATTCCAACCTTAGTAACTCCAAAATCCACACCTATTATTCCTCTTCCTGCAGGAAGGGTAATCAGCTCATTTATTCTGAAAGTGAGCCAAGGAATTAATTGAGAATGATCAGGTGATCAGTACCCAGTAGTGAAATGGAGAATTTAATGATTTCATAGTTATATGACTGTTTTGCTGTACCCCAACTCAATATCCTGTCTCCAACAGTCACAAATAATGGAAAATTAGGGAAGAGTACAAAAACAGAATAAACACACAATGACATTTTGCCTCCCTGAGCGTTCAATAGTCTGTGGTTTAGGCACAAACTACTTTAGAGATAATATCGTTGTGTAAAATAACCCTTGACAGATTTCCATAAATTGTCCAGTCTCTTTTTGTCTCATATACACTTTATATTCTGTGTCGAGAATATCAACAGCTTAAGTAAGTGTTAATGCTGTTTCTTATACTTTCTCAGTGACTCTAACAATATTTGGCAAGGAACCTTGATAAATACTTTTAGAAATTCAAATAAACTATTAGCTGCTTTTCCATTGTTTACATGCCAACTGCAGTTTATATTAATACGAATCATCAGGTAAGAATATGAGATATGAAGTTGGAAGAGAAATGAAAAAAGAGAGATTCAGATTGAATGCAAGGAAAGCCTTTTTCTCCCCAAGGAGGCAGTTAGCAGTGGAAGAGGCTTCCCAGAGAGGCTGTGCAGTCTCCATCCTTGGGGGTTCTCAAGACTCAACTGGATCAAGCCCTGAGCAACCTGGTCTGACCTCAGAACTTGACCTGCTCTGAGCAGGGGTTGGACTAGAGACCTCCTGTTCTGGTTTCAGCTGGGTTAGAGTTAATTTCCTTCCTAGTAGTTGGTATAGTGCTATGTTTTGGATTTAGTATGAGAATAATGTTGATAACACACCGATGTTTTAGTTGTTGCTAAGTAATGTTTATGCCAGTGAAGGACTTTTCAGCTTCCTGTGCTTGGCCAGATGCATAAGAAGCTGGGAGGGAGCATAGTCAGGACAGCTAACCCAACTGGCCAATGGGGTATTCCATACCATATGACGTCATGCTCAGTATGTAAAGCTGGGGGAAGAAGAAGGAAGGGGGGGATGTTTGGAGTGATGGCGTTTATCTTCCCAAGTAACCGTTATGCATGATGGAGCCCTGCTTTCCTGGAGATGGCTGAACACCTGCCTGCCGATGGGAAGTAGTGAATGAATTCCTTGTTTTGCTTTGCTTGCGTGCATGGCTTTTGCTTCACCTATTAAACTGTCTTTATCTTAACCCACGAGTTGTCTCACTTTTACCCTTCCGATTCTCTCCCCCATCCCACTATGGGGGAGTGAGCGAGCAGCTGCGTGGTGCTTAGTTGCCAGCTGGGTGTCCTGGTTTCGGCTGGGATAGGGTTAAATTTCTTCCCAGTGCTGTGTTTTGGATTTAGTATGAGGAGAATTTTGATAACACACTGATGTTTTCAGTTGTTGCTAAGTGCCCTCCTAGTCCAAGGACAGCTCCCGTGCCTACTGACTGAGCTAGGTACACAAGATGGGAGGGAACACAATCAGGACAGCCAGCCCAGCTGGCTAATGGGGTATTCCATACCATGTGACGTCATGCTCAGTATATGAACGGTAGGCGTGATCCAGGAAGTACCGATCGCTACTTGGTTATCGGTCAGCAGGGGTGGTGAGCAATTGCATTGTGCATCACTCATTTTGTATATTTTATCATTATCATTATTATTTTCCCTTTTCTCCCCTGTTCTATTAAACTGTCTTTATCTCAACCCACGAGTTTTTCTCACTCTTACCCTTCCAATTCTCTCCCCGTGCCGCTGGGGGTGGGGGGAGCGAGTGAACGGCTGCGTGGTATTTGGCTGCCTGCCAGGTTAAACCACGACAGTCCTTTTTGGCGCCCAACGTGGGGCACGAAGGGTTGAGATAACGACACATCTGACCCGAATGGGTTAAAACAAATTTGTTATAAGCATTCATTATATCAGTTTAGTACTCGATGTTCACAATGTTGATTTATTTGCTCTCAGAGTTTTTGGATCTGTTCTTGCAGTTGTGGTATGTAGCACCTTACTGGCTGTCTATACTGCTGATTATCAGTTTGTATGTGGGGTTGGTCATCTCTGGGAAATGGATTAAGGTCATTGCTTTGCTATACTGTGTGACCTGGCTTTATGTTATGATAAAATTATTGGTCACGAGCCTGTACTCAGCACTGCCATCATTCCTGTTCTTTGGGAGCTATCTTTTGGGAACTATTAATAATTACACTTCTTACGTCTTCACCTCAGAGGATGAATTTAGTGGGGAGACAGGATGGGACACTTTCTCCCACTTGTTCACCTTCCCCTCCATATCTTCAGAAACTCCTTTTTCTTCTATCCTCTTCATGAAGACGTCCACAATATTCCCTGAGAATTTTGAATATCCTTGGGATGTTCAAACAAGCATGATCATATTGCTATGTCTCCTGAATGTGGTTCAGGCCTTGTTTAGAGTTAAACAACTATTCAGGAATACTGTCCAGAGATCAACCCCAGCAACAGATACAGTGACTACTCAAACCCCCACGACAGGCACTGTAGCTACTTCAACCCGCACGACAACCACCGTGGCTACTTCAACCCCCACAACAACCACTATGGCTACTCAGACCCCGGCAACAGTCACTACAATTACTCCAACCCCCGCAACAGGCACTGCAGCTACTCAAACTCCGTCAACAGTCACTGCAGTTACTCCAACCAGTGCGACAAGTACTGCAGCCACTCAAACCCCGGCAACAGTCACTACAAATACTCCAACCCCCGCAACAGGCACTGCAGCTACCCAAACCCTCGCGACGGGTACTACAGCTGAACCAGAGGACCAACCGTCGCTGGTACCCGTCGCCCCTGTACAGAAGAAGAAATCTTTGAAGCGGAAGTCAGGTCGTGTAGAAAAGGATGATGGAAAACCAGGGACATCACGAGGAGGGGAGGAGGAAGAGGAAGAACTCATAAATGAGACGGAAACCACCCGATCCCTATCCCTGAGTGAGCTGCGAGATATGTGGAAAGATTTCGGCCGTCGTCCAGGCGAGCATATTGTTACCTGGCTGCTCCGATGCTGGGATAATGGGGCCAGTAGCCTGGAATTAGAGGGGAAGGAAGCCAAACAGCTGGGATCCCTTGCTAGGGAAGCGGGTATTGACAAAGCAATCGGAAAAGGGACACAGGTCCTCAGCCTCTGGAGGCGACTGCTGTCAGGCGTAAAGGAAAGGTATCCCTTCAAGGAAGATGTTATATATCGCCTAGGCAAATGGACCACTATGGAGAGAGGTATCCAGTACCTGAGAGAACTAGGCGTGCTGGAGGTGGTTTATAGTGACCTGGACAACGCCCGAACACCCAAAGATCCAGATGACGTCCAGTGCACCCGACCCATGTGGCGGAAGTTGGTACGGAGCGCACCAGCATCGTATGCCAGTTCGTTGGCAGTACTGTGCTGGAAAGAGGAAGAAGCACCAACGGTGGATGAGGTGGTTAGCAGACTTCGGGATTTTGAAGAAACTATCTCCTCCTCCCTTGTCTCGGCTGTGGAGAAACTGTCCCGGGAGGTCCAGCAACTCAAAGAGGATATGTCCTATTCTCCACCTGTACGGACCAGTATCTCAGCCATTAGGAGTCAGCGTTTTTCTCCTCAAGAGAGAGGATATAGAAAGTACACACCACAGGGCACCCTGTGGTTTTACCTGCGTGACCACGGAGAGGACATGAGGCAGTGGGATGGAAAACCTACCTTCATCCTAGAGGCACGTGTACGTGAGTTGCAAGGAAAAACAATGACACAAGGGGGTTCTCCCAGGAAAAATGCTGCTCCAGTTGTCAGGAAAAACCTGTCTCACGACGGTCCAGTTTCCAGTGAACAGCTCCCCAGACAGAGTAGAAGGGCTGATCTTACTTTGGATTGTAATTGCAATGAAGAAATTCTTGACTCACGTTTGCAAGAAGTGAGAGATGGATACTATGACCAGAACTAGAGGGGCCCTGCCTCCAGCCAGGTGGAGGAAAGGGACAACCGGGTTTACTGGACTGTGTGGATTCGATGGCCTGGCACATCAGATCCACAAAAGCATAAGGCTCTAGTAGACACCGGTGCACAGTGTACCCTAATGCCATCAAGCTATAGAGGGGCAGAACCCATCTGTATTTCTGGAGTGACAGGAGGATCCCAAGAGTTAACTGTATTGGAGGCCGAAGTGAGCCTGACCGGGAATGAGTGGCAGAAACACCCCATTGTGACTGGCCCAGAGACTATCTCAGGAGAGGATATTTCAAGGACCCAAAAGGGTACCGGTGGGCTTTTGGTATAGCTGCCCTGGAGACGGAGGAAATTAAACAGCTGTCCACCTTGCCTGGTCTCTCGAAGGACCCTTCTGTTGTGGGGTTGCTGAGGGTTGAAGAACAACAAGTACCAATCGCTACCACAACAGTGCACCAGCGGCAATACCTCACCAACCGAGACTCTCTGATCCCCATCCATGAGCTGATTCGTCGACTGGAGAGCCAAGGAGTGATGAGCAAGACTCGCTTACCCTTTAACAGTCCCATATGGCCAGTGCGTAAGTCTAATGGAGAGTGGAGACTAACAGTAGACTACCGTGGCCTGAACGAAGTCACGCCGCCACTGAGTGCTGCCGTGCCGGACATGCTAGAACTTCAATACGAACTGGAGTCAAAGGCAGCCAAGTGGTACGCCACCATTGACATTGCTAATGCCTTCTTCTCCATCCCTTTGGCAGCAGAGTGCAGGCCACAGTTTGCTTTCACTTGGAGGGGCGTCCAGTGCACCTGGAACCGACTGCCCCAGGGGTGGAAACATAGCCCTACCATTTGCCATGGACTGATCCACACCGCACTGGAACAGGGTGAGGCTCCAGAACACCTGCAGTACATTGATGACATCATCGTATGGGGCAACACAGCAGAAGAAGTTTTTGAGAAAGGGAAGAAAATAATTCAAATCCTTCTGAAATCTGGTTTTGCCATAAAACAAAGTAAGGTCAAGGGACCTGCACAGGAGATCCAGTTTTTAGGAATAAAATGGCAAGATGGACGTTGTCAGATCCCAACAGATGTGATCAACAAAATAACAGCCATGTCCCCACCAACTAGCAAAAAGGAAACACAAGCTTTCTTAGGCGTTGTGGGTTTTTGGAGAATGCATATTCCAAATTACAGTCAGATCGTAAGCCCTCTCTATCAAGTGACCAGGAAGAAGAACGACTTCAAATGGGGCCCTGAGCAACAACAAGCCTTTGAACAAATTAAACAGGAGATAGTTCATGCAGTAGCCCTTGGGCCAGTCCGGGCAGGACAAGATGTAAAGAATGTGCTCTACACCGCAGCTGGGGAGAATGGTCCTACCTGGAGCCTCTGGCAGAAAGCACCAGGGGAGACTTGAGGTCGACCCTTAGGGTTCTGGAGTCGGGGATACAGAGGATCCGAGGCCCGCTACACTCCAGCTGAGAAGGAGATATTGGCAACATATGAAGGGATTCGAGCTGCTTCGGAAGTGGTTGGTACTGAAGAACAGCTCCTCCTGGCACCCCGACTGCCGGTGCTGGGCTGGATGTTCAAGGGGAGGGTCCCCTCTACACATCATGCAACCGCTGCTACGTGGAGTAAGTGGGTCGCACTGATCACACAATGGGCCCGAATAGGAAACCCCAGTCGCCCAGGAATCTTGGAGGTGATCACGAACTGGCCAGAAGGCAAAGATTTTGGCCTATCCCCAGAGGAGGAGGTGACACGTGCTGAAGAAGCCCCACTGTATAATAAACTACCAGAAAACGAGAAGAAATATGCCCTATTCACTGATGGGTCCTGTCGCCTTGTGGGAAAACATCGGAGATGGAAAGCTGCTGTATGGAGTCCTATACGCCAAGTTGCAGAAACTGCTGAAGGAGAAGGTGAATCGAGCCAGTTTGCAGAGGTGAAAGCCATCCAGCTGGCCTTGGGCATTGCTGAACGAGAAAAATGGCCAGTACTTTATCTCTATACTGACTCATGGATGGTGGCAAATGCCCTGTGGGGGTGGTTGCAGCAGTGGAAGCAGAACAACTGGCAGCGCAGAGGTAAACCCATCTGGGCTGCCGCATTGTGGCAAGATATTGCTGCCTGGGTAGAGAACCTGACTGTAAAAGTACGTCATGTAGATGCTCACGTGCCGAAGAGTCGGGCCACTGAGGAACATCAAGATTGCTAAGATTGAAGTGGCCCAGGTGGATTTGGACTGGCAACATAAGGGTGAATTATTTATAGCTCGGTGGGCCCATGACGCGTCAGGCCATCAAGGAAGAGATGCAACATATAGATGGGCTCGTGATCGAGGGGTGGACCTAACCATGGACGCTATTGCACAGGTTATCCACGAATGTGAAACGTGCGCTGCAATCAAACAAGCCAAGCGAGTAAAGCCTCTTTGGTATGGAGAACGATGGTTGAAATATAAATATGGGGAGGCCTGGCAGATTGATTATATCACACTCCCACAAACCCGGCACGGCAAGCGCTATGTGCTCACCATGGTGGAAGCAACCACCGGATGGCTGGAAACATACCCTGTGCCCCATGCCACCACCAGGAACACCATTCTGGGCCTTGAAAAGCAAGTCCTGTGGCGACATGGCACCCCAGAAAGAATTGAGTCAGACAACGGGACTCATTTCTGAAACACCCTCATAGACACCTGGGCCAAAGAGCATGGCATTGAGTGGGTCTATCACATCCCCTATTATGCACCAGCCTCCGGGAAAATCGAACGATAGAATGGACTGCTAAAGACTACGCTGAGAGCAATGGGTGGTGGGACATTCAAACATTGGGACACACATTTAGCAAAGGCCACCTGGTTAGTCAATACCAGGGGATCTGCCAATCGAGCTGGCCCTGCCCAATCAAGACTAGCCTTCATGATTTTGTAAACTTTGAAACCTTGAGTACTGAAACGAGAAAGGGCTGAATTCAATCAGAAACCTATAATCAATATCTACAATCAATATCTACAATCAATAATCAATATCTACAATCAATATTCGAATTACTGAAACTGCTTTAAACAGTCAAAGTGATTTAAAGCCCACACAACAAGAGTAATGATACTGAGTTTTCCAGTGCTGGATTGATATTATTGAGTGTTGTATTTGGAAAGAAACACGGCTAAACAAAATGAAGGCACTGAAGGGATATCTAAGGCAATATGGAACATAGCAGCAGTAAGAAGGTGTTTTGAGAACAACCATAAAACCAGGGTAATGTCTTTTACCCATTTTTCCTGACTGAGAGGATCTATCTGCTTCCTTGTGTTTGATAGAGCTTGATAGACTTTTCACTAAATTACTTAATCACATATTGAACCTACTTACATTTTTGGTCTCCACAGCACTTGATAGTAATGAGATCCACGATTTAGTTTTACTCTGTGCACACTTCCCTTTGCCTGATAATTTCATTGGATGTTCCTATTTCCTGGACTCTGAAAGAGAGTGAATAGTTGTTCCCTAATCCATTTCTTCATACCCTTCACAATGCTGTGCAACTCTACCACATCTACCCCCCCGTCTGTTTTGCAGGCTGAAGAGTCCTAGTTTATTAAGTCTTTCCTCACATGAAAACTGTTTCATGTCTTTGATCATCCTTGTCATCTTTCTTTGTACTTTTGCAGGCTGTACCTTTAACTGAGATAGGATGATTAGAACAGCATGAAGCACTCAAGATGTGAATGTAGCATGTGTTTATGTAACAGTGTAATTAAATATTGTGGGGTTTCTAAATTTTTTTTGCTAATAATACTTTATATTCCTCCTCTCCTTGTCATTGCTATTGACATGAATATGTTATGTCTATACTCATATACTCATATACTAGCAGCTCATAATAATGTAAGATGTCTTTACTGAGTAGGGTCAGATAATTTACCTCACAGGGTAGGTGTAGCAGTTATCTTTTTGACTATGTCCGTTGTTTTCAATATATTTAAATTATTCACTTGCTGCCTTCCTGAATAACCATTCCTATAAAACAACTTTATGCAACTATTTGCAGCCAATGTTTTTTTTTTTTAATCTCAATTGTTTTGACTCACTAGCAAAATTTCGCATTTCACTATTTACTCCCTTCTTCAGTATGAATATGTTTGCATGGCAGAGCTCCCAAAAGAGACAATAATGTACCTTCACTGGTAACCTATGCTGAAAATGTCTTACCTCAATTCCTTATATTAAGAGAAACTCCATTTAAACATCTTTTGTACAGCAATCGGAAAAATGGTGGAAAGGGGTGAACAGATATTTGAAATATTAGTATGACATAATAAAATGAAATTAAGATTTGGTAATATGAGAGTTAACACAGGAGGAAAAAGGCGATCTAAAATACCTACATGCAATGAGAGGATGAGAAGACATTACATTTGCTTAAAAGAATTACCTAAAAGAGAAGAGAATGATCTACTGCTTACATACTCTATGGATTTGATAAAATAAAAAATTACATTTTGAATTGCACTAGCAGGTGCATCAAGTTGTGGAGCGGAAAAGGTGTAGTATACATGATTTCAAAAGGTCTCTTGGGAGGTCTCTAATCCAATCCCCTGCTCAAAGCAGCATCAAATGAGTTCAGCCTGGGTTTCCCACAGGTTTGTCCATTCCTTGAAAACCTCCAAAAAAAGAGATGCCAGCATTGGTTCGAAATCAGTTCCAATATTAAATATCCTCACAGCATTTTTTTTCTTATATCCTGTCTGAAGTACTCTAATTTTAACTTACACCTGTTGCCTCTTATCCACCTGTTATACACCACTGTGAAAAGCCTGTCTTTATATTCTTAACAACCTCCCCATAGGTGCTGGGGGGCTGCTCTTAGGTCCCTCCAAAGCTGTGTCTTCTCCAGGCTGAACAAACCTGGCTCCCTCAGCCTCTTCTCATGTGGCAAGTGGTCCAGCCCCCGTCTGGCTTGGTGGCTCTCTGCTGAACTAGGTCAAGTTTATCAAGTAGACAATTTCCCTCATTTTATGGATTTTTTAATACCTCAGACACTGTAGTTTGGTAACCTAATAATTATCATCATGAATCTAAGATTTATGTAGGAATAAAATTCTTTGTGGCTTATAAAAATGCTAGTTAAGCATTTCAGAGATACTGTGATTATTAATAACAATTTCTAACAAAAGGAAGCAAACTTCTAGGAAACTCTTCCTTAAAGATGAGAACTGTCATGAGTCTTCTTAAATGAATTCTTTGCTGCATTTGTTAATGTAATGAATTTTCACTGAATTTGCTAATGTGAATGAGCCTAACACCTTTAAAGTTCTTCATTAATTTCCACATAACATATCGGCAGCATTTGTTATGTGAATATACACAGACACACACATATATATGTGTATACACCAGTACATATGGCATCATTGGATATAGAGTCCTGACTAGTTACTTTGAATTAGTGTATGAAATCACACTCATTCACAATGTGCACCTCAAATATATAAAGCAGAATATTTTCAAACTTTCACAGGATATATAATTCAAAGAGTTAATTATTTTTCTTGCACAAACTATATTGCCAAGGTTTTCTCGTTTTCTGAAAATAAGATGCTTCAAATTTGATTTATTCAGATATAACTGCAGCCAGTCAGTAATTTGTGGTCAAAGTATAATTTTCATGAAACATAAGCTCCTCTTTAATGTAATTTTCTTGAAACGATCCTTCAGGATGTATGCAGCCTTCAGGTCAGTAAAACACAGATTGCAAAAGACCTTATTCTCTAAGGAAAAAATGTCTGTTTGTATTCCTATTTGAAAGCATACACACAAGTAGTCATCAAACCTACAGCTTCCTTAAATACATCATTTATTTGTGTAGGCTTGGAAACTGCAGTATGGGCCTCATTTAAATTTATGGTGTTCAGCAAAGTGTTTATTCTGATTGTCTAATTATTATTGTATCAAAGTGGTGAAATACATTGAAAGACACTCAGTGTATTTCAGATACTGAAATTAAGTTCCAGTTATCTACCATAGGTAAAACCTTCTAGAACACAGAAAAATGTTGAATCACCACTTTCTGAAAGCTTTTCTTTATGAAGGTATTTGCTTATTTATTCTTGTTTCCGACTTTGAGTCGTCACTGTTTCTTTTGTAGGTGCAAGTAATGACAACACTGAAACAGCTTTGAGAGACTATTCTCTGGTTCAGTGAACTGAAAATTACACAACCTCTCTTGAGGTTCTGTTTAAATTTTTGAAGTGGTTATACAAAGTCTTCGAAGATGTTTGCATTAAAATAAGTCAGAGAAGAAAATAAATCGGGGACAAATCTAGCTTACCTTACCCATTTAGGTTGTCCTATGGAAGTTAATGACACTACTTAACATGAAAAAGATGGGAAAATAATTTTTTATGATATTAAATTTATAGTCAGCAACACATAACATACTTTCAATCCATGAAAGAACCTTTTTTTTTTAAACAGGGTCATATTTAAATCTATTGTTCTACAGCAATTTCTGTGACAGTCTTTATTTTCTGTGGATCATTATTAGATTTCATAGTACTTTTCCATGTTGAGGAGGTGAATGTAAGTTTCCAAAGAGGTTTTCAGAGAAGAAAGTGGGGGAGGGAGTATGGGCTTCCAAAAGTTTATGACTATTTCCTCAGCAGTTCTTCAATGTTTTCTTGCGCTTTTGATATTTTGGCTAATCTCCAAGTGCATGTGAAAACATGTAAGAATGAAAGGTAAATCCCCTATTTCATGCTGACTATTCCTCCTTGCAAAGACAGTGGGAAAAGTGAACAAAAAGCAGGCTGAATGCTCTTTCCACCTGAACTACAAGGATTAGGAATGAGCTTGCTTCACCATACACATGCTTTTCTGGGTTTCTAAAGAGATAATGTGACATAGATTTTCTTAAAATGCCATTTCAGTGGATGAAAAATTAACTCCCCAAATTTTCAGGAGTTCCGAGAATTAAAATAAGAAACGTTACCTCAGAATTCAAGAAGCTTCCCAATAACACCTATCTTGATGGTTGAGCCACTGTCACATCTAATTTATTCACACATGTCTGCCTGGACAGTAACCTTATCTTCCCCTGCAGACCCTGTTTCTTCAGTGGTTGTGTTTTGTTAATTGTTTAGAACATAAGCCATCTGGGACAGCCTCTATCCTTGTGTTATTTCTTTTTGCTATATCCAGTACAGTGGGATTCTAATCCCTGACAGAAAACATTAAGCACTATGCAGTGGATGTAATTTTTGTTGTGCTTTTGCTTTATCCCATCTGCTTTATTTATTTTCTACTACTTTTGTTGATTATGTTTTATTTATTTAAAGATTTGGGGGGTTGGTATTTATCTAATTACTTTCTTTACTATGATGTGGTAATTTTTTAAGCTCTCTCCTGACTGTATATATATGTACTTATGATAACTAGATCATCTTGTCTGACCTTTAAATTCAGACAGGCCCTTGAATACTGAGACTAAAAGATTGTGTTGAACTTCAGGCTACATGATATAAAAATATATAGAAACTTCAAGTGACAGAAAATTCAGTACCTCTCTTAGTAAATTTTTCCAGAGATAAAATACTGTCAGTGTTAAAGAATTCTGCCAGGTTTCTTATTTGAATGCTTCTGCCTTTTATACTGAGTGTATTAATCTCTTAGGTTAAGAGTCCCTTACCAATTATTATTTTTCCCACATGGAAATGTTTATGCACCATAATGAAATGAATTCTCAGCCTTCTCTTTAATAAACAAAAATAAAAATATGGAGATATTTTGTTCTTATGTTATATTTTTTCCATGTTTTCATCATTTTTTTTTCTTCATCTTGCATGCTTCTCCCATATATTTTGGTTCACTGTATTGCTACGCTATACTAAGGTCTGAATTTCATTCATTTACACATTTATTTCCACTTCAATTTCTTTCTATATTTTTCAAGTATGTGTCTGGTTTTTTTCCTGTAATTTTATTTTTCTACTTGCACCTTTAGTGAGGATTAAGGATTCAGAAATGATTTGAGTAAAGCTATACATCTTACTTAAATGACCTATTTGGTGGGATGTCTGCCTAATGCATTTGTGGCTCAGCCCCTGAAGACCTTTTATGCTTTTGAACATTTACTTCAGCGTTTTATGTCTCTTAACTCAGGGCTTACTGACCTCAAAGAAAACTTCCCATTAACTGCACTTAATTTATCAATTTTATCCTCTTTTTACAAACTTTTTTTTCTATTGTCTTTTTAATGCTTGTTATTGTATGTTGAGAACAGGGTTGTTATTGTGAAAATAATAATATCAGATTGTTTCTGTTTTAAATGTGCTACCTCCTTGCCCCAGTGTAGTCAATTAAAATTGTCCAGATTTGATTTTGTCTCTGTGGCTTCATGTTGATTTCATCTACAGTCTTCATTATAATCCCTTAAATATCTGCAATATTTATTGCTCAGGGATTTCCTTTTTTCTCTGGACATATCCTAGTCAGAAAGAATATTAATTATACAATATTTTTAATAACGTTCTCAGTAAACTGGGTATTTCAAAAGCTCTTAAGTGGACTAAGCAAGAGCAGAAGAAAAAGTAGGAGGGGAAAATAGATATCTTTTTGAAGTGAAGGGTCTGGGTGAAACAACAGACATGAAGCCCACTTATCATTTAGACTAAAAGGCTACTTTATTTTCTTGTACCAATATAATTGGCCCTAAAATGTGTTTATTTTATGGTTCCTTTATACTGACAAGAATTTAACATAAATGAGAGCACAGATCTAAACAAAATGTGTTTGAACTTTTCCTCATTGAAAACAATGACAAATATCTAAAAGTAAGATCAAGAGCAATTGACAGTCCACAGAAAAAATATGAAGATATTCTCTTAATTTCTTTTATTTTTACTTTGACCCAAAAGTCAGAGTCAAATGTAATTCTTAAAAAAAAATATATTTTGTATTCTTTGCTATCTGAAAAATCATAATAATTAAAAAAAAGTGTATAGCGGAAAGGCTATTGAAATAAAAAGTAAAGATTTGATTTTTAAATAAAACTGAACATGAGCCAGCAGTGTGCCCAGGTGGCCAAGAAGGCCATGGCATCCTGGCCTGTATCAGAAATAGTGTGGCCAGCAGGAGTAGGGAAGTGATTGTGCCCCTGTACTCGGCACTGGTGAGGCCGCACCTCGAATACTGTGTTCAGTTTTGGGCCCCTCACTACAAGAAGGACATGGAGGTGCTGGAGCATGTCCAGAGGAGGGCAACGAAGCTGGTGAAGGGCCTGGAGCACAAGTCGCATGAGGAGCGGCTGAGGGAACTGGGACTGTTTAGTCTGGAGAAGAGGAGGTTGAGGGGAGACCTTATCATGCTCTACAACTACCTGAGAGGAGGTTGTAGTGAGGTGGGTGTTGGTCTCTTCTTCCAAGTAAATAGCGATAGGATGGGAGGAAATGGCCTCAAGTTGTGCCAGGGGAGGTTTGGATTGGACATTAGGAGAAATTTTTTTTTTTCTTTACTGAGAGGAAATTAGAAAGGCAAAAGCCCGGCTAGAACTCAACCTGGCCACTGTCGTGAGAGACAACAAAAAATGCTTTTTTAAGTATGTTAATGACAAAAAGAGAGCCAAGGAGAATCTCCATCCTCTATTGGATGCGGGGGGGAACGTTGCCACCAAGGATGAGGAAAAGGCTGAGGTACTCAACGCCTTCTTTGCCTCAGTCTTTAGTAGTCAGAATGGTTATCCTCAGGGTACTCAGCCCCCTGAGCTGGAAGACAGGGACGACAAGCAGGATAAACCCCCCATAATTCAAGAGGATGAAGTTCATGACCTGCTATGCCACCTGGATGTTCACAAGTCTATGGGGCCGGATGGGATCCACCCGAGGGTTCTAAGGGAGCTGGCGGAGGAGCTTGCCGAGCCGCTCTCCATCATTTACCAACAGTCCTGGTTAACTGGGGAAGTCCCGGACGACTGGAGGCTCGCCAATGTGACTCCCATCTACAAGAAGGGCCGGAAGGAGGATCCGGGGAACTACAGGCCGGTCAGCCTGACCTCGGTGCCGGGGAAGATCATGGAGCGGTTGGTTTTGAGGGTGCTCACGAGCCATGTCCGGGACAACCAGGGGATCAGGCCCAGCCAGCACGGGTTCATGGAAGGCAGGTCCTGCTTGACCAACCTGATCTCCTTCTATGACCAGGTGACCCGCCTAGTGGATGAGGGAAAGGCAGTGGATGTGGTCTACTTGGACTTCAGTAAGGCCTTTGACACTGTCTCCCACAGCATTCTCCTAGAGAAGCTGGCGGCTCACGGCCTAGACAGGTACACTCTTCGCTGGGTAAAAAACTGGCTGGACGGCCGAGCCCAGAGAGTTGTGGTGAACGGAGTTAAATCCAGTTGGCGGCCGGTCACGAGCGGTGTTCCCCAGGGCTCAGTTTTGGGGCCGGTCCTGTTCAATATCTTCATCAATGATCTGGACGAGGGGATCGAGTGCTCCCTCAGTAAGTTTGCAGACGACACCAAGTTGGGCGGGAGTGTTGATCTGCTGGAGGGTAGGAAGGCTCTGCAGAGGGACCTGGACAGGCTGGATCGATGGGCCGAGGCCAACTGTATGAGATTCAACAAGGCCAAGTGCCGGGTCCTGCACTTCGGCCACAACAACCCCAGGCAACGCTACAGGCTTGGGGAAGAGTGGCTGGAAAGCTGTCCAGAGGAAAAGGACCTGGGGGTACTGGTTGACAGCCGGCTGAACATGAGCCGGCAGTGTGCTCAGGTGGCCAAGAAGGCCAACGGCATCCTGGCCTGTATCAGAAATAGTGTGGCCAGCAGGAATAGGGAGGTGATCGTGCCCCTGTACTCGGCACTGGTGAGGCCGCACCTCGAATACTGTGTTCAGTTTTGGGCCCCTCACTACAAGAAGGACATGGAGGTGCTGGAGCGCGTCCAGAGGAGGGCAACGAAGCTGGTGAAGGGCCTGGAGCACAAGTCTTATGAGGAGCGGCTGAGGGAACTGGGGTTGTTTAGCCTGGAGAAGAGGAGGCTGAGGGGAGACCTCATCGCACTCTACAACTACCTGAAAGGAGGGTGTAGCGAGGTGGGTGTTGGTCTCTTCTCCCAAGTAACTAGCGATAGGACAAGAGGAAATGGCCTCAAGTTGTGCCAAGGGAGGTTTAGATTGAACATTAGGAAAAATTTTTTTACTGAAAGAGTGGTCAGGCCTTGGAACAGGCTGCCCAGGGAAGTGGTGGAGTCACCATCCCTGGAGGTATTTAAAAGACGTGTAGGTGAGGCCCTTAGGGACATGGTGTAGTGGGCATGGTGGTGTTGGGTTGACGGTTGGACACGATGATCTTAGAGGTCTTTTCCAACCTGTATGATTCTATGATTCTATGATTCTATGAAAGAGTGGTCAGGCCTTGGAACAGGCTGTCCAGGGAAGTGGTGGAGTCACCATCCCTGGAAGTATTTAAAAGACGTGTAGATGTGGCACTTAGGGACATGGTTTAGTGGGCATGGTGGTGTTGGGTTGATGGTTGGACTCGATGATCTTAGAGGTCTTTTCCAACCTTAATGGTTTTATGATTCTATGATTCTAAAATGTATAAGACAAGTTTCTGTAAATTTTGGTCTCCTAACCTCTTTTTGCCTTTAAAATATCCATTTTTCTAATGGTAGAAAGCATTATTTACATCATATTACATATTTATGCTCTGCTTTCTATGTGATAAGACAAGATATGTTTTCTACCCTGAAGAGCAGGTAAGTGGCAGGAAAGAAGCAACAAAGAGTGAATGACAAAAAAGTTCAGGGAATAAACAGCCTAGGAGTTCCTGATGATGACAGAAATGAAAATGAATATGCTGAACAGATATCCTGTGAAAAACTAATATAGCCTAGCAGCTAATATTAAGTATAAAAACCAATGAAATGCTACTGTAGTGTTAGGTTTTATTCATTAAATCAATCACAAGGAATCAACTCTTCTGCCAAGTAACTTGCGATAGGACGAGAAGAAATGGCCTCAAGTTGCATCAAGGGAGGTTTAGACTGGACATTAGGAGAAATTTCTTTACTAAAAGAGTGGTCAAGCCTTGGAACAGGCTGCCCAGGGAAGTGGTTGAGTCACCATCCCTGGAGGTATTTAAAAGACGTGTAGATGAGGCGCTTAGGGACATGGTGTAGTGGGCATGGTGGTGTTGGGTTGATGGTTGGACACGATGATCTTAGAGGTCTTTTCCAACCTGTATGATTCTATGATTCTATGATTCTATGATTCTCATGATTACTAAATAGCTTGCTTAGTTGTGCCTTATTCTCCCCTAATAGTTGTATTCTGAAAAAAAGGTATGTCAAACTGTTGGAAAAAGATGAGGTTAGCAGTTTGAAATACTGAACAGCAGTGCAGAATCGTGCGTTTCATACAAATTAATCCATCCCTTCGCAATAATCTAGCAGCCAATCAGAATTCTCCCTTAATCCAAATAGTTTTATAATGCACTTTAAATCATCAAAGTCCAGGTGCCTTACACTATTTAAATGAAAAGTAACAAGGAAACTTAGTCTTAAGATTATTAAGTATTTATATCAGTGGCTAGGGGGTATCACCTAGCAACAACATGGCCTGCAGAGTAAATCTAATAAACTGCAGCTCATCCTTTCTGTCATCAATGATCAAATAATCAAGACAGGACAAGCACAAGTAGTGATGACATTGAGAGAATCTAATGATAAAGTACAGGAGCATTTTAGGAGACAAAGAGTGTGTTTAGATAACGGAATATAGCCTGCACAATAATTAGGATAAGGGAAAGCTGGACTTCAGCCGCAGTAAGCTGAATGGAAAGAAAAGATTGAAGTGAGGGGGAGGGGGAGGAAAACTGGAGGAAGAAGATAAACGACTAAACATGGCAGAGATAGGGATTCGGGAAAAGTAAATAAAATAAGCTGCTGTCAAGGCATCTTTCCTGGGCAGATGTCTAAAAAAGAAGGGCAGAGAGATTAAAATTTTATCAGATAGCTTAAGAGATTATGGTAGTTGTACCTTAAAACATAAAAGCTACTTTGCAGGGCCTCATGCAATTCAGCAGGATGCTGTTGGGTGAGAATTGATATCAGCAAGGCACTGAGGATGTTTGAAGTTATCACACTGTAGAAAGGAGAAAAGTTCAGCCCAAGATTTACAATAAGTAAAAAAAAAAAAAAAAACTTCCACTAGGGTTTGCAGCAGATAAAAAATGCATTAGAAATGTATGTAATTACAGTTAAGCACTTGTCATCATTTTGGAAAGGTGGTATTTACTCAGGCTTACACTACACAGGACATCTTTGCTTTTTTCCTTCTGAGTCCACGGTGCTGAATTCCACATGCAGGTTCACTAAAAACAGGGGGACCTTTATGTCTGAGAGTATTTCATATTCCACACTAAAGATACCTACAAGACCTCAATTGATCAAATAATGGTAAAAGCACGTATTCATAATGACAGGAAACTGTATATGCTTCATAGCTCCCCAAAGCACTGAATTTCCTCTTTGTTATATTCAGCACAAACCAGTCAAATGAATGACAGACAGTAACTCTGGCTAATAATAACTTGAATCAATGGTCCCTGAGACTCCTATATTGTTAGGCTTGTCCTAAAACACTTTCTGCACAGATAGTGCTCCATGTTAGTGTCAATGCCATTGTTTGAGCTAGCTGGACAGAGGTTGCTGGAGAGCCTTGTGGAGAACACTTCTCTCCCTGTAGTCAAGGAAGAAGTGAATGTAAAAAATAAAAAATAAAATGAAGGCACCCATAGGTAGAAAGGAAGTGAGAAAGGAAGTGCCATCTTATCTTTAATCATACTTTCCTTGGCACAAGCATATAATGTAATTATTTAAAACACTGTCAGTTTATTTTAATTGATTTATCAGTCAGAAACAGTAAATAAGACTTTCAAGGCTCAACAGTTTTCACATATTCACCCAAGGTAATGGTATTTAAGACTGTAAGAAGAAAATATGTATTATACAGGGAATAGTTTATTCAGGTTATAACTTAGAACTAAAATAACAGCTGTTCACCATGAACTACATTCCTCCTTAAAGCAGAGATTTATTCTAAATTAGTTCTTTGGAATAATAGGAACTGTAAACAATTGTTTTGCGTAGGATAAAAGAGCATTAAAACATTATTTAACACTTAGGACTTGAGTCAATTTGTTATATATAGATGTCTAATACCATCTGACAGTATGAAAACTCTCTGGTCCCCAGATCCAACCTTAGAAGTGTGTAAGTTTCCTACAGGTTTTGTAATATCTGCCACCTCATGCAGATACCTCATGTATCTCAAAAAACATGTGGATAGATGAGTTAAGCCTCAGTTTCAGCAGATTCAAAATTAATATTTAATCCCCAAAACAGAGAGCAAGAATTTTTTAGAAGCTGACTTACCATACAGAAATGAAGCACAATATTACTTAGAGCCAGAAGTTATCTTTAATCATTAAAAATAAAGACTCATATTGCCCTGCACAGTATCAAACTTCCTCTCTGCAGGAGGGCACTTCAAGGAAAGAATTAGGTAACTAAAGGAATTCTATATATGTATAGTGATAACTGAGAAACCTGAATCTGAAGTAATGATTCAGTCTCCCCCATCATCCTCTTAGCTGCTGCGTAGACACATTAGGAACTTCAGTCTTTGATTGCAAAGATCTGTTGGTTTTTATAGCTCTTCTCCTGTGCAGACCCAGAACTGCTTTAGTCTGTTTAGCTCATTATCTCACTTTCACAAAAACACATAATGAAAGCTTTTTTTCTGCAAAAGTAGCCTATTGGAAGAAAAAGCTGGTGCATACCAAGAGGATCTGGACCCACCAAAAAATGCTTCCAAAGCTATATACAGTTGGAGGGTCAAAACATTTACAAAAGATAGCTTTATGAGGTACAGATGATCAAGAAGTAAGAAAATAAATTCAATTCCCTTCTCATCTGGAGTGCGGTAAACCCCATAATTTTGATTTCTGTGCGAATTTCTGGTAGATTCTAGAATGGGCATGCAGAGAGAAAAAACATTCGTAACCTCCAAAGCTGGCACAGGATATAGGAAGTTGGACTTGTTTCATGGGTCAAAGTCTAGGTACAAATAAAACAAAAGAAATAGCAAATCAGGTCTCAGAATAACTGTGGTCGTACTGATTGTACAAGATGAGACCAGGCAGAAAGTAATTAAGCTTACAACACTGTATGGCTAGGAGGGCACATTGCCATCTTCTGTTATCTGTTGAAGAGAAAGCTGTCAGTACAAAATGGGATTTTGTTCAAATATGCAAAGGTAGTAACATAAATGCTATATGAATAGGGCATGTCAGACAGCTCAGACATAGCTTCAGTTTCTAAAAACTGTTTTTGAACCAATCTTACTAATTCTGCATGCAATTTTGAGATATTAGACAAGACAGTAATAGATATTTTTCTGCCTCTTCTCTCCTCTCCCCTTTTCCCTGCTACTAGTAGCATGAAAAGTTTGTAGTGAATATAAGAAAATCAGAGAGAGGTAGAAGCATGTAAAATTCTATATAAAATACAAACCTAGTTGCTGATACTAATCTGGAACAACTGTGTTGGTTCTTTTGTATGAGTGTTTGTTCTTCATAGATAGATTTTATAAAGCTATTTATAGGACCTAAAGCTAATGGGACAGAGGTCTTGCATATGAAATCTCTATGTCTTGGGTATTTAAGGTTTTCTGAGAAAACAAAAAAGCACCGTGTGATTCATAACACTTAAGAAGCTGATATGGATGAAAAAGACAACAGTATAAATTATGCATAATTTACATCAATGTGCACTTTATATCAATCAAAAAGGAGTCTCTGTGCTGCTTATTTTAGGAGGATATCCACTAAGCTGCATTAAAAAAGTCTTTCACTTAAGCTCTATATTACTATAAGATTTCAATACCATACTTGATAAAACTAACCCAGGATAAGAAAAGCTCATTAATGCCTTTCTAAATGACAGTAAACTGGCGCTTGCATTTGGGGAAAAAATGCCTTCCCTCCCCCTAACAAAATAACTATAATGAATTCAGTCAAGTTTCAACGTCACAACTGTTTTTTACTCTGGATGTATATTTTTCTTTGCTTTTGAATATTCACTCCAGTTTCCTCTCTGGATAATCGACATCCAGATTAGGCACTTATCCAGACTGATCATGTTTGTAGAAAGTAGGTGCTTAAAATTGTGGTAAGCTGAATAGGGAACTACTAAAAAAGTAAATAAAAAAGAAAAAGGACAGAGCACTGCTTAAATTCTTCTTCCTCTTCAAGACTTGAATCCTGTATGCTTTGTGAAAAAACGGAACCTGCATCTCCCAAAGGAACACACTAATCTATAAATTTGAGTCATGCTCACTCTTGAATTTATTTCATCTTAGGTTTTACAGTTGGACATATTGAAAAACTGGACATATTTGTTTGAACCCCCTCAGACACAGAGACTGAAATCACGTCTTTTACACTCTACAGAAATATTCTGAAGCTAAAATACTGAGTAGAAACAGGAATCATCATATTTTTAAAGAAGGTGCTATATTTTTAGAAGCCTATGTTGAGATATTCTGAGCACTTTTATCAGATCAGACACTGTCAATAGAAGACAGGAAGAAAAAATGTCTTCTTTATGACTTCTGATGGTTCTCAGGGCAAATTAGATCCTAAACACCAGAATATATATAAAGAGGGCGAATTTTAGAGACCTAAGAACCTTCAGTGTCAGAAGCTAGGGCCGCTGTAGTGTTTAGGTGTTTCTGAGGTCAGCTGGCACATGAAGGATATGAGTCAATTCTGCATTCAGATATCTAATCCTTCTGAGGTACCATCACACATGAGTAAGTTATTAGATGGACCTGGACTAGTTAGCAATATAGAAGCAGTATCCCAAACCTGTGCAGATGCTATACAGATTTCCTAAAAGTCCTCTATAATTTTTCTTTCCTTGAAAGGAAAAATAAAAGTTTATCCATACTTTCTGCTTATGCTCAACCTTATGTATGCAAGGGCAGCGAAGAGCATGGAAGAATTCAGAATTTACCTTCCTATGAAGTCCTGACAATAAGCCTCTGCTAGAGAGAGTGTACAGAAAGGAGTGAGTTGATCTGTAAATCGTATTAAAATATGCGAGGTAGCCTGTTAGTGTATTGCAACAGTGTTAGTGCCCACAGTTAAACTGATCTCCAGATTTGGAGTTAAAGAGGGATTTTTCCTCGTCTTGCTGACAGGGACTTATATTTTATTGATATTGGATATTTTGCGTGTGCTTTCTTCTGTAGTATGGGAGATTAACTGCTTCCTTTATTTATCTCGTTGTCTTACTTATAAAATTCCTGCTAAAACAGGGACTTAGGATACCAGGAATGCTCCTCATCTCTCCTGCTGTTTTCAAATGGCAAATTAGAATTCTGAGCTTGTGCTTATAATTGTGGGACCTAAGTTTGCTACAGAGCATGGGGTGGTGGATGGTACGTGAGAGCATGTGGACTTGATGTTACAGACACAAGTCAAAACTAAAATGTGTTGTGAGGCCTATGATTGAGAAGAATTGGACTCAGATGATCTAGAAGATCCCTACCAGGCAAACATTCCTAAACTCCACTTTCTGGCCACTTCTGAATCCTTCCCAGGGACGCAAATATCTGGAAAAAAAAGAGAAAGAAAAATGTAAAAGTAGGTACAGCAAGGAAGTCACAGCCTTAAAACAGCTTCTTCTGCTCTATTTTCAAAGGCAGTAGCTTTTCCATCACTGGAAGAACAAAGGTCTTTCAAATGTTTCCATCTTCCTTTTTTACACATACTACTGTAATAAACATTTTTTAATAAGCAATAACTTCTTAAAAATAGAAATACAATTTAATGAAAGTGTCATGATTTACAGCAAATTCCAGAGGCGGTACAGAAATATATATATGAATCTAATGTCAGGATTTTGATGTGGAGCAGAATGTTAAAAGAAGTTTCAGCATATTGGGAAAACTGGCAATTTTTACCCCAAATAATTAGAATGGTATGCCAAAAAATCCCAATACTAATGAGAGAGTATTTCATGCCAAATTAACTGTGAATCTCTTTCTAACCGTTTCAGCTTCTGAAGAAGTCAGGAGTGTTTGGTTGATTAGTCATAAAGGAAACTTATGACAAATCTCAAACTGAATGTGTTTTGCATTTGAAACGTTGTTTTATGGAATGAAGAGATAGTGGGGGAAGAATGGATAGACATTTTTTCTTTGGCAGATATCAGAATTCAGTATCTCAGATAATAAACAGAATTTTACTTAGAACTTACAAGGCCATTTAAACTGATCAGTTTTCCAAAGAATATCATAGATTCATAGAATCGTAGAATGGTTTGGGTTGGAAAAGACCTTTAAAGGTCGTCTAGTCCAACCCCCCAACTGCAATAAGCATGAGGTTCACAAGGGCCCACTTCTTGAGCTTGTCCAGGTCCCTCTGGATGGCATCCCGTCCCTCAGGCGTGTCAACCGCACCACTCAGTGTGGTGTCATCTGTAAACTTGCTGACAATGCGCCTGATGCCACTATCTATGTCACTGATGAAGATATTAAACAGTACTTGTCCCAATACGGACCCCTGAGGGACACCACTCATCACCGATCTCCAGCTGGACATTGAGCCATTGACCACTACCGTCTGGATGCAACCATCCAGCCAATTCCTTATCCACCAAACAGTACACCCATCAAATCCATACCTCTCCAGTTTAGACAGATGGATATTGTGGGGGACCCTGTCGAAGGCTTTACAGAAATCCAGATAGACGACATCTGTAGCTCTTCCCATGTCCACTGATGTAGTCACTCCATCATAGAAGGCCACTAGGTTGGTCAGGCAGGACTTGCCTTGGTGAAGCCATGCTGGCTGTCTTGAATCCTCGATGTCCTCCATGTACCTTAGCATAACGTCTAGGAGGATCTGTTCCATGATCTTCCCAGGCACAGAGCTGAGGCTGACAGGTCAGTAGTTCCCAGGGTCCTCCTTTTAAAAATTGGGTGCAATGTTTTCCTTTTTCCAGTCACCAGAGACTTCATCTGACTGCCATGACTTTTCAAATATCATGGAGAGTGGCTTGAGAACTACATCAGCCAGTTCCCTCAGGACTCTGGGATGCATCTCGTCAGGTCCCATAGACTTATGTATGTTCAGATTCCTCAGGTGGTCTTGAATGTGATCTTCTCTTACAGTGGGACTTTGCTCCCCCAGTATCTGGAGGTCTTGAGGGTCCATCCACTCAAGAGGTGTGGGAAGAGAGATTGCCAGTGAAGACCGAGGCAAAAAAGTTGTTGAGTACCTCAGCCTTCTCCTTGTCTGTTGTTGCCAGTTTGCCAGTCTTGTTCATCAGTGGGGGTATGCTTTCTTTGACCTTCCTTTTCTGGCTGACATACCCGTAGAATCCCTTCTTATTATTCTTCGCATCCCTTTCCAAGTTCAGCTCCAGCTGCGCCTTGGCCTTCTTGACCCCATCCCTACACAATCAGGCAGCATCCCTATACTGTTCCCAGGATACGTGTCCCTGCTTCCACTGCCTGTGCATTTCCTTCTTGCCCTTTAGTTTGACCAGCAGGTCTCGACTCATCCATACCGGTCTCTTGCCTTCCTTTCCTCATTTCTTACACCTGGGGATTGAGAGCTCTTGCACTCTGTGAAAAGCACCCTCAAAGATCTGCCAGCTCTGTTCTGCTCCCTTGTCTCTGAGGGCAGTTTCCCAGGGGGTCCTATTGACTAACTCCTTGAACAGCTGGAAGTTTGCTTTCCTAAAATTCAGGGTCCTGACTTTACTCTTCGCCTGTCCCATATCGCTCAGGACTGTGAACTCCACCAGTCATGATCACTGCAGCCCAGGCTGCCTACAATCTTGACGTCACCCATTAGCTTCCTTGCGTTGGTGACCAACAGGTCCAGTAATGTACCCCCTCTTGTATTACCTGGCTTATGAAGTTACCCTCCATGCACTCCAGGAGTCTCCTGGATTGTCTACAACTCACCATGCTACTTTTCCAGCAGATGTCAGGGTGGTTGAAGTCCCCCAGCAGGACGAGGGCCTGCGGTGCGATGCCTCCTGTAGCTGGAGTAAGAAGGCTTCGCCAACAGGCTCCACTTGATCGGACAGCCTGTTGTAAACACCACCAACAACATACCCTTTGTTGCCTCAGTCTCTAAGTCTTACCCATAAGCTTTCTCGTGGCTATTCTTCAGAGACAGCTCTTCAAAATCTATTAATTTCTCGACATACAGGGCAACACCTCCACCTCTCCTTCCTCGCCTGTCCCTTCTGAACAGCTGCACTCCAGTCATAGGATTCGTCCCACCAAGTTTCAGTATTGGCAACTAGGTCGTAGCTTTCTAGCAGTGCGGTGGCTTCCAACTCCTTCTGTTTGTTGCCCATGCTGCGTGCATTGGTGTAGAGGCACTTCGGCTGGGCTGTTGGCCATGCCACCTTTTTAGAGGAACGCACCTTAATTCCTTTGAGATATTTCACTGGTGTTCCCCTGATGGCTCCTATTACCTTAGGACCCCCTGGTTCATCTCCATAAGACTTCAAGTGTGCTCCAGTGTACCCGGCAAGTCTCAGAGCAATAGGCTGAGGGCCCTTGCTAGCACCCCGTCCCTCTAACCTTGGTGTGTTATCCCACGGCTTGTCATGGACAAGACAGATATTATCCCCCTCCCCCTTCAAGTCTAGTTTAAAGCTCTGTCAATCAGCCCCGCTAGCTTGTGAACAAAGGCCTTCTTCCCCCTTTGAGAAAGATGAATCCCATCCGAAGCCAGCAGGCCTGGTGTTGTGTAGGCAATCCCATTATCGAAAAACCCAAAATTCTGATGGTGAAACAAGCCACGGAGCCATGCATTAATAGATTGGGTCTGTCTGTTTCGTCCAATATCACTGCCCACAACTGGAAGGCTAGAGGAAAAAATTACCTGTGCTCCAGATTCTCTTACCAACTGTCCCAAGGCCCTGAAGTCTCTTTTGATTGCCCTTGGACTATATGTTGCGGCCTCATTGTCACCCACATGGAAGAGCAATAATGTGTAATAGTCTGAGGTCCATACCAGGCTAGGAAGTTTCCTAATGATGTCCTTAACCCGGGCCCCAGGGAGACAGCAGACTTTGCTAAGAGGAGGGTCTGTCATGCATATTGGAACCTCTGTTCCCCTCAGAAGGGAGTCACCTACAGCTATAACCCATCTTTTCTTCCTTGTGGAGGTGGTCGTGATACAGGGAGTAGGCCTTTCTGACCATGGCAACACCTCTTGTGTAGATGGACCATCATCCACATCATCAACTGACTGACCTTCCACATCCAGAGCCTCATACCTGTTGTATAGAGGCACCTGGGAAGGTGAGGTAGGTAAGGAGGGGTTTCGCTTGCTGCCCTGAGTGTCGACTTGCCTCCATTGACTCCTTTCCTTTAAGCTACTGCCTTCTACCTGGTGGAGGGAAGATGCAGGATCCTCTTGATCTTGTGTTTTTTTTGGTGGATGTTCCTGTTTCTTTCTCAGGGAGGGCACAGCATGGTTCCATCAATCTATCAGCAGAAGGTCAGATTGTGATACTGCCAAAAAGGATGGGTTACTCAGATTTCTATCAGCAGTGAATTTTAGGTGCATTACTGAAGCAACTTGTGTTTATCTTCTGTGAAAAGGAAAATTATGGATCTGATAAAACTATAGGTAACTACAGTTTAAATCCAGAAATTTAGAGCAAGTATTCACATATACTGAAGACCATAGAAAAAAATTACATCCTTCCCCAAATCTTAGAAAATAATTAGAAAGCATATTGTTTGCCATTTCATATTCCATAGTGTAATTAAATCAAGTGAAACTGTCGAATTGTTTTTTGAAAAGTACATACAGAATAGTCTACATCAGAAGACCAAGGCCCGGAAATTCTTCACATCAGCAATATATCTTTATTTGAATATCTGTGTTTTCAGATCTAATTGATGGATTGAAATTTAGGGGTTTAAAGATAAAAGATCGGGAAGAAAAAAGATGAAGTCTGAAACAATTGTTTTCTTTCTTGAGTAAGGAATGTCTATCTATTACTCTTTAAAGCAAAAGGTAGGAACAGATGTTATGCTTTTTTGGACAACAGTAATGGTCTCAGGAGATGGTTGTTTGCTGAGAAAATCTGAGAGTCCTTATACAGTTATTGTATCTAAGAATTTATGTAACAATACAAGAATAGCTGCAAGAAACCATTGTTACAACTATTGAAATAGCTGGATTTTAGTGTGGGATGAACTTTTGGAACTGTAGAAAAAACTATTTCTGTAAGCATCAAATCTGTCACAAAAGAGTGCAATCTGCCACTCCATTCACCATCAAGTATCGTTCCTTCTTAAAAAGACAGTAGTACAATCAGCTAGGGAATTTGAGAAGAGTTAAACACACTTTTGTTTGTAGTTACAGTGCTGAAGTTTCTTTTGTATGAATTTACTATCTGTAACTTTTCCCTCATAGCTAAATGTACTTTAAATTCTCAATTTTGGAACAAAGATTACTTTTACCATCAAAATGATTATGTACGTACCATACCACGGAACGATTACTTTCAACTGAATGTAAGGTGTAGTTAAAATCTTAAAATATTTAGAACTATTGTCCCAGGAGCAGCAAATATTTTTACCCTGTCAAACAATATTCAGGGAGAAGATCAGGGTCTGTTATATACGAGGCCTATTATGGCTGCTGTAAAGTGTTTTTTTTGGCTTCCGATCTGCTAGTTCCTTCTCAGCCTTAAGTAGCAGAACAAGAAGTGTCCTGCCTGCATTGTAGAGAAACACCCACAGAACTCATTCTTTAAATGAAAGCACATTCTCTCATCCTCTCTTCTAAAAAGAATTATCTGTTTTTAAAAAAAATCCCTCACACTATAGTTGATATTAATGACAATTCAAAAATGTGTACAAATTAACTTATGTCCTTAATCTTAATTAATTAGTCTTTTCATTATTCATTATAGCTTTTTCAGCATTTCTGTTCAGCAGCAATTGACATTTTGTAAAGAAAGAAGTTGCACCAAGTTTTACTGATATTATTAAATTAATATCCAGGTAGAAATTTACCTACATAATGCTTTCTGACACACATGCCACTCTTTGTTTCTGTTATTTCTTCCTTTTCTTGTGCCTCTTGAGTGTCTGCTAAAAACTATAGAATATGTTGGAAGGTACTTGAGTAATAAGTATAATATCAAGAGAAACTATATAATACACATAATGTATATGATACACATAATTCAGCAATGGCATAAATTAATACATTCTCGAATCTTATTGCTTGTTGTGATTATTCAGTTACATATTAAACATTGAAATGTTATTTTTCTGTGTATCAGATCAGTGGATCTGTTGTAGATAATGCTGGGAATGCTCAGTGGTATTGTTTCTGTTTTATTCCAATGATCTCCGGGGTTTGTTCCCTGAATAATGCAGAAAATATGCAAATCACAGGGACCAAAAAATATTCAGCAGTTATCTACAATTAGGGAAACAAATTGCAAGCACTATAGCTAACATTTTTTTTTTCTTTCTTTCAGTATGCATCTGGTGTTGATCCTTCATTAAAGGAAAAGATAAAATCCTAATGAACGCTAATAAAAATAAATACAAGCAAATGCCAAAACATTTTTATATAGTTCAACTGAAAGCAAGTGTTTTTCTGTGTAATAAAACCAATAGTAATTAATCTTGTTTGCTGATTCAGATAGTTTAGATTGCCTCTAATAAAACAGCAATGTCCTTTTGCTGCATTTGCTGATAATTTATTACCAGTAAGTTACACTATGATTAATCAATGTAAGTGCAATACTGTAAGTTAGTTTTTCTGTCATGTTATTTGCATGCACTGTGACTTTCTGAGGTGTTCTATGTCAGACATAATCAGTAGGTGAAGAAAATTAGTCACATAATAGCAGCATTTATACCTCTAAATTAGACTGTCAAATACCTTTTGGATGTTGTATAGCTGTCTGTAAAAAGGTAATGAAAAAAATCCGTTGAGGGGTATCAGATAAGAAAATTTCCTGTGTTGAATTCTCAGAAGGAGTTTTCCTAAACCTCTGAACTACTCTTCTCAATATTAGCTACTGTTCTGAATGATTAAGGTCAAATTTCAACTGTTCTCTTTAATTCACTAGATCAAATCTAACTCCATTAGCATTTTCATAATGTAGATCACTGAGATTAAATTATTTTGTGTATGTTTGGAATTATTTTGTAAAAACAACTTATTCTATACATCCTCTCAGTCCCAAAAAAGACAAACAAGCAAGCAAGCAAACAAGCAAACAAACCAATCAACAGACCTAAGTATTAGATTTTATGCCTAGCAAGACAGTGTGGTACATTAAAGGACAAGGAATCATGGGCTAAAATTTCAAAGTGCTAACAGCTGAAATAAATATGGATGCACATAAGTAGCACATAGCAGTATAGCTGTTAACATCAGTTTCACATCAGATGCCCTTTGAAGTGCAGTAGATTTTGCAGGAAGTACCTTCCACAGGCTCATGTCCTTCCACTACAGAACGATTTTGGAGATAGGCAGGCATAGAAATTACTGAAGTCCTGCCTTGCAGCCTCAAATTCATGGACAGCACTCCTGCAGCAATGTGTCTCAACTTAGTAACTGGTAGATGGCTACCAATGTCATCCATTGGATCAGTATATTTCTCAGGGTGCTTTTGGGTGAGAAACAACAGACATGTTAGACCTATGTCTCATGGCAGAGACAAAGTCTAATGTATGGTCTTTGGTCGTTTAATAAAGAAATGTCTGCTCTGATAATATATGCAACTTCATATTGCAGTTCCTGTTTGGCTTTGTGTTCTTACTCCTGCCATTACCTTCTTCCTCTACATGTCGTACCTCCTGCCAGCTATATGCCAAATCCTTTTATAGTCAATTCACAGCAGTTTATATTATTTTGAGAACAAAACTTGAAAGCCAATCTAAGAGTAAATTATCTGCTCATTCAATATCAGTTTTCCTCAGAAAGGCTATTACTATGACTTTGTAATGGATCTCATTTGTACCAGAACAAGAAATCAAGTGAGCATGCAGGGATGGAACATACAGTTATTCACTGGCCAATCTTTGTAGATAGCAATTTCTGATGTAATTCACACAGGTCAAAAACCTGTTTTTTAGCATGCATGGCTTGGGAAATATGGAGAAAGAAGTCCTCTTAACCAGAATCAACCAAAAATTTCCTAGTCACCAAAAGAAAACATCAGCCATTTACTTTTCTTAAAACTCCATTGTCTTTTCTATTGGTTTTGATCACAGGTAACCTACATCCAAACATTGCTCAAAAGTCTGCTCTGAGATTATCAGAAAGGAACTGTATTTTTAAATGTAATTGTGAGGATTACACATATTCAGTATCAGACACATATCAAATGCTAAAAGTATCAACAGTACTTTGCAAGGAAGCATTGAGCTGCAGTGTCTAGATGATGTCTTGTAGCTGTGTACTATTGATTTTTTCACATATGCATATTTAAGGAAGAATAAAGAAAATGAAGGAGAAAAAAAGGAGTGAAGGAGTGAGTGGTGAGTGGACAAACTTTCAATATTTGGCAGAAGACTGAATCTTCACAAACATCTATTACTTACAATATTAGTTGGGTGATTACATTCCTTTTCTACAGTTGTCATGGGTCTGATTTATCCTAAAGGACCAAAATCTGTGATTATTCACATTTTACATTAATTAATGTAAATTAGTTATTAATTAATTATTAACTATTAATTAATTTAATAGGTAAAACATGAAGACTCTGCATTTGGCTGAGTAATTGTAAGTGATATTTCCATCTATGTAACAAGGCCATGCCAAAATGAGACATTAGAAAATTAGACTTTCCTTTCATAGCTCCAAGGCAAAATCTCGCTTGTAAATTAGCATGTTTACCTATGCCATCTTCTCATATGAAGTATATAAACAATATATATGTCTCTAATCAGAATCAACTTTTGTTAAAGGAGAGGGTCCCAATTGCTTGGGAATAGCTTGGGAAGCCTCAAAATCTGAACCTCTAGTTTTATAACTGGATAGAGAGAAACATAACTTACAAAAACGGAAAACCCTTGTAATATGGTCTTGTAATCATGGCACAAAGAAGTAGTAGGGAGCCCAGGGCAGAAGGGATATATTATGATGTATCAAGTCTAAGTTAGGAAGAAAAGCAGCCTAGGTGGTCTGAGCAGACCTGCCTAAAACCCATGCAATAAAACCTAGGAAAATGCAACAAGCTCCCTAAATGCCATAGCATGAATGATGCCCTAATTCCTATGTTGGATTAGTTGCTATAGCCATCACAGGGAAGTTCCGCTACAGCCCCCTACCCTAGCTTACTTTAAGGAGTGTCTGATTTTTATCTTTTCATCCCATTCACACATTTTCTCTCACACAATGATTACTTGGGCTCTCAGGGTAAAGTGAATTTTATCCTGTAAGAAATATTGTATTATATTGTATTGATGAAAAGACACCATTCTGTTCACAGTTGATTCTTCTCTTCTTTTGTCTCTCTATTGTGTGCATATATATTTAAATTACTCTTTAATTGATGTAGTCCTGGCGTCCTTCATTGAAAAAATGCCTAAAGTTGTGTGAAAGAGAATGGATCCTGAGAACCTGTGGATGTAAAATGAGGTTCAGGCTGTGCATTTTAAAGCAACCTATTTTCATAAATGAAGAAACTATTAGCCTCTTTGTGAAATTTAACAACGTGTATCTGATCTATAGGATTGTCATTAATTATATTTCAATAAGCAAAAAGGCCATGAATTTGCAGTATGAAATACTTCCCCAGCACTTGCAGTTTCTGAACTATCCAGACAATTTGCTGGTATGTCAAATATATTTGAAATGTAGGCTTATCTGGAACCATTACCTTCTGGCTTCTGCATTCCTTATCAAATTCATTTTGTACTTTAAAGACATATTTTTATCATATGTGACCTTAACAGTAATTCCAAGGAGAAGGTGCCTCACAATAATAATAATAAAAAAGTAATTTATTCCAAATGTTAATTTTTAGGACACGTAGATTGAAATTAGGGACGCTTTATGGTATTTGTGAAAGCTATTGACTATGACCAACTTAATAGGAGAATAAGGTTAATTTTCTACCTATCGTGTTCTGAATGTATTCCATTACCAGTTGCTCTCTTTTCTCAGTGCAAATTTATAATCTGTAGCATTATGATGAGTTCTGGAATCACAAATTCAAGATAAATCTTTTTAGCACATTATATGGAATATCTAATTCTTATAGTATGTGGGAAATGCTTTCTTTTTACTGCTGCATAATCCATTACTGCTAAGGGAATCATTCTGAGACACTAGCATTAATATACGGCTAAGACATTTCCTGGTGTGTATAAGTAGAGCATTTTGCCTTACAGAAAGAAATTCTCTCCAGAGCAATAGGACAGGAAAGGTAAAGCTGTGCTTTCTTTAAATTAGTGTTATGTTTTATTTGGCCATATTTAAAACAAAGCAAGACAAAAAGAAACCTCAAACCTGCACAAAGACCTGTTATTAATATTGTGTTGTCAAATTCCATTATAAATGCCATGGGTCACAGAAATCTGTACTTGATCAAGCGTTATTTGATATTTTCATGAAAGACTGAGATGACGGCATTGAGAATACAAGTATAAGCTATACGGGTGATAAAAAACCATGAGGTTTTCCAAACACTTGAGAAGACAGAATGATCTTCATAAATCAGAGAGACAGTCTGAAATAAAGACTATGAAATGCAATAAAGACAAAGTACACAGTCACACTTAGCTTGGAAAGACCACACGTACAAATATAAAATAAGAAGTATTTGTCAGTCATTAACATTCAAATGGAAAGATTTTAAAAAAGAATAACAAATTAGTGATGCTCTTGTAGAAACGAAAATGTAATTCTGGGATACTTTTCACAACACTGTCATGTAGCATACAGAGATTTATTATTGAGTCCTACCATATGGTACTATGATGACAGAGGGAATAATGCGTTTAGTTTTGACCAGCACACTACAGGAAGCATTAAGACAAACTAGACAAAAGACAAAGCACAGTTAATAGAAATGATTAAAGTTTTATAAATGTTACCTAGCCATGAAAATTTCAAGAACAAGGTTTTCTTAGTATAGAAGAAAGAATACTGAAAAGGAGAATTTCCAATACTTCTGTCATGGGGATAAAGGAACACCAGGACAGTGTGACACTATTAACTTCAATTTATGTGTAAGCTACAATTCCGTTACAGAACACTGGTTTTTGTTAATGGTTTCTTATAATTCTTTGTTTGTAGCTATGGATTTTTGTAATGGTTACTTTACATTATGCCTGCACATAAACTCATAGCATTTATTTCCTCTCTGAGCACACATTTAATGCCCATAATAAAGACCAATAAAATTCAAATGAAAAATTCCATACATATTACCAAGCATCTAATTACTCTAACATTTTGTCAGTTGCTCATTCATGCACACTTTGCTAATCTAACCATTTATCATGCTGATAACATCCAGGTTAGAAGACTGAAAAACTAAAAAACTTTAAAAAATCTAAGGATATTAGTAGAGGTTTTACAAATAAGTCTCTGTAGGACTACACTAAAGATACAAGTTCACCAAAAAAACCACCAAAAACTTCTCAGCAGTATTTGAAAAGATTTTCAAATGTAGAAAATCACACTGTTTGGGCCACTTAAGGTATGCCATGTTTTACGGATTGTTTTTTAGTGCATGTCATGATCTGTTTCAAACATGATATCATTCATTCTCCATGATCCACTCTTTTACTAGTTACACCTGAAATAACCCCTCTCTTTCTATTAACTTAAAAATGTTCCAGAAGGATTCGTTACAACTGTTTCTCTTGAATGATTGAAACATTTAGTGAGTTTTTTCAGCTAAGGTATGTAATATTTCTTACAGTTAATTTTTTTCCTCAAAATTTTATAACCGCAAGATTGTATGGAAAACAAAAACTGGGACAAATTTTAGAGAATATTTATTTCACTTCTCTTTATCATCACAACCCTTTCCTCTTTAATGATAATCCACGTCCACTCATTACTTTTTCAACCAGCCACCAGTTACCTTACCCACGGTGGTTTTGTCCATCAAGGAAAATTTCTCATATAAATGAAGAAATAAGAAAAGAGGGATAAAAAATGAGAAGAGTTAAAAATAATTTTTTTTATATGCTCCCATTTTCAGTTAGAAGATATACATGTAATTACTGTCAGCTGGCGTGTAATTACATCAAGCAGGCATAGTCCCCAGTCTATCTGAGGCTGAGTTGCAAGCAAGCTCTGTCAGAGGAAGCTCTCTCCTCTCTTCCGCAGGTAGGAATCAGCTGTTACAGAAGCAGGTGCTACTGCTTGTTTTGTTCTTTGATTTGGAGCAAAGCACTGCCTTCATGCACAGTTGGAGAAAATCAAAGGAACCAAAGACAATTTTGTAAAATTTAAAATAAACTGAAGACCAAATATCTCAAGATTAAAAAACTGAGTATTGCAAATTTGTATCATGACCGTCCGTTGTTTCTTCTCATATTAAGTATAACATCTTGGGATAAAATGCTAATTAGGGTCTTTTTGTATTTAAGATGATTAAGTTTTCCAGATCACAAAAGGATTTAGGGACTCTGGATAACAACCTGTATATCACTTGCACCATGCAAGGTTTCAGATGAAGCTACTGTCTGTAGAAAAGAAATGAGTACAGCTGATCTGTGCAGCATACCCTGAAGTTCAGCACCAGCCTGGCAATCCCCTGCCCATGGAGTCTGATTTTGGCTGAGGCAGTGGTGCTTGGCCCCCTTTGGAGCAACAGCCTCCCGTGTTGCAGCCTGGCCTGTGCTGGGCCATGGTCCCTGATCCAGGCCCAGACCTTGACCCACGGGCTGATGTCCAGGCCTGGCCTCGGTCCATCCCCCCCGCCATGGCCCTGTGCCTGACCCCAGTCCCCCCCACTGGGACTGATCCTGACACCCGCCCGCAGGCTGACATACTAGCCCAACCTCGGCCCATCCTCATCCCCAGGGAAATGCCTGATGCCCAGGGATGGAGCTGTCCCCAGCTGCCCCTCTGCCTGCCCTGCTCCCCAGTTAGGGTGATGGGACGGGCCTGGCTGGTGAGGCCCTGCCTCGCTGCCCCCAGGGAGCCCCTCACTCCAGGGAGTCCCGCTCCCAGCCCCAGGAGGCGGCTGGCCCCTGCTGCGTCGTGACGTGTGGAGAAGATATGAACTATCACAGTTCTCATGAGAACAATGTATCCAGAGTGTGGGATGACTGACCAAGAGCAGTATAAGTAAAGCTAAACTCATCTGTCTCTATTCTGGTGTGTTAGATATGAAATGCAGTTATTACACTTCACGTGTTTGTCAGAGATAACAAATTAGAGATCTGTTCTTGGGTGTCCATTTTTTTCTCTCTCAAAGGGCTCCAATGACATTATGTGGCAGCAGACTTCTCCTTTATCCTAATATTTCTTTATTGTCTCTGCCTCAATCTGTATTGATTTGAACCTGAGACAGTGGACTTCCTGGACTAAGGAATCTCTGGTGATAGAAAACACATATGAATTACTTCCCTCTAGTTTTTTTGTGTTGTGAAAAGGGATGATACAGGAATCTCTTAAAACGTTATGGTCTAAGGTGAAGGAACTCCAGCAGGATGCAAATGTTGGGGTGGGTTTTTAGAAACAGTTGGTTTTGATATCAAAGAAGGTCCCTGGGAATCAGTTAAAAAAATTATCTTGTGCAAAACAGAGACTCTCAAATCTGTCAAGGAGTTTGGGAAGATATTTTTTGATGATTTCAACTCAAAAATAGCCAGTGTGCTGCATATTGCTGAAGGTGCAGGTTATAATCTCTAAATTCTGTGACTCTACCACCAAGTAAAGAGAGCTCGTTTGGTTGCCCAATACATACATACATACATATAAATATATATATGTGTGTATGTGTACATGTGTGTGTGTGTGAGCATGTGTATCTACGAATATATATATTTATAAACATACATTTTTGATAAATACATATATATACTTATAAATGTAATGTTTTATGGTAAGTGATGCCAGTCTAGTTAAAACTTAAAATATGGATGACAATTTCATGTTTGACTTGGATCAGAACTTAATACCTTTGGCTGGAATAACAAAGAAGAAATGCTCTCAAGGATGTGACTGCAAGTAATTTTTGGGGTCAGGCTTTTTAAAAAAATATTTATTTATTTGTTTTAATATGCCTTCATCATCTCCTTTTCCTATGCTTGGTAAGAGAAGACAACTATTCTGTCATGTCTCTTTCTCTGGCATGCTTTCATTTGATATGTTAAGTTCTTCAGATACAAGCCTGTGAGATATATTTAGAGGGACAAAGAAATAAACATATCTTACAAAATTCCAAAAAGAACAGGACTTCTGGTTTTTAACATTCAAAGTTGCAGAAACTATAAACAATATGAGACAGGAGAACATAGATAACAGTCTTATGGGTAATTGTATCACTGGATGGACCATGAAAATGCACTTGGTATCTTTACAAAACGTGCTTTAGGCAACCCTGTACTGTTTATTTTTTAATTCTTTTTTCCAGATTTACACAAAATGTATATTTCTTGTATGTCTGAACATAAAATAAATAAATAAATAATACAGAGTTAAAATTACAGTTGCCGTTTAAGCTCACATGACAGCATTTTTGATAGCCTGAAGTCCCTTTAAAGTGCCAATTTGACAGAAATAAACTAAATAAAATTCTTCTAACTAATAGTTGGTTTAGATGTTACTTTAGCCTAATTGAATGAATTTAATTTAATTTTCAAGGACTTTTAACTTCTGTCCCAAATGAGAATTTAAAAAACAGCTGCTGTTGTCGATCAGCCTGGAAAGAGATGAGACATATATCAGTTTATCAGGAAAGCAGTACAAGTAGGGTATTTAAATATACACCTTATAACCCTACTGGAACTAATTGGCTATAATATTCCTTAGCTGTATTTGAAATGTAACAAATTGGTAAATTAGAGCTGCAAAGAGCCACACCCCAGAGATTTAAACTTCAGCACACGAGCTCCCTGTTCTTTATCCATTAGGTAAATAGCTCATTTGCCTCACTCATTTCTGCTGCTTGTGTTTATCTGTCTGTTTCCGTGAAGAACTGGAGGGAAGAAATGTTGCTGTTTGCTATCAAAATTAGACACTCTTCTGTATCCAAGCTGCAACAGTCAGTTGAATTTGACACAGAAGCAGCAGTGATGCACACTGAAAACTGGGCTTGTGACAAGAAATAGGTGTAAAATACGATCCAAGCTTAGAGATGCAGAATTAGGAACTTCCTGCAGTTTCACTGCAATATTTTAGGTTTTCATTTGCCATACATTTAAAAAATGTGTTTAAAATGAATGATTTTACTTGTTTTGTTTTCTTTCAGGCGCATGACTTGTTGATAGTGGGACATGTATTACCTAAAGAAGTCCAGTCATTCTGGTTATAGATTTTAGGTCAAAAAAGTTCTCAAGAATAACATGATTAACTTCTAATAGGCAAGTGAACTGCTGCCCTTACTGAAAGAGTCTGATTTAATTGTAAGACTTTAATGACTTTTACTGCTAATATTGTAAGGGGGGGGTTCTCCTTAAGTGTAAGTAACCTTACATGCCTGAAATCTCTGCCATAGATTTTTATGTCTTAAACCTAAGTGGCAATGGTTTCTGTCAAAGCGACAACCATTATGTTTCCTGATTACAGCAAAATTGTTATGAAAGGCTATTAAAGAACAGTCCCTCACTGTTAGGGGCAAAAGTACATGTCTTAATTTTCACCCTTAGATAAATGATTTTTTAATGTTTTTATATATTAATGTTTTGCCATTAATATTTCATTTTACAGAATTCAGAGAATTTGACTGCAGGATTCTGAAAACCTGGTTTTCCTTGTTTTCATCCTGATGTCGTTATCCAGAAAAAGGCAGAATTCCAGCAAATAATCTTGGTTTTTAGTCCCTTTTAGTCTCAGCTGTGATTTGTAATTTTCTTTGGACACCCTAACTTCATGTTTCTGTGTCCTCTTCTGGTGAGGTTTAGGGGAACTCAGTTCCTCCTACTCTAGAAACCCACTAAACTGAACACTACATCATCAGAAACTTCAGAAAAAGCAAAATCTTGTTGTCAAAAACATTTAAAAGAACTGTAAGAACTGACTTGGAGTGTTCACAGTGAAGCTGGCAACTTATGTAGAAAAGCAATAAAGTAAATCAATTCACTTGACAGACATATCAAATAACACTACAACAAGTTTTTTTTATAAGGATGGTAATTGGACAATACACAACCATATCTTAAATTCTACTGATCAAAGACAATCTATCAAATAAGAGACTCAGAGTTAACAGCACAAAGCAGTATTCTGACCACTCGTACAACTAATGATTAACAGCTGAAACAGCAGCACAAACAAATTAACGATCGATAACTGTAACTAATTCCTCAGTTGCACAGACATCCTGTAGAATACTACTCCACTGTTAGAAATCCATTAATGCTAGTGGAGTTATGCTAAGGATAGTAGAATCCTGAATATACTGTATTATCCTGTATTGATGGAGGACAGAGGGGAATTGGAGTATCTGTACCAATATTCTTCTGTAGGTTAAATGATTTCTCAGTGCTTTTCTGCTTTACTGTTTCATCATTAACCAAGTGGAAGTTGAATTTAACTACTAGCTTCCGTAAGAAGTTCCGAACTGTTTTGAAGCAGGTCATAGGACTTGTTTGAGGCTGTGTGCCTTCTAAGGTTGAATCCTAGAAGAAAACACTTTCGTAGCAACACCTAATAATACACATTGAATAAAAATAACCTAAAAATATTTTCATACAGTGTATTGTAAGTATGTCATATTTAAAATACAGGATGGTATAATCTGGAACTCTGCTTAAAAAAATACTAATGTTCATGCAGATGAGTTTAATTCATACTTAAAACATTAAATGAAGTGCTACTACATTGATTTTTTTCCTACAAACTCTGACTTTAAGATTAATTTAAGAAGCAATCACACAATCTGAATGCATTGCTTGTTAACCCATCCATTGAAACCTTTAAAGAGAGACTGCTGTCACAACTAACCCATTACACAAGTAAGTTTAGAAGCAAACAGTATCATGGATACTGAGTTTGGAGTAAAGATTTTGTCTTAGAACTAGTGTTATGTCTTGAGAACCATTTCAGCTTTGAAGACAGCATATTTACCTAGGATCAAGGTTGCAACTACATTTCAAGAAACAAGGAATCGTAGTACAAGGCTCAAAAGTGAAACCAGTGCAAATCTGTGCCTTAATGTCATTATTTAGCCCTGAAGAAATCACCACCAAAAAGTTGAATGAATGTGAAGCAAGGAATACGTCATGAAACCAATTTCAACATTTATGAACTTTACTGCTTATTCTACACTCTTAACTGTTAGAAACCATCCTTCTTGATTAAAGGGAACACACAGTATGAGTAAAGACACACATGTACTGGCTACACTAGAAAAGTAAACCGCATAGATTGGGACTTGAGGAAATGTAGCAACTGGGACTTGATGTATCAAAGGTAAATAAAAATGATAAAAATATTGAAAAGTATTCCTTATAATGTAGACTCTAAAACCTCACAGTATTTAGCTTGCCAAGAAAATACCATGACTTTGGAGTTTAAGGCATGATTTTATCACTATATACAAGGTCTCAACTCTTTCCTTGAGATATCTAAGGATGTCCAAGAGATCCACACAGTGCTGACAGATATGTCACAGGACCTGTGGGAGACTATGTCCTCTGAAATAACACTGTGTTGTGGACTGTAGTCCATAGGAAATACATAAAGCATCTTGAAGGTAAGTAGGTGGCTATATCTAGGCAACTGAATCATTTACTTACCATATTGGAAAAGAAATTGGAATGACAGGTTATTGAAAATCACTTACGATTGTACAGTGAGGTCCAATAGCTAGAAAAAATAGGAACAGGGCAGAGAACGTTCAGAGCTACCTTTAGAGCTAGCCAAGGGGTTGTGGGTTAATTTTATCATAAGAAATGTCTTAATATAATGTCTTTATAATTATATAAAAGATATAATTTTAGTTCAACCCCAGCAATTGGATTTGAAACAGTCCTATGATTCCAGAATAGAGGCTGTCAGATTATATGACAGTAATCCTTTTTGAATATGAAATCTACTGATTAGTCCAGTAAGGGCTGTGATTTTTGAGGCCTCCATTTTCGGTTCCTCCTAAAAAGCCAATATGTTTTAAGTGAACTGGCTCCATACTAATGGATAGCATGTATTTGATATAAAAGATAGACTATCTTGTCCCAAACCAGATGTGAAACTCTGAGCTGCTCAGAAAATAAAATTATGATGTTAAAAAAACACTGATTCTGATTTAAAATGAAGAATACGCATTATCATTTCTCCTATAAGATATGATTTTTTTTTTTTAAAGTTTTTTTATCTTCTAACAGTTACATATTCCTCATATTATCTTGAGTGGCATTTTCTATTAAATCAGAATCTTGAATATGGTATATACATTTAAAAAAATCATTAAGTATTACTGACTGTGTCTAACAGGATTTTTAATGCAAAACATTATGTTCCTGTGAAATTGTTTTGATCATTTTCAGACTTAAAATTGCAAAGGTTACAGCTAAAACCTGCAGCACTAAAACACTCTAGCTAATTCATTGCCAGTCCTAGAGCCCCAGGCTTCACATATTTCTGCCAGTAAAAGACAGAAGAGAGCTTGATATTTATCTGAAAATATTAGGCCTGAGTTTTAAGGATATCTAGGAATGGGAAAAAATAATGGTAAGGTTATTGCAATGGATAGTCTTGTCAAAATAATCAACAAGATAAGACAAATCATCATCTACGAAACTTGGCAGTTTTCAGGGCACAAACATACATTCTTGGCACATCATGTTTGCATATTCTCCTTCTGTTTGTTAAGAAATTGGTGTCTAAATAATATGGCATCTTGTCAGGAGATAATGGATTGAATTAAAATGAAAGTGAGAACTAAAGAATATGTTTGGTAAGTTGAGAATGAAGTTAAAACTGATTGGAAATCTCATGGGAGAGTTGAAGCTGATTATTCATCAGCAAGCAGAAAATGGCTAGGTAAAAAATTTATAATGTTTGGCAATTTTATAGGTAACCATTCTCTGCCAGTTCAGAAAAACATAAACTTCCTGTACAAGAACATCACATCAGGAAACACTGAAATGAGTTAAATTCAACAGGATTTTTGAATCAAACTGACTTGACATCAAAGTGAGTTTAAATCAAAATGCGTTATCATCAATGAGCTAAAATTGGGTCATACAAATAGAATGAAAACACTGAAGCAAACTGATGAAACTTGGCAAGTTTCATCAATAAAAACATTGTCTGCTAAGATCTATGCTAAATCTGACAATAAGTCTTTATATTGTTGGATTTCTGTTGTGAAAAGACAATCATACTATATGAGCAGAAATAGGAATGATGCCAATCCATTTTGATTGCAGTAGAAGTACAAAATGACTGGTATATATTTTGATTGATGTTTATTAGCAAATTAGTGTTCTTTCATTAACATATGATTTGGAGTATACAGGACAGCATTTATGTATACCAGAAAAGTGCAAAAATAGCATGTGTACATGCTTCTAAAAGGCAGGTATTGCTCAAGTATGCCCTTTAGGGTTTTCTCAGATCAAGTATAACCACATGGGTGAAAGTCCATATTTACTATCCTATGGAATGGAATTAGAATTAATGAAATAATGAATTGTTGAGTTAATCTTTTTCTGCTTGGAGAGGCAGGAGATACCACTGGTAGAAACTGAAACATGAGCGAAACTGATGAACCTTCTCAGTATCTCATATACTTGTGGATTTGCCCAGTAATGTAGGGATTGTCTGCACAATGAGAAAGCCAATTTGAGGTCCTCTAATTCAGTATAGAAATAGGTTTAAGTCAGAATCAAGTCCCAGCTGTGACAATGATATTTCATCACTCCCTAAGAAGAACACAATAATTCGTACAGAATGATGCTTTATTGTGCTCTGTGCAGCTTCCAATTCTATTTTAGATCTTGTAAATTCCTATCTATACAGTCTGTATCTCAGCTGGGGTAGGGTACAGAAATCTCCTACGCTTCCTCTAGACATCCATCACTAATTGGCTCCTGTTTTATTATGGTATACATGTACAAAAGAAATGCTGTTAGAAATATAAATCGATGCTTCTGGTAGGCCAAATTCAGCATTTATGCTAAAGCTGATTAGATCTTCTTTGGTGATGAAAAGCAGAACAATTTCCAGGGTAAGACACTAGTAGCATACTTGCTTCCTACAAACAAAAAAACAAAAAAGAAACTATGCACACTGAGCAATCCACTTCTATGTGTTTTCTACTTATTAGAGCTCTGGGTTGTAGTTAAAACCGAAGTAATAATGTAACAAGCATCTCAATACCTGAATTAGTACCTACAATTACGAGCATGATCCTGCATAACTCTGCACATATGCATGATCCTCATCTTTGGTGGATTAGCCACCAGAGATAGTTTTACAGAACCAGGACAATGGATTTCGCTGCAAGTTTTATATTGCAGCTTTAAGATATAGAAACTTGCTGAAACAGTTCACTGGAATATGGCTTAGAATTACTGTCAAAGCTGCAGTGTCTGCCAAGAACTAATTAAAAAGAAGCTGTCTTGAATAAACTGGATTTAAAAAGTTGTAGACATGGCAGTCAAGTTAATTATCTCATCTACTTGTGATTTTAAAGGTACAGTAATAGCTTATGTAGAATATTATTTTTCAAAAATTTTGATAAGTATAACTGTAGAGTGCATATCGTATCAAGACAGGCCAGAATGAGACGCAGTGTGCTGAATGCACAGTGAATGGGGGAAAACTCACAGAAATTTTGTTTATATCTAGTACAACTATTAAGTCTGCCTCTGTATTCAGCATAATGTATGGACTGTCCCTTTTCTGCCCCCTTATTCTTTCAGACAATATGGAAAACACCAGGGTGGAAATGGGGAGATGTGGAATATACAGAACAAGAAGCTTATATCTGAATCCAGTCTCAGATATGGTGACTTGTCTGCATTCCATAAAGGAGAAATCAGCATATATCTCTCTCTCTGCCTTAGGGTTTTGCATAGTGCAGTATGTAAGAAATTCTGCATTGGCCCCCAAAAGAGTTACTGAAAAATAATCTCCTGATTTTATCTATTATTCACTTGTTCATGCATCTACAATTTTAAGGTGCTTCTTTGTTCTTCGTCATTAGGCTGTATAGCAGTTGTCATTGGCAAAAGAAATGTTCTTCTAAGTACTTTGAGGAAAACTGTCCTCCTGGCTCAATTGGAAAATAAGAATACTCCAAAATGTAAGGAAATTTTGCTGCTTCACTCTGCAGGTCTGCTCCTTATGTGGAACACTACTTGATAATGTAGATATAGTCTCAGTTTCCTAAACACATATTGCTGTGTGTGATTAATTTTCCCCTTGAAAGCACAAATAGAGAAGAGAAGGAGTATGTGACTGTAGTGCCATTTTACAGTTATTAAACTACTTAGCAAAAATCAGTAGCAGAATGTAAATCTTCAAGGAGCCACGAAAACCAGACATGCCTTTGAACTCCAGCCTACATAGTGTGTATTGCCAAATCACTGTATAGATATCATACCTATTCATTGAATACTAAAGCTTTATAGCGAATTGTAGAGAGATCATTTTATCCTTCTAAAAGTTATTGCTTATTAATTTCAGTAAGCTGCGAATTATGTCATAGGAGAAGCAGAAACTTCCACCATCATAAAACTTCAGCAATTTTAATAACATAAATTCTATTAAAATTCAGTTCTACTTGTGAAATGTATGCATTATTTCAATTTTTGGAACATATAATTCTTACATTTTTATAGTAAGTGTTTCTTTTAATATTCCTTGAACAGACAAGATAATTAATTTTTTTCTCTCAGATCTTTGCAAATTTTGCGTAATGTTACTGAAGTCAAAACAACGTAAAATTATGGTGAGATCAGAATCAAAGTATAATGGTCAAATATAAGTCAGCAAATAACAAAGCCAATATGAGGGTCATGTGAACTTTTACACTTGCCTTAGGATATTTTTGATCATCTCATTGTCTTCCTCAAAAATATGAATGTGTACAACAATCATGGGAGTGGGCACACAACAAATAGACAAGTAATTATTAAAGAAGCAAATAAGCAAGCAAGCTGGCAAACAAACAAACAAACAAACAAAACCAGTGTCCAGCATTGTGTTTGAAACTTATTTTAAAAAGAGTCTGATCCCTTAAAAAAAGAGACTCTAAGTAGGTTTCTCTTCTTTCTGCACAGTGACATTTTATTAGAGGCACACTGCAGTAGAAAATGCAGCCTTTTCAGCAAAAGCTGGAACATTGTCAGCCACAGATATAAAACATAAAATTTGCTTTGACATCAGATAATGAGCTTCTGGCAAAATTGTGTCTTCTCCTTGTGGTTGTCTTTGCAAATCATTCACCTCAAAAAGAGCAATGTGCATTATATCCAGATTATGGATTAATAATGCAATTTTAAGTTTGTTGTGTTCTGTTTCCTGTCAGTAGTTAAGTGACTCGGAATTAAATTATACTGCCATGGATGGCATTGGAAGTTTGATTTTTCATGGGGACCAAAGTTTGTTCCTACATATGCAAGTGGTTTCACTTAATCTTTGAATTAATGTTCTCAGAAGATTGTTAAAATTTTCAAAGAATGGGAATATTAACCCCACCTTATATTTTCATTTATAACTGTCAAATCTGATCTAGGACAAATGCTTTGTCAAAGCACCGTTTTTATGAACCAAAGTAATAACTGACTGAAATGTCCATCTGGCCCAAATAAGATATTGTGCTCAAATGCTTAGCATTGAAAGAAAAAATGAAAGAAACAAATCTGGAGGAGACACGAATCTTCCTAAGTTTTCCTGTTAGTGCTGAGAGGTGTGTTACTGCAATGTACTACACCCCCACCCTTGACAAGTATAGAATACTCCTATCTAGACAACTTTTTTTATTGTGCACTTGCAGTAACTGTGCCTTTTTTTCCCACCTCAAGATTGTTAGTAGGTTTTGTCTAAGGAAAATACCTTACCAATAACAGTACCTTTGACCTAAATGAGACCTGCAGTTCTTGCCTTTTTTTACAGGGATTGAGCAAAATCTTGAGGAAAGAGTTCTTGCGCTGGGTTGATAAACAAAAGTGTTATTGAAACAAGTCGTATCTTCATATGAAGAACTCAAAAGCTGTAAGAACTTAAAGGAATGGTGCAATACGCTTTATATGGTTGTAAATTCCAGCTTGCTTGTGTTTATAGTTCCAAATTCCATCACAAATGATTGAATGTTCTGGTTCCAGTACAATCTATCTATCTATCCATCTGTCTATCTGTATCAAAATAAGATGTGCTCCACATCGTGGGCAGAATGCCTAATATTACCATAGTTATTTAAATTATTTCTCTAAAGTCATAAACATGACCTTAGGTATCTGTTCAACACAGTATGCAAGAATGGGTTTATCTTTAAAAAATGGGTAATCTTCTTGAATCATAAAGTAAATATACACATAATTATGGTTAGGTATGCTATTCCTTAATGAATTAGGATTTATAGGAGAAAAGGAACCAATTATTTTATTAGAAGATATAGGTATTTATGTTTCAGCCAAATCTTAAGGCTTCTGAAGCGGTAAAGACCTAGCCACACTAGGCTACTTTTTTTATTATCGATGCTTCTGCATGTACTCTTCATTTATGTCATTTCTACTTCATTATTTATGAAATTTGGTTCCAAATTGGTTGGTGAGAAAAAAAAAGAGTCTACATGAATGAGTTTGCCTGGTAATATGCCACAGAAAAATATGGCTTAGAATAAAACCACCTGCAGGAGAAGTTGGTTATGCAGTCATAAATTTTTGTGATGAAATTTTGGTCCCCATTACCTGAGGAGGTATATTGTAGCGAAAGTAACAGATATTTAACTATTTACCAGATACCTCTCAGGCCATAAAAGAAAACAGTCCTTTTCTTCTCCTGAGGAACAAAGTCTTAAAAATATACACAGTGACATAAATATGTGCAGTGACATTTTTAAAATATGTAGTCTGTTGTTAAGGATACAGATGCTGAACAAAGCATTACCAAATCCCTAATGCTTCTCTTCCACAATTAATATTAATGTTTGATTTTTTTGACACCTAAAGGGTTCATATTGTATTTGGAGAATGGGTTTAGGACATAAATAATCTTTTTCTCGGATATCTTAGCAAGGTGATTAGAATAAACTATTAAAAGTGTCTCTGAGATATAAAAACTTAAGTCATATTATAAAAATGTGCTGGTGTGATATAAAATGTAGAACCTTCCATGTGGGAATTAGGTATCCAGGTGCTCAAGATGCTTGTGAAATCCCGCTAAGTTACTATTTATACCCCTAGATGCCTAAATCCTTTTTTTCACTTCTGGTCCTATACACTTCTCAGGTTAAAACTCAGCCATAGTTTTAGGTCACATAGGCACGGATATTTTGCCTTAACTCTTAATAACTGGAACTGAGTCTCATCCAATCTTTTTCAGAGTTTGGGGTTTCCTTTCAAACCAGAGGCTCAGAAGCTTTTGACCTTTCCTCAGTGAGCCACAATCAGGATTTCAGCTGAGCGCGTGGGATAAAATCCCTGGTAAGCATCTAAAACTTTTTTCAATTCTTTACTTTTTTTAGTATTGAGTATGAGATATCTTCTCTGCCTGTTGGAAGCCTCATCTGAACCATCCCAAGGCTTGGGCACATTGGATTTTCCCATATATTTCTTTGTCAAACACTTATGCTATGCCACTGAACTTGTGTATTATTTTTGACCCTGATATATTATTATTATGCTCTAGCCAATAAGCCTCATGCTAGCAAAAAGAAACCAGTAGCCTTAAATTGTTTTAAGTATGGCTGTCACTTCACCAACCAGTCATGCAAATGAGGTGTCTTTAAAATGAAGTCTTCTGAAAGGTCACTGATATTTATATTTTAAGTGGAAACTCAGAGCAATATTAAAGTGTTTGGAGTTCTCAGAATGGTATGAACGGTTTTAATGTTCCTGCAATGCATGACAAAAATGCTGACAGGGAACCCCTCAGGCCACCTGCTAGGCATAGCAGCATTCACTATGTGCCATATTAAGGGCTGAATGGCAAGGTTGACACTGAATTGCTCAATAAAATAGATCTTTCACATCCTGCAAGAAATGAAACCCTAGTGTTTCAGGACAAGCATCTATAACCACCCAAGAGAGCACTGCAATATTTATATTTTTAAAATGGGATTTCAGTCTCTTATCTCCTTCAGCCCCAGCTGGGAATAAGAAAAGTAAGGAGAACTGAGAAGTGAAATTGAAGAATTCAAGAAGCATTGAGATATTTGGGTTTTTTACTCCACTTTTATAGTCATGTTACATGCCATAGATACAACATTTTGACATTATCTAAGCTCTGCATTTGAATGAAGCAGCGGCTGCTTGTTGGTTTACAAGATTTCTATTACAAAGAGCTGTTGCTTCATATTAGAAAAAAAAAAATCTGCAAGCACCCTTTGATTTTAATTTATTTTAAATTTAAAAAAAAAAAAAAAAAGAAACTCACAAGCCTGACCCTGCACTCTGATTTCTCAGCCTGACCTTGCAGAGAGTATGTTTTCATGAAGCTTAGGTTGCAGACTGCATTAAGAGTTAACCTTCATATTGAAGTTAATAGTGAGTAATTCAGAATCTAGCCAGAATTACACTAAGTAATATATGTAGATCCATGAAGTAATGCTGATGTAATCACTGATGTAATGTCAGAACTGAATGAAATTTTTAATATTTTCTTTGAAAACTGCAGCTACTATCCAAAGCCATTCAAATGAAAAGGAAATTGTACATGAGAAACAACTGCTTATTGACCCTAACACAAGTGGAAAATCATATAGCATGATGGGATTATAGGGACAGAAGGTGGTTACGGGAAAGAAGCTCTGAATCTTTAAGGCTCCTTTCTCCAGGGAAGATACTTAGCTAAATACTTACTATTTTCTTCTGTCATATTGTAATTTAACAAATTGGCAGAAGAGTATGGATCATTTTGCTACTTTATACCTTCATTTTCTGTTTAACCCAATCAATTTCTGGTGTGTCAACACATCAGATCTGAAATAAAATTTGCAGCTGGGAAAGAAGATGAAACGCCACATGGTGGTATCTGATGGACAATTGGAAAGCAAAACTATTGTGAGGGATAGACAATATATATACACACAGGGTCCACCTTTGCTGAAACAGGAACCTTTAACATTACTTGTCAACAGTATCCTCACCTCTGGGAGATAGCCCGAAGATCAAGCATATAAATTCTCATGGAACCAAAACATTTTCTATAGATAAAAGACAAAATGATAATGAAAAATGTTCTGTTTCCTCTAATGAATTCTAAATCAAACACTCTATAGTATGATATGTTTTAGGTTAATTAGTTTAATCCATTTTTAATTAAGCTGATGTTTCCATGCCAACAAATGGTTTTTAAATTGTGGAAATCTTGGTGATGTAGAGTGAGAGTAAGAAATTAATTGCCTAAAACATTATTTTGTTGTAATTCTTTTAACTAATATGTGAAAAGCCACATTTGTAGCTCAAGTTCAACTCCAGTTCTGTGAGGCAATCATTTAGCTAAACTGTGCTCATACATCAAGATTGATTGTACCACAGTAACAACTTTTCTGAAATTCCATCTTTAAATAGGCATATGCTGGAAATGAGATATTCACTAGCAACAGGTACTGCATATAGGTCTATAACACCTCAGACCACTTTTTTCTATTCAGATTGATTACCCAAGATTGTTTCATAGTTTAGGATCAAATGTGGCATCAGCAGTTATAAGCATAGCTGTAGTGTGGTGGAGAAGGTGGTCTTGGAGGACAATAAAGAAATCTTAAATAGATTATAGGGGTTTTCTTACAATTCAGACTAACTCAGTTGTAAACCATGGTATATGAACTGTGCAAACAGTATGTAACTAACATGGCCAATATGGAATAGATTTAAGACTATAAAAGTCGTTTATCAGTTGAAATAAAGGACCCTTATGATTTCTTTGGGGAAAAATATTTACTTCCAGGCAGGTAGAGGCTGCGGTACTGTTGGCTGCCACAGCAACTCTCCATCCTGCTGACAAGGCATATGTTTTCCTTCTCCCCTCCCCTCCCCTCCCCTCCCCTCCCCTCCCCTCCCCTCCCCTTCCCTTCCCTTCCCTTCCCTTCCCTTCCCTTCCCTTCCCTTCCCTTCCCTTCCCTTCCCTGCCCTTTCCTGCCCTTCCTTTCCCTTCCCTGCCCTTCTCTGCCCTTTCCTCCCCTTCCCTTCCCTGCCCTTCCCTGCCCTTCCCTGCCCTGCCCTTCCCTGCCCTTCCCTTCCCTGCCCTTCCCTCCCCTTCCCTTCCCTCCCCTCCCCTGCCCTTCCCTCTTTCCCGTCTTCTTTTTTTCCTTTTCTCTTTTCTGTGTTTATATTCACTACTTATATTCCTTATTGTTCCTGCTAAAAAATAAGGCTGATATTTTTTATCTGACTTCCAAGCACTGTGAAAACCCTGTTATGTTTGGAAACTATCCATGAGAACAGAAATTTCAGATAATGCAATTGACATTAAGCAGTTATTAAAGGAAATACGTAAAACAGCCTTGACAGAGCTGGAGCCAGAGGATCCGTTCTGCCAGGCCTGTGTCTCAGATCTCTAGGCATTTTCATCCCCATGGTTTTCTTCTCCTGATCCCTTGAGTCTTATATCCCAGGATGGCACAGTTCAGCAGCACAGGGGAGAAGGCACCATGAGTATACTAAATCCTCTTCAAGAATTTGATAACAATGGGTAAAAATTCGCTAAAGCTGATGGTTGTACAGAATCCAGGTTTCTTACTTCTTGGTTCACTGGTCTAATCTCTGAGCTGCTACATAAAAAGACAATGGCACAACCACCAACAGCATTAAAAGAAAACGAGAGACTCTTCTTACTTGACAAAAGGAAGAGGTTACACATCTAACCTGAGAAGAGGATCTCAGACTAGTAATCCAAGTCTGACAATAACCTCTTCTTACAGCTCAGAATTAAGTTTATAGACCATGAAAGGTATAGGGTTTCAGGTCCATTCTGCTTTCTCATTTTCTATAGACCAATTCAAGATGGAATCTGTTGTAAATCCCTGCTGTGCTGCTTAAAACTTCCATGTAATATATTGGGTCCTTCAGCATACAGGATGTCCTGCACAATTTCTAACACCACCATGTCAACACCTTTGTGGATCTACTTCTGAAATTTAAAATTTCTTAATACCAATACAGTCAACACATCTAAATCTGGCCTTATGAGTACAGAATAAGCACACCGAAAGTAACAGCTTTTCTATTTTCTGAATTAATTTATTAAAGCCTCTTAAATTATATATCACATTAAATCTTCAAGTTATAGAGACTGATGCCAGTTTTGGCCGCTTTTTTTTTTTTTGTCAAATTTTAATGAGCACTTCTCTTGATGTTTATGTCATGTTCTGTTTCTGGCTGCTTCAGTTAAGGAGATGATCATTACCATGTTTAAAGTCTAACTTCTCTAACAAATCTGATTAAATAGGTATGACACTGGATGTTTCTCTTTTGCCACTGATTTAAAAGATACAGCGATAATTACACCAGATTGCTAGAACTCTGTTTAGGAACAGAACATTGCTGATTACGGGGTGTGTGTCACAAATTTTTCACTAGATTTCTCCCATCAAACTACATTTTCCCAAGAGGATATAAAAATAGTCTCTTAAAAAAACAAATTAAAGAACTAAGGAATTCAAAATACTGACCCTTTCTATCAAGTAAACTCAAACTGCAAAATGATGAAAGGCTCCAAGAATATTCTATGGGATGACAACTAATCCATATTGTTGTTGTGGCAACCAGAATGAATGCAAACTTATTTTTATATTAGAAATTGAAAACATTACTGTCAGTTAGTAAAACTAATCATTTTTAATTATTAATATCTCTTGAAAAGTTGGAAATTTCCAAACATAAGAACTAACTATTAGATTTATACAAAAAATTAGAACAAGGAAAAATAATAAATATTAATTCTTTGTATTCATAACAAGAATTAAAATTATAAGCAACTTATTTTTCATTAGAAAGAAAAAGTATTCTGAGCTACCATTTTTGCTAGTTTAGAAAATATCACGCTAAAAGCAAAAGTCCAAAACTTGAACTAGTACTGCAGGAAGCTGGCATGAAAATAGTGGAGTTTTTTTGGGGGGGGTGTTGCAAAATTTATTAGAACTACTAGAAAAATCATAGCTTGTTGAGCAGATGAGATTAGGTGAAAAATCTGTAAAGATGACTAGCACACTAGATTTCTAAAGCAATACTTGCAGTTCTAAGTAGTAACAATTGACAGCTGAGCTATATAGCAGAGAAATGTTAAGATCTGTTTCAGTGGGAATTTCACAGGAAAACAATTTTCATAACATTTTGCAGAAAGAAAAGAAACTTGCAATATTTTTATTACAGAAAAACTAGTTTGCGATCAGACATCTTTTCTTCCATTCATGTTATACAAATTGCTAATGACAAAATTGGTTTAACATGAATTAAACAATTCTTAACAATTTTGTGTTCTCTACTAGGCAAGGTACATAGCATTGTTCTACAGCTAATTCACAAACATAGCCCTTGATAGCTTATTTTGAAGGCAGTGCCTGCAAAGCAGTCACACTTGAAGTCTTACTGAGATACTGATGTTTGAGAGAATGGTGTTGTAATCTGCTAAAGTGGAGATTTTGCAGTGAATTCCAGCACTATAGGGATTAATTACTGAAAGCAAGGGTCATCAGTGGTATTTTTCCCTTTTGATTATTTGGTGACACCAGTAAATCTTGTTGTATTTGCAAGATAGTGAATCCCATATTGCTAGTACATACGCTTTGTAAGCACATGGGTACAAGAACATCCACACACACAAATGTGTTTGAACAAACCCATAAATTTTCTGAGGGTGGAATAATGCAGGTTCTAAAGACTCAGTGGTCCCAGGTCACATAATATGTCCTTTTGCCTTCTGTACCAAGAGACATGAAAATCCAAAATGTAAAGTCTGTTTTTGTTCCAGGAATGATACTATTATGTCTTAGGGGCTCTATGTTTTTTGCTCTAAGACATTTCCAGTGACTCAGAACTTAAAACCTGATACATGCCTATCTCTTGCAAACTAGACATACAGTGCAATAGTCTACCTCAATTCTTGACCTACCTAGGCCTGTCAGACACTTTTCTTGCTATTAACTGTTACAGGATAATGAATTTTCACTAATAATGATGAAATTCAGACTATACTAACATAAAGTTAAGGGGATTTGATCCAATCTCTTCAAATTATGGCATCACTGGCAGATGTAAGAATGTCTCCTCTGTTTCCACATAGGCACAGTAAAGGGACTGAGGTACCAGATGGAATAAGTTCCAATACTAGCTCTTAGCTGGTTTGGTGTTGTAATTGAGACAATAAGCAATTAACTCTAATTATTGTCATGAAGATAAGCAAGCATGACCTTGATCTGATATGGCTAGGGAATTAGTGGGATATATCAGAATGTACAATCATTAAGTAGTGACTTTTCATGGTAAATCTACTCTTTAACATGTGAATTTTATTAGAAGAATATGTTAGTTGGTAATGAGATCCACGAGCTTGTAAGAAATAACAGCCATTTCAGGTGTCTTCTGAGTGCATTGAATGATCAGCTAGGGTTTTAATCGGACTTAGATTTGCAAAAGCTACTTCTGTATAGACATTAGCTTTAGGTGTTTTGAAAATTGATGTGCAGTGTATATCACAAACAATTAATTTAGTGTTCTGTTTTTTTCTTTCGCATTCTGAGAAGTTTAAAGATAAAGGGTAATCCAATAATAAGGGTTGGAGAGGGAAGATTAATGTAAGGACTTCATCAAGTGGCACTAAGATTGCTAATTTAACCTGCTATTTCAGCTTAGGAAAGTAAGATTAGGATTTATTTCTATCTGAAAGAAGCAGAATTTTAAAAATAGTATAAGATCGATTACAATGAAAAAGAAAAATTATAATAGTCTAATACGATGTTTTAATTAATACTGGGCTAACCCTGGGTGACTGGAAATGTTAACTGCAATTGGCCATGTCATGCCACAAATGTGTGCAGTCTAGTGACCAAAAAGATGATAATTTGAGGAAAGCAGAAAGGAAGAACTACAAAGCACCTCACATTAATGCACATGAAACTTAAAAGAAATGGAAACAGTGGAAACAGCAGTTGTTGTGCTGGACTGAGACAGCCACTGATACTGGCACTAAGCACTAGCTTCTCGCAGTGCCAAACTAGTTTAATCCAGGGTTTTCTGCAAAATATGATTGTGAAAGTAAAGCATATTTTTCAATGTGTAATTTTAATAACCTCGTCTTGGCTCCTCTTTGTCTGTTTTTCTGTGCATATAATGAAAATACATATTAAATATTTTCCCTTCACTCCCTTTTGTGGAGAAGATTGGTGTCTGAAATTCAGCTGCGGCAAGTTCATTTTCTGCAAGTAATACTATCACATGTGTACCATTCTTTAGCAGAAAAAATGCTATTCAAAGTTCTCTGCAGGTTTAAGAAACATTTTATTTATGCTGTAACATTACTGTTTCCACCATCTTCAGAGTACAATATAAGGAAGACAGCTGCTGAAAGCCAAAATGTTATCTTATAAATAAAGCATTTTATCTACCCCATCTTTTGAATACCATTTACTTGCAGAAAATGGAGTGTGCAGCAACTAAATAATATTACCTAGGAGTGTGCTAGATGATAGACTGTTTTCCTTAAATTTTTAAGTTCTTCACAAATACATGGCTCTATTGTGTCTCTCTAGGATAGACAAAGTCCTTTTGTACATTAAATATCAGTTTGAGTAGTTTGTAATTTGGTCAGAAATATAATTCTGACTCCAAGAGCACATCAGCTGCTATGTAAGAATTAACTAAAACCAAAACCCAAAGCTAGTGATAAGAAAATGTAAATGACTGTTTTCAGGCACCGCTTAAAGCATTGACTGAAATGTAATTCTAAATCTCCTGGAATACTATTGGAGAGATTATTTAGTAAAAGTTTCATAGGTGGGTGCAGAAAAGCAATGTAGTGTTGTGTAATTTGTTGTGAACATTTTTTTTTTTTACCCTGCTGTGGAATACTGCTGTGTACAGCTATGTAGCACTTGAACCAATACGACAACAAATACTCGGAATCTCTCAACCCAAATTAAGACGGAGATGGAAGTTTCCCATTAAGATAGATAGACAGACAGACAGAAAGACATATAGAATCTCTTGGACTTTATGAGTCACCCAAAGAATCATCTTCAGAATGAAATTTGCATTTAGTTTATTTGTTTTCTAGGTAGCCTATTCTACTATTAATCATGGCATGAAAATCTTCCAGTGAAATACTGAGCCAGATGACTAATATAATTTACCTGTTGCTTGTTTTCTCGTCTTAGCTTCTGGAGCACTATACGTAGTGGCTTGATTTGTTTTTAGGGTGTTTTTGTTACTATTAGTAGTTTAATAAGTATGCTAAAGGGGGGCAGATCAGAGGCACGCTCCTTTCACTTGGAATAAAAAATAGTGATGTCTCTGCTGGTGCTTAGTTTGTGGTCTTTCTTCTGCTGTGTTTTGCAGGAATTTGTCCTAGGAGTGTTTGGCAAGTTTTCTGATGTGTTTGGATGTGTAAATTAGGCATTTTACTGATACCTAAATCTTTTCTTCTTGAGTTCATCTATAGTGTTCTGCCCGGTGATGAACAGACCTCTTGTATTCCTTTTACATCTATGCTCAGTGAATATTTTGTGCAGATATTTCATTTACTGGGGTTTATCAAAATGGTTTATCCCAACTTCAGCTGCTGTTGTATTGAATACAGGTTATGGTTAACTGTGTAACTCTTTATTATTAAATGAAAATTCACTATATTGTACATTATTTTCAAAACTTGTTGAAGTACACATTCAACTGGAACAACAGTAATAGTAGTGCAACATAATGACCAGTTTTCTGCCTCACTCTTGTCCTACAGAGGTCAGGTATGCATCCGTTGTTTCTCAGACTTGGACATTGCCGGACATGCATTGCTACTGCACTTGATTTGCACTGCTGCAGTGGAATTACACTTTTCCACCCCATAGCCTAGAGATTTGGACAATTACTTTCATTGTTCATCCTAAAAGTTGTCTTTGGATAGATATGGAGTGATCCTTGCTGGATCACAAAACGCGTGTGTAGAAGCAGGTAGGAGGATGTGGCTGGAGCTGGCTCCATCTGATGTGTAAACCAAGAAGTTAAGTGAGCATAACCAAGCACTCTGTATTCTAGGAAGATTAATTATTTTCCTCTACTAGGAAGTAAGATGCCAAAAAAAAAATAGCTTGGATTTTCAAACTGGCCTCTGGAATGAACATGCAATCTAATGCCTGAATAAACTCACTTAACTCTCATGCAAGTGCAAGTTAGGTGACTGAGAAGACATTTATCTTGTGCTGTTTCTGAGAATCTAGACTTCTCAGTATTGTAGGCTTAAAGTTACAATCTAATTGTCTATTTTTGCTATATGATTTTAATGGTAATTTTGCCTGCACTTTAGGCTCACCACCACTATGTGTGCACAATGTGCAATAACTTTTAGCAAGGTAGCAAGTATGTTCTCATTCATAACCAATCCTCTGTACCTTCAAGTCAGTTTAAAATCAACATGTTTTAATTTTTTTTTCTCATTTTAGTTCAAACTGCTTTTCCATGCTGCATTAAGTGACCGGATTTTATATCACAGACCATGTTAGTTTGAATTGTAGATACTATATGAACGTATTTAAATGACAACTACTTAATGTTATGGTGATATTTTACACCAAGTAAAGTGTGTCTAAATTCATTAGATATAGAGGAAGTGTAAATCAGGCAACAATGGATAATCGCTTTATTACTGTAGTAGTTATTGCTTCAGGCAGATGGGATTAATGAGTCACCGATGGAATGCAGTAACAGAGGATCTTAGCAGTGTACTTGCAAAGTGTCTAAGTAAACTCAAGGTGTAAGTGAGGAAACTTGAAAGAAATACTATTCCAGCATACTCATAACAAAGGCACATTTTCTGTGATTTTTCTCTCATTTACAGAAAAAATAAACTAAATAAAACCTCTGGTCTGAATACTCAGAAGTTGTTAGTCATGCTTTCCTACAACTCATTTTTGGTTCAGCTTAGGACAGTTGCCAAGCACCAGCTTTTCAGACCATCTGAGTGTGGCAGTTAGCTGCCTAAGCACAGGTAACTAGTGCAACTTGAGATGTTCCAGATCCATTAGGCCTCCATCTGTTACCTTAGGAAGGTATGGTTATCCTGCAGGTCTTGTGTCATACCTACTAGTCTTATTTCAGATAGCCTAGCTCATCTCAGTTGAATTCCATAGTCAGTGTCCACCGGTTGAAAGCTAGTCTCTTTTACCATGTCCCAAATTGAGACTACAAAAATCAGGCCACAGAATACCTGTAGAAGTCCTTTCAAAATTACTTTTTTTTTTTTTTTTTTTTTTGTACTGGGGAACAAAGATTTACAGTCAAAGTACAGCCCAGGATAATGAGTAAACTGTGTTTGAAATGAGGAAAAAAAAATAGAACTGATTTGCCACCTAAAGAAACAGTGGGAATTGGGCAAGTTCTACTGTCAGCTAAAGCCATTGTATTCTATAAAAGTACCATCCAGAAACTATCACATGGGTAGTGGGATATCTTCAAGCTCAGAAAAAAATTGGTAAGGGTAACAATCCATGTTCTGATGACCCCTGAAGAAGAGAAAAGAAGGAACATCTGGTGTAAAGAGAAAGAAAAGGAAGTGTGAAAGAAAAGCGAGATATGCTTAATTTTGTTCTGCTACTGTAGATATTGTACTAATTTCCTGAGTAGGTCTTACATATTTCTAGTGTGTACTAAGATGAGAACCAAGGAAGGGATGGTAACTGACTTCCCACGAATTACTCACTCCTCAGAAAATCAGAACCTGAATACTTAGTACCTTTAGAATGTTATTAGTCAGATTTATACAATATTTTCATAGAATGTAATTAATAAGAAATATATTTTAAAGTATTATCTGCAGCTGGGAAAGCAATGTGGTTTTGTTTGTTTGTTTGTTTGTTTTTTTAATAGTGTTTCTGAACTGAAAAAATAGGAAAGATGGATTGGTCAAAATAAAATGGAAATGACGGTATTTTTAATTGCATGGAAATGAAAAACAGCTGACAACAGTACAACCCTAGCCTGGACAAATTCAAATATTGTGTCAAACCTTAGGTAAAATTTTCAGTTTTATTTTCAGATAGTTGTGGTGTGACAATGTGGCCCTGAAACAGCAGCCCTCATGCTCGAGTAGGACAAAATCATAGCAGTTTTCCTGGAAAGAGGAAGAGATTCATAGCTGTGTTAACTTTACAAATTCCTCTCTGCACGTGTATGAGATGATTTCTATTACAGAAAATATATAGATCAACTGTAGTATAAAGATGGGATCAGTTCCTTTCCATTTTTGATTATATCTTTGTTATATGGTTTGTTATGGACTAAAAACTTACTGAAAGCATGCAATAAAACGAGGTTAAGATCACATCTTCCCATTTCTAACTGTAAAGGCACACTATACTCTGGTATGAGCTGAGAAATCATAGAAACACAGGACTTAACATCTTTGTAGCATATTTGGGATAGGAAACCAGAAGGCGACAATAACTTGGAAAACAACCACCACTTGGCTTTAGATATAGGGAAAGCCAAAGAAATTGGCTTGGAGCTATAAGACTAGCAAGACCATTGGTGGCTTATGCTGACAACCTAGTTTTAAAAGAAATATATTTTTAAGACAATAGCCCCCAGGGGTGAGGGAAAAAGGGCTCTATGCATGGTCATCCAGCCCCAGTATGGGCAACACGTAGGGGCCAGGATAGTAGCCAGCACTCAAACATGTTGAGCAGTAAGACACTGTTTCCCTGGATCTACACTGGCTGTCTAAACTGGACTGGAGGGACATAAGCCTTGGCAAGTTGTGTGTGAGTGTCACAGAATAGAAATCTTAAATTAGAAACTTTATAATAGACATTGCTATCCACCCACTAAACCCATCCTGCTTAGTAAATAAATTTCAGATTATGTCACTGAGTGATGTGGTTCTTTTCTGTCACTGAGTGATGTGGTTCTTTTCTTGCTGTAACCCCATTCTAAGTCCACCTGTGACATATCTATACAGCACTCACAGCCATTTCACAGCTGTCTCATCTTCGTGCTAGTCTAATTTGCATGTCACAATACCTGAGCTAACTCAGCTGTGTCTATATTAGGTCTTGCTTTGCAGAATAGTGGCTGGTGCATCACTGTGAGCTGCATGGATCAAAGAAGTAAGAACAGTTTCATGATTTCAGCAGCAGCAGAGGATGCAAACAATCTTTTAGAATGTACTGAAAAAAAACACTGTAAATGGTAGACATAGATTAATAGATATCAATTCATAGCTAAAATGTAGTATAAAATATGTAGCACATTAAAAAAAGGAAAAAAGAGAACAAAAGTTTGAGAATTTGCTAATAGAGTGAAGAAAACCTTTGTGAGATCACAGTAGGTTTTTTTCAGGCCTAAGCAAAAATGCCACAGAGTTTTTAGAATAACTGTATAAGTTTTTTCAAAAATTCTCATTCCTGGCATTCTACTGTTTGCCCACCAGTGCCTTCTGAATTTAAAAACCTAGCCTCCTCCGTGCTTTCAGTTTTGTTACTGCCTTCTACCACAGCAGCTTATTTAGGATTTCAGTGAGGAAAACATTTACTGGCTTAATTTTACATACAAGCTTCCACACCTAAATATATACTTACATTTTTGCTGAAGTTTTTCTGCTCTGAAATAAATTAAGAAGATATGCAAAGCTACTTGCTTTTGGGTTTTGCTTGCATTTTCTGTCTCATTCTAGCCAAGGATGCAGCAAGTCTTCCTGCAACATAGTGTTGCCAGCAAGATTTATAACACGAAAGGACCACAATTTGGTCATGTCTGAAAAAAGCTGTTCATGAGTTTGGAAGCTGACTTAAAATATTCACATATAAAGTCTATTTATTTAAATCTTATGACTGTTAATAAAGACCAAATTATTTGCTTGTTGAATTAGTATGACACTAATAGGCATGCAAACAGCATCTGATGTGTTCAGATCGGGTTTGCGTTTAGTTCTAGAGGTAAAAGCTTAGATTGATGAACAATGTAAATGAATCACTTGGGCCTTGGCACTGGAGTATGTTATAATTGTAACATAATGAGATAATGAAGAGACTGTGACTTTTTTTTTTTTTTAATTTAGAGAGGCTTGGGGGTACAAATAGTTGAAAACAGAGAATACCAATTAGCTTCTCCATTTCCCTCCATGCTTCTACCCTCTCTTCTCCCATTATAGACCTATTTCAGAATTACAGTTAATATATTTTTGCAATAATAGGAGTCTTTGAATAAGAAACAAAATGTATCACATGTAGGACATTCACTTTGAGCATGCTATACACAAAGGTGGAATTGAAGAGACAAATTCATTCCAGATTTCAGCGTTTTAAAACTTTTGATTCTAAATTTCAAAAGCAGCAATTACATGATGATGTTTGGTGTACTCCAAAACTGATATTGCATATATAGCACATCTGATATTTATTGAAAATGCTAGAAAAAAACATTCTAACCATCATAATTTAAATATCATCTTATTCATAGTCTCTTCAGGATACTTTAAAACAGGCCTAGAAGGGTCTATTAACTTGTGTTTAAGCCCAGTACACTTTGCAGGTGTCCAGTATAATGAACACTTTAAATGGCTATGCTCTAAGGTTAATTTGTTCTGTAAAATTGCCCAGACCCCTCTAGAGTATTCATTAGCAGAATAAAACAGAGACCTAATCCAGATAGATGCTAAAGGATTATCATTATTGCTGTAAGGATGACTTTGATAAAATTCTAATTGGTATTGCTGCATGGGGACTGAACAAACGAAGCAGATTATGATAAATACTGGGTTTCAGACCTTTATAACTAAATTCTGAGACTGGGGTAAAATAAAGTGATCAAATTCATCTGAAAACAGATAGCTACCTCCATTTACTCTAGAATTTCTTTGAGTGGCATGAAAGATAAAATTATACTCAACTGCAGATAATTACACCAAATGTCAGCACAATACAATTAGAGCTAAAAGGCCATTGCAGCACTCATTTTGCTTTTAACAGCATCTTCATTGCAAACAATCTTTTGTCTCATTAGTGCAGGACTGACAGATTTAAACCTGTAGTTATACAGATTCATCCATAATAATATCACACATGATCATTATATTTTCTTTTCTCTCTGCATTATATAAAAAGGAGAAATTTTCTGCTGGGACACTTAAACACAAGATAGAATTTATATTATCTAAATAAAATTAAAATAAACCATCTATTTTGTATTTAGATCTATAACTGGTAAAATTCCTGTGTCGTGAAACCACAATTCCTACACTATTAAAACACATTGTGAGTTAAGTAGTTATTGTATAGGCCCATCAAATAGAAATTTTAATTCTTTGGTTGTCATTATGTTTTTTGCCCTTAGCAAAAATTATAAATCGGTATGTTTTTATGTGACTAAATATTAAATTATCATCCATATTTGATCTACTTTCAACTACACCACTCTTGGAAGAATAATTCCACTCAACATGAGTTATGGTAGCAGAACACAACCTTTATTTTTATTACTGCAGGTCAGCTGTCACTCTAAAACAATGCCTTCTTTCTATGCTGTGTCCACCTGTAGAATGCTATTATTCTGGATATTTTTATTTAACAACAATGTGCAAAGTCAGATTATTACTTAGATTGTTTATGATACCTTAAAGGCCTTTTTAATTATAAGAAGTACACATATTAGTATAGTCTACATAAAGTTAGATGTCACATATAGGTGGGCTGAATGTGTATCTATCTATGTTGTTATGTCCTTTTTTAATAATGACAGAAATTTGGAAGTAAGCAAATGACATATACCTGCACACACATTCGAAGTATTTGTGTTTATATCTGCAGCCACTTTTCCAAAGTTTCTGAGTAAAGACACAAATTTTAATTTACACTTAAAGAAATTTAGGACAACCCTGGTTAAGTATTTTAAAAAAAAGAAAACCAAAATCAATATTTTCTACTGAACTGGGGTTTTCTCAGTCTAAGGTTTAAGTTTGAATCCACCTATACCTACAAAAAAAAATCCAAAATGTCAATGGACTGTAGGAATAATATTCAGGAACTTACCATATGAATTATGTAGAATTCAAAGAGAAATAAAGAGCCTAAAATTAGGGGAAAACAAAGAATAGAAGGTCCATTTTTATATTATTTTTGAAAAAAATGTTGAGGAAGGTTAGTGAAAATATCTTTAAGTATATATTTTCAGCAGCCTTCAGGGAAATATCATATCTATATTCTTTCATTATACTGTTTACTTAGAATCACTAAAGGTTATAGCTGAGCATAGGCTGAATAAAAAGATGCCATATAATTCAGAAAGATCAAGATAACGTGATTTTGCTGTGGGTCTGATTTGTTTCTATAAACAAATTCTCAGATTTAATTATTTTAAAATAAGTATTCTTATGACTTCATTTTACTGCTGATAGTCATCTGTTCCTTTACACTTTATTGGAAAATCATAAAAGAAGATAATATGATCTATTCAAGAGTTTTTCCTCATCAGCACTTCCTAATGATGTCTTAAGGTTTTATCACCTATACTATATGTCATCAGCAGACAGCTCTGAGACCACAACCACTTCCACCACAGGCTGCTGTAATGTATGTTTATAAGAGACAGTCCTAGTATGCATTTTTAGTCAAAGATGAAATATTTAGGATTCAGGTATTACTCTATCACATTGTTAAATATAGACTTATGCAGCATGAACAATGTTTTTATCATAAGGTATATTGATCTGAGCTGCTGCAATTGTAATTTATCCATGTGTGTCACAAAAGCCATATTTCAAATGGCTCTATTATACCTGTCTGTTCAAGTGCGTACAATTAAAACGTTATGGCACCAGTTACAAACAAGACTGAGATGTTCTGTACCATCTATTCTCAGGTCAAAACCAAGTAATGAACAAAACCTCCACATATTCTCTGAAAGAAAATTTTTATGGAGAGTGGTAATATTTTAATTTTGTATAGCAGAAGTTTGTCTATTTTTTTCAACTATATCAATTGCTTAAATAAAAAAAATCCCCCTGCTCACCCCTCTCCCCATTATCTCTTTAGACTACTACCATTATATACATCACTATCCCTATTAATTTATCTAAATCTACTTTTATAATGTATCACAGACCTGTAGTTATCCACATTTCAAGAACGTGGAGGCCTCACAAACACACCATTTTCTGCTGTCAGTTCTGGAACAGAGATATTCAATTTTCCTCTCCCTATCAACCCTGCTCCATTGCAGCTTCTCATGCTCGATGCTTGCTTCTCTATCCTCCCAATTTCCTAAATGGGTTTCCTGTCTTGGCAATTGTTTCACCCAGAGAGACAGACAACTAGCAGAAAATAACTCCAGTTGTATCACCTACTCTCTTTGTGATTTTGTGTGATGCTGATGTGGGCTTACGTGCATTCTGTTTGAGGCTGGCCGTCTCTGTTCACACTTTGCTGTGTATCTAATCCCTCTAGCCAAATCCGAGAAACCTAAAGAATAGGCATGGCTATGCCCTTCCTGCAAAGCAGGAGCTATCAGACTGCTACTTGAATACCTCTGTCACAAATCCAGTCCTATGTTTTTGTTAAATGACTATAAAATCTGTTCCAAATTTTTCTACTTTATTCCAGAATGAACTACACATGCAGCGTATTATGTACATTGTCTTAGAATATGTGCAGTCAGTAGCACTGATTCCTCAGAGTTTGGGATGTTACATCTGGTAGTGATAGACATCTAGGTGTCATGAATGGGTGGTTTTAAGGCCGCATAAAGAATCACTGGCAAGGTATTGGGAAAAGGGTGATTTTAATAGAAATTTATAGAAACGTGACTTAACAGAATTCGATGGCAAGGTTCACTCTACTACTTATAACACGGATTAAGTATACACAGGGGAAAACTGTATCAGAATTGTGTTGGAATGATTTGTACAGAGATTGAGGATAAAAGGATAAGGGTAAAAAAGGGATCCTCCCGTTGAGTCACGAGGTTCAGAAGAGATCCTACCGGACACAATCTTAGTCTCAGACTTGGACAACGGTTTATGTCTAATACAGAAAGGGATAGGAAGGACCTCCCTTTGGGTTATGAGGTTCAGAGTACACCCCCTTGCTTTCTAAACACCTTCTCAGAGAGGAGCCTACGTGTGGCTGGATTTACCCTTAGTCTCAGACCTGGGCAATGGTTTATGACTAAAGGGTTAAGGGTTTTAACAGCAATTTAGAGTCTTACAATGCTTAAACATTAATCAATTTGACAGTTGCACAAAGAATTAGTCAAGTTGCTACAAATACTACAAAGATTAAAACAACTTAACTACAGATTATACTTGCTAGTAACTGTACAGATAAGCGCGCAAAAAGATCTAGGTCAATCAATACGTATACATATATGCATATGAATATGGTACCAAAGCTATATGCATATGAATATGGTACCAAAGCTAAATGAAAGGCCTAAGATTAGCTAATTTATGAAGGTATACCTGTTAAAAATTCCCCTTGAGTATCGTGAAATACTCACGTTAAATTGCTTTGGCATTTCCCAACAGGTGAAGAGTTGAGCCCCGAGGAGCATCTCAGCCCAAAATCTTGGTGATCCTCCAAATATCGCAAATTGGAGTTTGCAGACTCTGAGAAGCGTCCCGCTCAGAGGGAGATTCTGGCTGCCGCCTGCTGCGGTCTAGGAGGGTCTCACTCAGTACCGCTGTTTATAGGTTTGCAAGATGATTGGCTTTAGTCATCAGTAAATTTCCATTTTGGCTACTATCCGAGGCAGTCCAGGATAGTAATTATGGTATCGTTTCACGGTAAAAATGGTATTGTTCCACTTGAGCTATGATGCAGGTAGGGAATGCTTCAGAGCTGTCAGAGATGACAAATTATCTCTTATTTCTGTTCCCTATCTTGATCATGTAGCTAGTGTCCCTGGTACGATCAGTGTTGTTCCCCACCTTAGCCATGCAAGAGTGCTTGGTACGGCCAAGGGACGCTTAACCGCCCCACTCATACACAATGGCCAAAGCTTAACAGAAGGTTCTGAGATCGCGTCGTAGCCCAGAGGAAAAAAAGGGGGGAAGAATGCACCACCACACTAGGTAATATAAAAAAATCATTAAAAGGTTAAAGAAAATTAGATTTTAAAATAGTAAAAATCTATGTATTTATAACATCACATACTGGTGGATTTAACAGAATACATATCCGGTACACATTGAGGAACAAAGGAGAAAGCATTTCCAGCATTCTTGATTAAACAGGAATTTGTTCAGCTCAGCTGGAAGCTTTTCAAATTATTTTAGATTATATTTAACAGATTAATTGAAATGGACCCCAATGTATTAGCAAAAATTAGAAGCTAAACAACATTGTTACTGGAAAACAGATAAGTGAAAAACAGTATATAATTTGATTTCATCAGTTGTTTGAATGAGTTCAGTCAGTGTGTTGGTGATTCAAATTAATTCTTTTTGAACAGTCATGCAAATTTTTCTGTTGTAAAAAACTTTTAGTGAAAGAACAACATGACATAATGACATAGTGTAACTAAGACTGCTGAAATATATTTCTCATGCTGATTTCTGTCAGTTGAGGCAGATACAAAGAGTGAAAGACAGAGGAGGAGAGAAAAATGAAGGACTTCTGATTAAAACAAAAAGTAAATCTCTGCAATTTTGTGATTTATTTTCTTTCCTGGAAAAACATTCTTAAGACCTTATGGATAAGACATTTTGAATGCTCTGGTTATAGTGTTGTTACCTACTATGGAAGATCCATCTCAATTTGCTGTTACAGTCTCTCAAGTTTCTCTACTGTTAAGTGCTATTGATGTCTCTTGTTCCACATCCTTGCAATTCCATCCAGGCTACATTCCTGTAGCACAAGCATTCACTAGAAAATTGCTAGCTCCTGTTTTATCACACATTCAGATTTAAACTAGTGTCTACCTTTCTACTTCCTCTATTCACAAATCATCATAGATATACATAAACTATATCTTTTCAGCTCCCATATCCTTCCAAATCTTTTTCCTGTCCCATCCATCTACCTTCACACTTCTTATTGTCTTCTGTTGTCTCCTATACCCTGAGCTGTAATTGAGTTAGATGCTTAAATCAATGTACTAAATAATGCTTTTATCTAATTTAGGTTCAGCACGAAAGATATGATTAGGTCTGACTAGTCTAACTTTTTTTTCTGACAGATAGCTAATAGTAACTAAAAATTTTGTTCCTAAGAGAGGCTTTTAAATTACATCCCATTTAAGTCCATATCTGAATTACTAGACATTTAAAGTTTGTGGTTTTAAGATTAGTTATTTTGCACTCACAAACACTAAGAGCAAAGAAAATATAGGGAAAAGGAGAATAGCAAACTATTGGAAAAATACAGGAAAAAAATGTATCTTAATAAATGATAAGTATAACTTTCCCATTCAGCACCTTTATCAAATGTTTGTCAGCTCAGTTCTGTACAGGTAGTGTTTTCCTCGATCCCTTTAGTGGCAGGGAGGAATACTGAAGGGAACAGGAAAACTCATCGGATCAACACATGGCTCAGGGGCTGGTGCCATAAGCAGAATTTTGGCTTCTTTGACCACGGGGCAGTTTACACGGCACCGGGCCTGCTGGCGACGGACGGAGTTCAGCTGTCTCACAGGGGGAAAAGGATTCTTGCGTATGAGTTGGCCGGGCTCATCGAGAGGGCTTTAAACTAGGTTCAAAGGGGGAAGGGGATAAAACCAGGCTCACTAGAGAAGAGCCTAGGGGTGGCACGCCAATGTCGGGGGAGAAATCGGCAGCCCAGCTCAAATGCATCTACACCAATGCACGCAGCATGGGCGGCAAACAGGAGGAGCTGGAAGCCATTGTGCAGCGGCGTAGCTATGACTTAGTTGCCATCACGGAAACATGGTGGGATGAGTCTCACGACTGGAGTGCTGCAATGGATGGCTATAAGCTCTTCAGAAGGGACAGGCGAGGAAGGAGAGCCGGTGGGGTAGCTCTGTATGTTAGGGAGTGCTTTGACTGTCTAGAGCTCAATGGTAGTGATGACGAGGTCGAGTGCTTGTGGGTAAGGATGAGGGGGAAGGCCAACAAGGCAGATATCCTGCTGGGAGTCTGTTATAGACCACCTAACCAGGATGAGGAGGCAGACGAAATATTCTACCAGAGGCTGGCAGAAGTCTCCCAGTCACTAGCCCTTGTTCTCGTGGGGGACTTCAACTTTCCGGACGTCTGCTGGAAATACCACACGGCAGAGAGGAAACAGTCGAGGAGGTTCCTGGAGTGTGTGGAAGATAACTTCCTGACGCAGCTGGTAAGCGAGCCCACTAGGGGAGGTGCCTCATTTGACCTGCTGTTCACAAACAGAGAAGGACTGGTGGGAGATGTGGTGGTCGGAGGCCGGCTTGGGCTTAACGACCATGAAATGATAGAATACTCAATACTTTGTGAAGTAAAGAGGGGGGCCAGCAAAACCGCTACCATGGACTTCCGGAGGGCAGACTTTGGCCTGCTCAGGACACGGGTCGAGAGGGTCCCTTGGGAGACAGTCCTGAAGGGCAAAGGGGTCCAGGAAGGCTGGACGTTCTTCAAGAAGGAAGTCTTAAAGGCGCAGGAGCGGGCTGTCCCCATGTGCCGTAAGAAGAACGGGCGGGGAAGACGACCGGCCTGGCTGAACGGGGAGCTCTGGCTGGGACTCAGGAAAAAAAGGAGAATTTATCACCTTTGGAAGAAGGGGCAGGCAACTCAAGAAGAGTACACGGATCTCGTTAGGTCGTGCAGAGAGGAAATTAGAAAGGCAAAAGCCCAGCTAGAATTCAACCTGGCCACTGTCGTGAGAGACAACAAAAAATGCTTTTACAAGTATATTAATGACAAAAGGAGAGCCAAGGAGAATCTCCATCCTCTATTGGATGCGGGGGGGAACATTGCCACCAAGGACGAGGAAAAGGCTGAGGTACTCAACGCCTTCTTTGCCTAAGTCTTTAATAGTCAGAGCAGTTATTCTCAGGATACATAGCCCCCTGAGCTGGAAGACAGGGACGGCGAGCAGGATAAACCCCCCATAATCCAAGAGGAAGCAGTTAATGACCTGCTATGCCACCTGGACGTTCACAAGTCTATGGGGCCAGATGGGATCCACCCAAGGGTACTGAGAGAGCTGGCGGCGGAGCTTGCTGAGCCACTCTCCATCATTTACCAGCAGTCCTGGTTAACTGGGGAGGTCCCGGATGACTGGAGGCTTGCCAATGTGACGCCCATCTACAAGAAGGGCCGGAAGGAGGACCCAGGGAACTACAGCTGGTCAGCCTGACCTCGGTGCCAGGGAAGATCATGGAGCGGTTCGTTTTGAGGGCGCTCATGAGCCACGTGCAGGACAACCGGGGGATCAGGCCCAGCCAGCACGGGTTCATGGAAGGCAGGTCCTGCTTGACCAACCTGATCTCCTTCTATGACCAGGTGACCCGCCTAGTGGATGAGGGAAAGGCTGTGGATGTGGTCTACCTGGACTTCAGTAAAGCCTTTGACACTGTCTCCCATGGCATTCTCCTAGAGAAGTTGGCGGCTCATGGCCTAGACAGGTGCACTCTTCGCTGGGTAAAAATCTGGCTGGACGGCTGAGCCCAGAGAGTTGTAGTGAACGGAGTTAAATCCAGTTGGTGGCCGGTCACGAGCGGTGTTACTCAGGGCTCAGTACTGGGACTGGTCCTGTTCAGTATCTTTATCAATGATCTAGACGAGGGCATCGAGTGCTCCCTCAGTAAGTTTACAGACGACACCAAGCTGGGTGGGAGTGTTGATCTGCTCGAGGGTAGGAAGGCTCTGCAGAGGGACCTGGACAGGCTGGATCGATGGACTGAGGCCAATTGTATGAGGTTCAACAAGGCCAAGTGCCAGGTTCTGCAATTGTGTCACAACAACCCCATGCAACGCTACAGGCTTGGGGAAGAGTGGCTGGAAAGCTGTGCAGCAGAAAAGGACCTGGGGGTGCTGATTGACAGCCGGCTGTACATGAGCCAGCAATGTGCCCAGGTGGCCAAGAAGGCCAATGGCATCCTGGCCTGTATTAGAAATAGTGTGGCCAGCAGGAGGTTATCGTGCCCCTGTAGTTGGCACTGGTGAGGCCGCACCTCGAATACTGTGTTCAGTTTTGGGCCCCTCACTACAAGAAGGACATTGAGGTGCTGGAGCGTGTCCAGAGAAGGGCAACGAAGCTGGTGAAGGGTCTGGAGCACAAGTGTTATGAGGAGCGGCTGAGGGAACTAGGGTTGTTTAGGTTGGAGAAGAGGAGGTTGAGGGGAGACCTCATCGTGCTCTACAACTACCTGAAAGGAGGTTGTAGCGAGGTGGATGTTGGTCTCTTCTCCCAAGTAACTAGCGATAGGACGAGAGGAAATGGCTTCAAGTTGCACCAAGGGAGGTTTAGATTGGACATAAGGAGAAATTTCTTTACTGAAAGAGTGGTCAGGCGTTGGAACAGGCTGCCCAGGGAAGTGGTGGAGTCACCATCCCTGGAAGTCTTTAAAAGACGTGTAGATGAGGTGCTTAGGGACATGGTGTAATGGGTACGGTGGTGTTGGGTTGGTGGTTGGACTGGACGACCTTAGAAGTCTTTTCCAACCTGTATGATTCTATGATTCTATGATCTTCCTGATCATATATGTCTATGAAATATCACTTTGTAATTCCCTATACAATAAACTTCCAATAAGGTTCAGTATGAGAGGGTAGTAAAATAGCAAAGTCCTGAAATGATCTCAGAGAGACACTAGTAACCTTACTATTGCCTGAGAGAACATTTATGATTTTACCTTTATTTATTTGCTAAGTAAATTATTTTACAGATTGCCATTAAATCTAAAAATGTGCTGTCAGATCAAGAAAACACCCTTACATGTCCCTTGGCAAAATCATCATAGTGGCAAAGATCTCTAATAAACATAACATTCTTCATCACAGTACTTCAACAAGACAGGCATGTTTTTCTTTCTGTCTTTTTTGATTCTGATACCATACAATGAATGGTTGTACACTAATGGTGGTGCCTAAGAGTATCATCATACACATGTTGGACAGTAATCATATGTACACCAAGGCATGCTTGATATCCATCAGGTAACTGCAATTACACTTGCTGCATCATCATGCCTTATAAGTGAACTTTTTGCTCGGCACATTAGTACATTATATTGTTACAAAGCCATTTGCACTAGCTGAGTGTTTACTACAGGATGAAGTTCAAATAATTGGTTTTGACATAGACAGCACAAAGTGATCTGTGAACTTCAAGACTGAAACATTTTCCTTTCTGCTACATTTTGGTGACAGTGGATATCAGTCATGGATTTCCTTCTAGTTTGCTTGAAGATTTCTTTTTTGGATTATTCTATGTACTTAGTCTGGGAGTTCTTTTAAAGAAACTGCTAATCTATCCAGTTTTAATTGTTTAAAAGGTGCAACTTTTACGATTAAATAATTTCTGGAAACACCTGTGCTAAGAAAAATATATTCAAGGCCGGGTACAGCCCAAGTGTGATTTAGAGGGGAGCCTTCTCAATGCAAGGATTACTGTCTGTACTGCATGGCAAAACCAGACTTGGATGAAACGGAGGGCTGCTGAAACAGAGAGGCAACATGCCTGTTGAGCAGAGTTGCAGCCACACTCTCACTTCCATTCCTCACATAGTCCAAGCACAACAGCAAGAAAATGGGAGAGGGACTAACGGTGAACCTAAAGGCCTCTTAATTCTTTTCTCCTCTGAGTGTATCCAGATTATCCTAATTTAATTTGTTAAGCCTACACATCCAATATGAAACCTCTGAATTATCAGTCTTCAGAATATTCATTCATAAATACTGTGCATAAGAGGGAAATATACAAACACATATGGAATGCATGGATAGACAGTTAGATGAACAGAAGGAAAAATCTCAGTGAGTACCTATGGACAGATATCTAAATCTTAAGGTTTAGCATAAATGGTAATGAGGACATTGCATGCCAGGTCGTTCACTTCAGAACAGTTGGAAAGGAATGAGTTAAGAGAGGTAAAGAACAGAAAATATTAAACTGTACCTCAAGCTTTTCAGGACCACCAAGCAACTGAATTTTCAAGTGTCTCAGTGGAAGCAGGAAAATAGGTATCTTGACAAGACAATCTTTCTGAGGGTGCTCTTTTTGGGAAATTACTCTGCAGTGATATGCAGAGTTTACCCAATTATTTCTGGTCATGTCTGCACATAAAATTTTCCTGCTTCCTCTCCAGATGCCTAACACTTACTAAGTATTGCAAAGGTTTTAGGAAAAAAAAAAAAATCACGTGACAGAACAGTGGTCATAGCACCAGGAGCCATTTAGAATCTACAATAGGTCGCTCAAGTCCTACCAAAGTATAATGGTGAGACATAAAATTAATTAACATTCAATATAGTCTAAAATGTCTAGTATGAAACCTATTTGCAAATTCCCTTGTTTTTATTACATTTATTCATCTGAGGATTATCAGTGCAACACAGATCCTCTTAAAATTGTTTAGTAAACAGCTAATGTGTTCAGATGTTAATTGCTCTGTTTCTACTTGAGTTTAAGTCAAAAAAATTGACCATTAGCCACTGAAAACATTTGATTGGCAATTACTCCTTACTTTATGAAGGCTATTGCAGTGAACCAATGTGTGATTCACCAATGAAATGGTTATGAACTAAAGTCAAACTAGAAATCTTAAATGTAACTGCTGCCTTCGAAGGAGTAATAAACTGCATATGAAACCCAGGCATCCAACATGTATGGAAGAGTCTCTGAAAGGTCAGGTCAAAGCCTGCTCAATATCAAACTTAAAGGTTAATTTTCAAAATGCACAGTTAACAATTTTAATCATTCCCCCTTGCTCTTTCTTACACATGCTAGAAATATTGTTTCAGATAGATCTATTTGGGCAAATTTTAAAGAACATTAGTTTCTGGGGCAAATGAAAAAGTAGAAGCTGAGTTTGATCTCAGAGTCTATCTATTTGCACTATTTACATCTCAGTTTATTGTTCTCAGTCTAAGTCTCAGTTTAGCAACATTTGGTATGTGTTGTAAATACATAGTGTAATTTGCACTTGTCTGTTACACCATTGTGTAATGTGCCATAAAGAAACAAGAATGTACAATTAATGATTTAGTATCTATTTCAACATGATAAAATGCAGAAAATATCCACATCTTTTTTCATTGAAACAAAAGAACTATTGCTATTCCCTGATTTTTCTCCAGTCTTTTGCATTTTAGTTCGAGAAAGACATTTTTAGTCTGCATGGTATAAATAACTGTTATGTGTATGCAATCCAAATTAAGAGAAAGGGAGAAAGTTTGAAGAGGTTTTCCCTACTTTCTCTGAAAGAATAAAATTATCTATTTACAATAACTATAAGTTTAATGTGAACAAGTTAACCTGGAACTCGTTAGAATAATGTACTTAATAAAAGTGTACAAAAGGTTACCCTCTCAGTCGAAGTTCTGATAAATTTCAACACTTTTACTGTGTCAATAAGGAATGATTTCCTCTTCCCTTCCAAATAGTGAATCATATTCTCACCAAGGCTAGTGAGACACTCAAGTGTCAGCTCATCAACTCTAGGAAAAATTCTTCATTACTGAAAGGAGGGTAGAAGTTCTTAGTCCTTGTTTCCAATAGCATAAGAGGTATTTCTAAAACAATGATCTTAATGTTAATCTGATGATCTTTACACAGTTCCAATATAAAATATGGAAGCACTACACCATTTCTCTTATTTTTGAATGCTTTAGCTGTATCTACTAAACAAGAAAGGCTAATTTTGCTGTAGAATGTCCTAAACAACATTCCCAAACTTATGCCTCTTCTGAACCTCCTCCTTACACGACTGTCTGAAACAACATGTGCATTATTATCTAAACCAACAACTTCCAAAGAATCTCATTTTTCTCATGCAAGGAGTATCAGAAGGAGATAAATATTAAACAATTTGGGGGGCAGGGTTAGTTGAAGACAAAAGCAAATATAGGTTGTTGTTTGGGTTTTTTTTAAGTCCAAAAGTGAAATTTGTTGAGTGGGAAAAGGTTGTAAATCAGTTTCCTTTTATAAGCTGACAGGAAATATCAGAAGAAATAATGCCTAGACTGATTAGAGTGTTTGGGTGGTTCAGGAAGTAGGTTTCTTGCTTTCACCCAACCATCACCATAATCTAACCTTTTTCACAGGTGTGTTTCCTTTGAGTGGAAATTCTTATTTACATCACTTTAAGAGAAATAAAATTAGACCAGATTAAATGATAGCAAACATACTGTACTGAATAGTAAGTATAAACTCTCTTACACTGGAAGGAAAGTGAAGTATCTGGGTGGATGACCTCTCTTTCTCTTGAATTCATTCAATGGCTATCTTCCTGACTCTTCTTGCCCTTACAAAGTTTTAGTTCAACTAACTAATCTTGCAGTGGATATAATGTTGCCTATATGTTACAGTGCAAGTCACAACCCAGAATAATCATTATACAGGTTGACATTTCTTGGAGGTGAAATAATTAATAACAATGGCAATTAAAAGATCATAATAAATAAGAAATTAAGTTAAACTAAAAAAGGATAAGTTTCTGTTTCTAATAATTTCAGATAATAAATGCAATGAATGGGAAATTTTATTAGAATAATTTACTACTCATCTAGACTAATACATGGCATATAATAACATTATTCACCTCTTGTTCTTACACGAGTTCCAATGCAAATTTCATTTACTTTTCTTCTTCTTTGTTATTCTTCCCAATACTGTACCTGATATTTAAGAATGAAAACTGTACCAAGAAACAAACTTAAAATATATAAATATACACATGTATTAACACAATGTGATTGTAAACATGTATAAATTTAAATATTACTTAAATTATACATAACAATTTTTGTAGAACTAATCTTATGTATTCTAGGAATTATGTGCATAATAATTGCATGCATTTTCCACTGAAGCAAGTGAAACACCAGTTAGAGATATGAAAGTGTGACTATATAAATCAGTAATTAGTTTGATCCAGAAAACTGCCGCCTTAATTTTGGACTATCATTTTTCTGGGCTAAGGGGATTGACTATGCCTTCATCTGTATTTTTCTGTACTTCATTGAGCACCAACAAGTTAAATTATTATTATAAACTATTTTTATTATTTTTATTTATGTATGTTTGAAAAGTCTTACTTTATAAAGCATTAGGAAGAGTTATCTTTATTTATAAAATAGAATCATAGAATCATTAAGGTTGGAAAAGACCTCTAAGATCATCGAGTCCAACCGTCAACCCAACAATACCATGCCCACTAAACCATGTCCCTAAGCGCCACATCTACACGTCTTTTAAAGACTTCCAGGAATGGTGACTCCACCACTTCCCTGGGCAGCCTGTTCCAAGGCCTGACCACTCTTTCAGTGAATAAATTTTTCCTAATGTCCAATCCAAACCTCCCTTGGCGCAACTTGAGGCCGTTTCCTCTCATCCTATCGCTAGTTACTTGGGAGAAGAGACCAACACCCACCTCACTACAACCTCCTCTCAGGTAGTTGTAGAGCACGATGAGGTCTTCTCTCAGCCTCCTCTTCTCCAAACAGTCCCAGTTCCCTCAGCCGCTCTTTTAAGACTTGTTCTCCAGACCCTACCAGCTTCGTTGCCCTTCTCTGGACACGCTCCAGCACCTCAATGTCCTTCTTGTAGTGAGGGGCCCAAAACTGAACACAATGCTCGAGGTGCGGCCTCACCAGTGCCAAGTTCATAGTGTAGGTCATAGATGGTCAGTAAAAGCTTCAATTTATTGTTCAGTTGCATTCTTATTATGCAAATTGCACATCAGAATAACAAATGACAGTCTGAATGATAACATAGTACTGATGCTAATTGATCCTTTTTTTATTTACTTCCATATGTTATAGTTTTCCATGTTCATGTAATTAAAAAAAAAAAATCAATTTCATTTTGTAAATAAAAAAAATAAAAACTATCTGAACCAGGAACACACTAAAATATCCCCAAACTACTAATTAGGACTAAAAATTATAACAGGTTCCTTTCTCAGAGTTTGAAATTTTTAAGAGGAATATGATCTGGACAGATTTTATTCTTCAGGGAACCTGAAGGAAAATAATTAAGCTCTGTCCATATTTCTTAGCAAGAGCTTTAATGAGACTTAATCTCTGCTTTCCTATAGGCATCTATTGCACATACTGATTTATGGAAAAATAATGAGATTTTCTACTAGTGAAAAAGACTGTTCTAATTTATACACTGATACAGTTAGAGCCCAAACAAAATATGCGCTTTCTAATTAGTCAGTTATTTCAGTGAAAATTGTTTTATACACTGTTTGCAAATATATCATTGAAGCAAATTAACGTTTTAGATAAAACAGTTCTGTGGAAAACTGCATAGATGCAAATATAGAAACTGGATGGGAAATTATCTGTTAATGGCCTGAAACTACAGAAATAAGAGCTAGAAGTAAAACTGATTGGAGGACGGTGCATATTTGTTTGAAAAATTGTTCTTTGTCAACATTTCCTGATTAAGTCAATTGGGCATTTCAGAGAGAATACTGTGGAGGTTCTATTTAAAATTTGTGGATGACACTTAGCTACCTGTGTCTCCTCAGACATCAAGGAAAGAAGCAGGGCAGGATCAAAATGCACAATGACCATGACAAACTAAAAGGCTGGTCTAAAATTAAGACAAAATGTAATAACAGTACTAAAAAGCACAATATTTCAAGAGAAATAAAATCAAAAGTTTGAGCTGGACAATAAGAGGTCTGAAAAGGATCATGAGCCATCTATGAAACAGCAGTTCATACTGTGAGGGTGTCTGCACATCCTCCCCTCTTGGTAAAATGGTGTGGATAACAGCAGATGATACAATGGGAATACAAGTCTACACAGTGTGTTTGTATACAGCACCCAAACCTTTCTGTCCTGATGGTGTTTGCCAAAAGTGGAGGCTGCTAGAAAAGAAGCTACACATTACTACCATACAAGGATGCAGTAACAAGGGGTTAACAGGACACTTTTTAAACAAAGGAATCCACTCAAAAAAGCCCCCCCAAAAACCCGAGAAGCAGAAAAATGTTTAATAGTGTCGAGAGAGAAAGGGAAACAGACCAGCAGTGAGAACATATTTTGGTGCTGTCAGAGTTTCCCTGGGGCATCATGGCCTCTGTTCATATTCAGCTGGCTGTCGACCAACACCCCCAGCTCCTTTTCTACCGGGCAGCTTTCCAGCCACTCTTCCCCAAGCCTGTAGCATTGCATGGGGTTGTTGTGACTCAAGTGCAGGACCCGGAACTTAGCCTTGTTGAACCTCATACAATTTGCCTCAGCCCATCGATCCAGCCTGTCTAGATCCCTCTGCAGATCCTTCTTCTGTTGATCTCAAACAGATCAACACTCCCACCCAACTTGGTGTTGTCTGCAAACTTGCTGAGGGTGCAGTCGATACCCTCGTCCAGATCATTGATAAAGATATTAAACAGAACCGGCCCCAGTATCGAGCCCTGGAGAACACGAATTGTGACCGGCCGCCAACTGGATTTAACTCCATTCACCACAGCTTTTTGGGCCCTGCCATCCAGCCAGTTTTTTACTCAGTGAAGAGTACACCCATCCAAGCCATGAGCAGCCAGATTCTCCAGAAGAATGCTGTGGGAAACTGTGTCAAAGGCTTTACTAAAGTCCAAGTAAACAACATCCACAGCCTTTCCCTCATCCACTAAATGGATCATCTTGTCATAGAAGGAGATTAGATTAGTAAAGCAGGACCTGCCTTTTATAAACCCATGCTGACTGGGCCTGATCACTGGTTGTTCCGTACGTGCCACGTGATGGCACTCAAGATGATCTGCTCCATAACCTTCCCTGGCATCAACGTCAGACTGACAGGCCAGTAGTTCCCTGGACCCTCCTTCTGGCCCTTCTTGTAGATGGGTGTCACATTTACTAACCTCCAGTCAACTGGGACCTCCTCCGTTAGCCAGGACTGCTGATAAACGATTGAAAGTGGTTTGGTGAGCACTTCTGCCAGCTCCCTCGGTACTCTCAGATGGATCCCATCCAGCCCCATAGATCTGTGTGTGTCTAAGTGGTGTAGCAGGTTGCTAACCATTTCTCCTTGGATCATCGGGGCTTCATTCTGCTCCCCATCTCTGTCTTCCAGCTCAGGGGGTTGGATACCCCAAGAACAGCTGTTCTGACTATTAAAGACTGAGGCAACGAAGGCATTAAGTACCTCAGCCTTTTCTTTATCCTTTGTCCAGCTATTCACATTTTCCTCTTTAGACAAGCCATCAGGTGGTGTTACCATGGGATGAATACTGGTAAGGATACAACATATTCAAGGCAATCACTTCTCACCTGGTGTCACTTGCTTCTTTTTGCAGGCTTGCTATGATTATACCCTATCCTGATTTGCATTGGATTAGTGGAATTTCCCTCTCTCTTTAATGGCAGGGAACATATGGCACATAGCTTTAAAAGTGTGCTATCAAATATAATGAATGTTGGATTGACATTGTTACACCCATAGGCTTTGTTGATAAAAACAAATATTTATACACTAAGACATTCTTTCTGCAAATTGCTACCCCTACTCAATGTATGATTCATGAGAAAAAGGATCAGATAGAACAGACTTGGCAAATGGGTAGAAACAGAAATAAACAAGCAGAGAGTAGAACAAAATTCTGTATTACAGAATACAGGACCGTATTGCCATTTCTAGAAACAGACCATAAACTTTTTACTGATTTTTGAGGACCTCGGGACTGAGGCTTGTCAGGCTTGCTCTGTTTGAACTTTTCTTGACCTGCCTGTAGCTTTGTTGTACTTGATTTCTCTGTGAAAGCAATTTCTCTAATTGACAAGTTGTCACAGCTAATTTGTTTTACTTTTATTTCTCTTTGTATAGTCCAACCATAGTTTTATATAGATAAAGCAGTTATTCTATGTAGAATGAGATATTTATGACTGTAAAATAATGATGTAGCACAGAGAAATCCAGACCTGGTATGATAGCAGAAACCTTGAGAAGCAGAGACACAGCGTGAGGCGTAGAAGAGCACGGACCTGGAGTGATAAGGGATGAGTCTCAAGGAAATAAACAACAAGAATTCCAGTAGGTTTTAGTTAATCCTGTAACAAAGCTCTGACATCTTACCCTTCCCTGTCCTCCACTACACCTCAAGATCTCCTAACCTATGAAAGTCATGCCAGTTTCTTCACGGTGGCTCCTTATATTTTAAAGTTGGGACATGCTTATTAGTCTCTATAGTATATGAAATTGCACTTCTTAAACTACTAAAGTGAGTAAGAATTTGCTATGTTGCCACCATGCTAAGTGTAACTATCTTAGAACTTGATAGATTCCAAGTTGTGTTTTGACCCTGATTTATTTTAAAATTCAGGAATGCGACTATTTTGCAGTGAATGGAAAATACTCTGGATGTGGCAGACATACTGGAATCACTGTCTGTACGTTGCATGGCATAAAGAAATAACTTAGAAATTTCAGATAGAAATAATTTAATTCCCTTATTATTATTTCTTATTAAACTATAAGGTTCTAAAAATTTACCAGTTTAGGTATAAAAATGTATATATGAAGTATATGTGGATAACATATATGCATAGATTTCTCATATATGTTTATATGTATGTATTCATATATATATGTAAACATATATATGTATACATAGATATGAGTACCCAGAATTTCACAAAGGTTGATGTTTGTAATGAGAGTTCCACAGATAAACAATTTGGTCATAAAATTATTCAAGTGATTTTTGTACTCAGTACTGAGAAGTCCTGAGAAATCAGAGCTTATCTTTTACAAACAATAATTGCTGATATTTTTTTAACAGTCTTTTGCTAATCTATGTATTAAAACTGCAGAAGGAAAGGTTAGTCCCACATAAGAATTTCTTCCAAGGGAGAAACTATGCAATTGGCTCTGTGGCTATGCTTTATGCAATACATAGTAATGACTGAATTATTTCATGGATTTCTGCTATATTGTGGAATAATAACCACTTATATAATGCAAAGTGTGTAATTTTTATGGATTGCTATAAGAATATATGGCAATATATTGCCCTGTTACCAGGAGCCTTTCTTTTCCTGCCTCTTGAAAACTGAAGCACATTTTCTCTATTTTTCCTTATTATGTGCTTTTTTTGGTGACCATTTCATAAGCCAGTTGGACAACTTCATATGGTAATACTGATGTTGTGCCTCATACTGAATATAAATCATGTGTGTGGTGGCTCCTGGCACCCCACATTATACTGACTTCAGCTGTGTCTTCAGTTTAGCTTCAGCTCTGTTTTTAAACATCTGTAAATTTCCAGTTCAGCTAAGGCAATTTCTCACATTACAGATATTCTTGATCTCAAATGTCTGTTAAATAGAATATCAGTAGGTGTAAATCAGTGAGTCTTTGGTGCTCTTCCTGCAAAGTAATGACACTAAATACCTTACTACTTCACCCTGCAGGCTTTCAATATCTGTTTATTATATTGACACTGATTTCCAGTAGCCCATACTATGTAGGCTATATGTCTAAACTCAGACTTCATGGCATAATTTTTGAAGTCATGGTGAGTAATCTACAGCTTATTCTCAGACATTACTATATTAAACTTATCACATCCTGCAAAACCAGTTTTGACTTGCAGTCAGTCACCTTTTTTGCACATCTCCAAGTAACGCTAACTTAGGGGAATGTTAATAATAGAATTATAAAAAAGTAGAACTGGAGGGTACTTTAAAGGTTCATACAGTCCTACAGATTTCAAACTGTTGTTAAATGATTTAAATAATCCACAGACTATTTCTTAGGAACCTGTAGAATAAGAAAAATTTAGCTATCTGAAATTTGCTGAAATTGTACAATATGTTCTATAGTTCTGCTGTTCAATCACATCTCAAATTTGTGTGAATATCTCCTGCAATTTAAAAAATGATCCTTTATGTACCTCCAGTGTTCAGGAGACATGTTGTCCAAAAAGTTGCTTAATTGTTTTTGGTTTAAAAAATAGAAAACTGCTGGGATAAATGAGAGGAAGGCACAATCCAATGGAACAGCTCAATTCCAATAGTGATAATAAAATCAGTTCCTTCTTGTTTTGTCACACAGTTATCACAGCTTTGAGTTGAGACCATTATTTTGTTCCAGTTTTGAGGTACAGTTACAGAGTTGGTTAGAATCAAAGAGTCCGTAGCCATGGTTTTCTATGTCTTCAGCTATTTTTTTTTTCATTTTGCTGGCACCAATGACATCATGGCAGTAGACATAATTCCTTGTATTCAATAGTGATACTTATATATTTCCTATTATTAAAACAGGGCTGTCAACTTTGAGTCATGTCCAGTAGTTTAGCTACCAAAAACTGTGCTTGTGCATCTTGTGACTAACAGTGGGCCAGTGGCTAAAGAAAGTGACAGTGAAGAAAAAAAATTCACTTTTACTGTCTTTTAGCAATGAACACTTAGCAGTAAGTACTGTTCAGAAAAAAACCTGAAACAATCTCTCAACTTCTATTATCATTAAAAGCAAAAGGACAATTGATATGAGAACCCTAAAAGAAAACTAGCGCATATAGACCAAATTACGTTTAAATGGGCTTTACTTAACTATGTCAACTGATGAACAATAATTTCAAAGCTGTGTTACAAAGTATTTGTTAATGGAAAAATGAAACTCTTTGATCTTTGACACCACCTTGAAAGAAGGCACCTTCATTTCAAAGAAAATAGGGAGAATTCCTTCAAGCATAAATTGAATGAACTGGAAAAAAATGACAACAGGAAATAAAATTTTCTGTTCAGCTGTTCCTGTGAATACAGAAATGCTCAAATAATCTCTTTGTATGAGCCACAAAATTACGAATATTAGAAAAGATCACAAAGTCACAGGAGACCAGTAACTACCTTGCAGCAGAGAAGAGGAAATTCCTATGGTGGATGAAAAGTTGTATTCAAGCAAGCTAATTTAATAGCCTTGCAGATAATACCAATACACAATATTTTCAAGACATGGCCAAAAATATACTGTTTTCAGTTACTGTTAAAATAACCTCTACTCTGCAGCTAGAGGGTACTATAGAGGTTTTACTGTCAATAATTTTCTTTATTATTTTAAACAAGAATTAGAATGTGAACCATTGGAAGCTATGTTCATTTTGTCATCCTTTTCCTACCTGAGTGTAAGCAGATATGTGTGTATATATATATTTATATAGGTACAATGTGGATAATAGTTTTGTACAGGAAAATTATATGGACTAGGGCCAGCATATTAGAATTTCACAGATGGTGCATGTTCAGTGATGACAAGTCTTGCTGTGCTGGTCTTGCTGAATTCAAAAAATGGTCACTAATATTTCCTAAGAGCTTTGTACTATTCACAAAAAACCCCACCCATTAGCAGCAAGAAAATGCCAAGCTATATAAAAAGGGTTTTGAATGCTGCAATGAAAAGAATTGGCCTTATCAAAGCTTGACCGATGAAGTTACATGTATTTTCAACTTTCTATAATGATATGGATTGTAAACATGATGGTTTGCCTCGCATTCTGATATGAAGTACCTATCAAAAATACTTGCCGTTTCTTCAAAAGTGTTCAGAAATGCAAATCTTTTTTCCGGAACATTCATTTGAACTATCATATGAGCATGAAAGTGAAACCCTGCTTAACAGGTTTGGTTACATCTTTGGTGTTTTCTTGTGACTTAATGACCTGGATCTAGTAGAGCAAGAAAAAAGTATAATGGTTTATAATATAGCTGAAAAAAAATTAGGGTTTTATCCAGAAGCTTCAACTCCAGGTTGAAAGAGAAAACTGCTTTGAAACTGCTTTGACACATTTAAAACCTTTCACACATTGTGGCTGAAAAATGTTGGCACTCAATAATGATGTAAACAGCTGAATGAAATATTTCACTGGGACTTTCATTAGTGTAATGAATGAAAGAATAACTGGATATGAAAACCACTTGCAAAATCTTAGAATTTTGATTATGATTTAGCAGCCAAGGAAGAAGTTCAAGGGTATTGTGATGGGGAATAGAACTTGAATTTATATAGGAATCTCTTGATTTATTATGATAAAAATAAAGAAAAACACTCTTGCCATACGTTAGCAGATAAGACCAGAGTAGCTTTCATGCCAACATCACTGTATAGTCATAGAACATCACTATTTCAGCCTTACTAGTAATAGAAGTGAAATATTGATATAGCCTGGAGGGATGCTGTTGGAAATGGACATTGACCATTTTGAACCTTCACTCACTTTGAATTTCAACTCTCGCAGTAGGACTGATATGTATAATTGTAGACATGCAGAATCACAACTTTTTTATTGTCCTATCAAACATTTTGTCCATAGACCTAAACTTTTTTGACCCATGTGAAACCTTTCCCAGTCATATAGGAAAAACACCTTGTTGCCATTTAGGCATGCTATTCTCTGTGTACTCTCTGTGGACATAGAACATACTCTCTTTACAATATCTGAGGGCTGCTATCTGTTTTTTTCTCAGTCTTTTCAAGAGCAAATTAAGCCAGTTTTTTGGGGTCTATTTTTGCTTTGTGGGGAAATTTTCAAAGCTTCTAAACGTTTTTGTTACCATACTCTGGATTCCAATTTTGTCTACATCTTTCTTATAGTTCAGTAGCCAAAAAAACAGCATTCCAACTGAAACCTCACCAGTGCCAAGTAGAGCAGAATAATTACCATCTGTGTCTCACATTTTACACCTCTGTCAAATCCCACTAAAATGACTTTTGCTCTGAGTCACTATACAGTGACACAGATTCTAATAGCAATTTTCCACATCTTTCCACAGTCTTTTTTCAGTACATCTGCCAAGCAAAATATTTCACCTTTTCTATCTGTGTATGTGATTTTTCTCCTGAAGTGCGCTAATAGTTTTGCTTTTATCCTTATTTTGCTTCATTTTATTGATTTCTTGAGTTTCTAAAGAACATTTTAAATTCTATTTTGCTTAATATGAGAGAAAGGTAAAGACAGGCCATTAAATATATGCTTTTTAATTGGATTCAACCTTCTTAAAAGTCATATTAAAATTATTAAAGGAAACATTGCAAGCTTACACTGTAAAAACAACAAGATTGATGTTAAGCACTCTGTATTACTAACCTTCTGCAAGGATTCCTATGGAAATCTCTAACGATTTGTAAGCACATTCGCAGTCCCTTTGGCTTATGCTTGCTGAGTGCACTCAAAGCATAACCTATTTTCATAATCCCTGCTTCACACACTCTGAGGATTTGCAGACTCTTGCAAGATTATAGAATCCATTGCATTTCTTCCATCTTTTGTCGATATACTCTCTTGGCAATCGCTGTGAATACAAGCTTTCTTGCTGTTCTTTTTTAACTCTGACCTGTAATGCTGAAAGTCTTTTGTTTTAGGATGGCTTTTTCTTCACACTGTCAGACTCCTGTTCACTCTCCAGCCTGGCCTGATTCCAGACTTGCTGAGTCAGGGATACATTTTCACTGGTACTCTCCCTCTTCCTCACTCTCTTTTCTTGGCCTTTGCCCCAAGTTCGCTTAGTGACCTGGTATCTCAGTGAATTAGTTATTAGGTCCAGTGTTGTAAGATCTACAGATATATCAGTCTCTAGTTATTCAGAAGATGTTTTACATGTTATCTTTCCTTCTTCTGAACTGGTTAAACGTGTCCCTGTTTTATACTTATTTTTGGGTTGGATTACAGTTTAACTTCTGTCCCACGCTTTTGCCACTATTGTCGTCTGTGTAAGCTAGTTGAAAAGAAATAGAAAGACGGTGCTGCAGAAGCAACCATTCTCAAAAGTAAAGCTGTATATTTCACATTTTTCTTTTTACTGACATTTACTGCTTCTAGTTAGAGAATGAAACAGCACTAGAGATTGTTTCCTTTGTCTTTCATTTTTTCAGAGATTTAATTCCACAGAGTTCCATTATTTTACCCCACACTTTACATCTAATAATGAACCTAAAATAAATAATTTCCTTTGTTCCTGGCCATACAGAGTGTAGTGAATAGTCACTACCCTGGGGTATGGTGCTTGATAAAAATTTTTTTATTCAGTATATTATTTCCTACACTTAATATATGCCTTTTCCTAAGCTAACATGAGATTCCTAAAGATGTTATTTTAAAAAATGTTGATATTGGCTAGTAATTTTCTTTCTCTCTATGTATATATCTAGAGATCCAAACTATTTTGACTTTGTCACCTGTTTTTTATGCAGATAGCTTACTTTTTGGAATACATATAGACTCTGAATATTTGGAATAATACTTTGATGATATGATACTAACATAACACAGGATATAACCTATTTGAGTTAATGATTTGATTTTGTTTTGATGGTGTGACATTTTGCTTTAGTTTAGTGTAGCACTGTAAGTAATAGTTCCCTGTTTGGGGTATACTCTGGAGATTTTATTTTACAGTGGTTTATAAATGGATGTGGAATCACATATGTTTGAACAAGCAGCCTTTGAGAACTGGCATGGACAGCAGCAGGTAATCTACATGCCTGACCAGCTCCTCAATTAAACTTTGCCTAGTAAAACTAAATGTACATTGCTTCCTCCTCTACATAAACACACAAGAAGATGACAGTGAGTGTCTTAGAATGGAGATTTCCAGATCATTACGCTGATCGTAAAATTCTCTACTGTACAGAAGCACTACTCATGGATAAAAAGTCTGGTCCTCTTTCCATCTGGTTGTGGTATACAAACAAAGTCATACTAAGATGTTCAGGGTATTTCTTTGTACTGCAGGGAGCAAATATAATGCCTGTTCATGCTACATAGTCACCTTATGTGCTCCTTCATATCTTCCTTGCTGGGAGTCCACAACTTTTTCTTAAGTGCCTAGTTTCAAGGTAAGTGGACATAGTGATTCAGTTCTTGAAATGGAGGAGGAATTTTCTTTTATTGTACAACTGTGAAAAGCTTTTCGCAGTAAAATTGGAAATATTGTTGAGAGGTAGAAGGTTGCTATTCACAGACTGCCATTGCAGCTGTCACCATAATCCCCTGATGGGCCAAATAGTTCTTGAGTTAAACAAAGGGCTTGAGTTAAGCCAAAAATATCTTGATTTGTGTAGCTGGGTGCCAATTTCTTGACGATATCTTGACTTTTACTCTCAGCAGATGGAATGAATGGAAGGCTCCACATTGTTATGAGAAAATTATACTTTCCCTTTCTGTTGTCTTGGATTTAAATGGCCATATCTGGCACACTTCCTGCTAAATATTTTCTTCATGATGCTTTTTCCTGTAGCCTTCAAGGACATCTCCCACTTCTATGTTGAAACTATATTGTTACACACACTGTGTAGATCTAAGTCTTTCAGATAAGCAAAGATTTCCTTGAAGGCTGATGTCGCAGTTAATAAATTGCTATTCTCCACTTTAAGTAATACAGCTGTTTTATGTCTTCTTTGTCTGAGCTACCTTACTATTTACATAGTCAGATGACAACCAACATAAATGGTGAAGAAAATCAACCCTCCCTGGGCATTCAAAAACAAAACAAACAGTAAGTAACATAAAACTTGCTTTATTTTTTCTTTTCATATGTAAATTACACCATCTTTGGGATCATAGTAATAAAGCTTCTTTTTTCTGATACTGTATGTTTTATTCTGTCTTACACTGTACCTCTACCTACCTAGCAGATAGACTGGAGTCTGTGCTGATCAAAGATGAGAGGTGAAAACTCAGTAAAAGTTTGAATCGAAAAAAGATTTGAATGGTATTAGGTTAAAGACTTTCACATACTAAAATATTAAACCAAAGCAGAAGCAGATTGTATTTATTTTTGTTTTTATTAAATCTTCAACTTCTGGCTTCCTAAATGCAATTCAGAAATGGCTTTTTGACTTTTACAGTTTTCAGTTCACTTCACTCACATGTCTAAGCACAGCTGTAGCTGAAATACCCCTTTTCCTTTCCTTCACATGAATGAATTTAATACTTGTGTATTTTGGCTTTTGTTTCTACTGATTACTTTTTTGTAAATCTTGATTTTGATGAAATATAGTACAAACTAATCTTTAAGAGAATAATTTCAGGTCATGTAAGCACCTCAAAGTTGCCATGTGGCAGACTAAATGTTCTTGTGATATAACTCAACATTTCTAGGAGGATGCAGCTTTCAAGTGCCTGATGCTCATGAATATGCTTATCATGTGATGCCATGTGTCAAATCCCACTTTAGCACTTCCACTATGTGATATTCTGCAAGGAAGCTCATGTCAAGAATTTGGAAGTTGAAGAAATTGAAACATCAGAAAAAGAGAGAACAACAACATTGTCAAGAACATAGTTCTGTTGCATACAAGGATAAAAAGGAAGAATGTCACTGCAAGGGTATAGGACTCCTAAGAAAAAAGTACTTAAAACCTTTATTTTATGTTAAATGTTATGTAGTCTTTCTTTTAATGAGTATTATAATCACTGCTAATGCCAATAACAATTATGAATATACACAGTAAGCGGAACATATAGCAAAAGAGGTGAATATCTCAACTGTGCAGAGAAATAACATAAAAACCTTTTAAATGACACATAAAACTTAATTCAAGTGCATTATTCTTTTGCTGAGCCTTTTACATAGAGGTAAATTTGAACACTTGCAGAACTAAAATTATAGTACCATTAGCATGTTCTGGAGAAAAAGTGCATGTTACAAGGAGACAAAGCAAATTATCTCAAATTTATCACCTTGCACTAAAATGACCTCAAACTTAAATTAAGTTCCTAGCCATCTTTGGAGGCCATCTCAGCATGAATTTATGAGACAATTCCCTTGCAAAGGATAGGTTGCATATTCATGATATACTTGAATTTATCTTCTTTGCCAAAGTTATACATTTGGTTATGGTCTTGAGAGATGTAGGATGATGCACTGGACACGAGAGATACTTTTTCTCTTTCAAAAGATATTAATTGAAACAAATAGAAAATTAAAAATTCACCTATTTTATTTAAAAATCTATATTAACTGCAGATAGTTTTGAGTAAAATTCCTTTGTGTGTGTGTGTGTGTGTGTGTGTGTGTGTGTGTGTATTTCATCACAGTCCATGCTTTCACTGGAAGTCTGTAAGCACAGAAGTCCTTTGGGGAATTTTTCAGAGTTCTTCCTTGCAGCTAGGCCAGATGTTTTCACTGCATGGTTTTCTTATTTCATCTTTCTATAGCAGCTCGTTATAGTATTTGGAGAATCTCTGTGTTAGAAGCTCCTCTCCAAATATTTTCTAAACTCTTTGTGTATATTGCAACTTCTACAATCTCCTGATACCAGTGTAAATATATGAAAGCATTAAAGGAATTATTATTATCAAAAACATCCTTTCCGAGGAACTGTGCTGAAAAACAATAGTTGAGTGCCTTGCACATTTTTCTAATAATTTTTATAAATGAACTATAGTCATTTCTCATAAATTTGCTCAAATTTTGGAGTATATATATATATATAAATCTGTTAAAATATTGATTTATTTGTTAAAATAGGATGTAGTAGTCAATAATTACAGAACACAAAAGTATCTAGGTGCTAGTGTTTAATAGAAGTAATGAAAATCCCGCAGAAAAAGCATTGCGGGTTAGCTCAAAAGACCATTTGGCCCCAGGCCTATTTAACAGGGGCCAGAAGTGAAGTCTCAGAAAGAGGACGAGAACAGATTAAGCAATAGGTGTTTCTTTCCCAAATATTTTGCTAGCGTAAGGCCAAAAAATCAGAAGATTGTGCCTGAAATATTTAGTGACTCTGTCCTATTGAAATACATGGGACATCAACTCCTGAATTACTTTGTGAATGAATGTTTTAATTTCCATTTTAACAATGGATTTTCAAATTGAGAACGTAAAAACTCTTATTCAGATGCTGCCCTGCATTTGAAATGCATACAATTTCTGGAACTCGGTGTTCTCCAACATGTTCACTGAACACCTAAAGAGCCCATCAACAACAATAAGTGAGGTACCCCATGCAGTACTAGTTTCATTGGGAGCTGCAGATTAAGCATAGTCTTCTTTTTTACCTGTCCGGACTGTTCTGGTCAGCTTTCTTGGAAAGCATTTACAGGATCAGGCTACATGGAAAACAAAATAGAACATTGTTGTCACTCCAATCTTCCCATCTTTCCAGCTTCTCAGTGTTTAGGATGTTCACATTGGATATAGGAATCACAGATTCAACTCCAATTCAATATGTTCTAACCTCCATTTTTCAGTATTTTTGAGGATTGACTTCTTATTGAAGTCTTCCTAACAGTCTTTCTATTATACTAGCCCCTAATGGGACCTTCAGAATCAATTAGGTATACAAGATACATAAGTGCATAATTGCTTCTGAAGAACTATGAATAAAAACAAGGGTTTGCAAAAAATACTATTACTCTTGGAGATATGTAAAATATTTCTGATAGCACACCATGCTAACAAAGTACTTTAAGGCAAAATCCAAGTCACAGTCTTCATGTTTTCTACGACCTCTTTCTGAAGCTCAACCAAGAACCGCCATTTTTATAAACAACTGGAAATGTATGTATGTCTTCCTGTGATGTTGATACTTTTCTGCGGTGTGAATAACTACAGTTCAAAATGTGCTCTTTTGTATTTGAGTTGAATGTGTAAGTTACAGGTCACTTCCAGGATTGAGCTGTTGACAGGCAAGACAGTCAACCATTCTGAGGTTTAGGAAAACATTTTTCTTAGCTCTGATCTAGTGTGCCTGCTATAAAATGTTAGCTTTAAGCCAACTTGTAATTCACTCATGGCTTTCCTTTCATTTGATCAAGAATTAACATCTTGATGTTGGATTTATATTTTAGGAAGCTTTTCAATGTGGGTCAGAATATTACGCATTTGAAGTAGACAGAACTAGATAAAATAGTTTGTCTCGCTTGCTTGTTTGCCAAAGTTTCATGAAAGAAAGATTAACCTTATAATCTTGTGGAATATTTGTTAATTTGGTAGCATTCTACTAGAGACCCATCTGTGCAAGAGAACAGTTGAAATGTTCAATTTTAGGATGACTGGAATTAAATTACATGATTTCCATCTTTTTAAATAAACTTCTTTTCAATCTTGACTATCCTATAAGGAAAATCAATGAATTGCTTTTGTAGTCAAAAAAAAAATTATGATTTTGTGATCTTTTAAATATTGAGTAATAAAAATGTGTATCAAATTTTCTTTCTGATTTCTCTGCTAGTTCATTTTTTACTTTCAATTACTTTTTCATGGAACCCTACACTTCTTTCTTGCCTCCGTCCCTCACCCCTCTCTCCCAAAGTCCAGTACACCAATTATTTAAATTAATAGTCAATTCAGTGGATGAAGGTAGAAGATAATAAATAATAGTTTAGGAGGATAATAAAATGAGGATAGAACATAAATTAATTATGTTTTATAAGTCATATTATCAAACTTGTTAATGATCTAGTCCTGCATCCAAAATATGTGTTGTTATTATTGGATAAATTTATACATTTTTATCTATGGAACTTCTACCAATTAACTGAAAAAAATTGCAGTAAAAGTAGGTGCTGTTTTCACAGGAAGTTCCAGCATGATGTAGTTTAATTTTAGTTAGCTGGTTACAGCCATTGTATGTGACAAATTACAGCTCATCAGTCTGCTGCCTTATTTCTAATTTCAGGTTTTCAGTACTGTATTTTTTAAGTACTTTGTTTTTCTCCACATACATTTACATGACCTTTTCAGGACATCCTGGACCACTGATTACATGAAGTAAGTGCAAGTTCTGTATACTCTCTTAGATAATGCATACTGTGCAGTACATCAGACTGCTGTCCTGCCTGTCATCTTCACTTTTAGCATGCATGAATGCTCAGTTCCAAAAATGAAATACATTGTGTTGAAAACTGAAATGATCTGCTGGATTTTAGTAGAAAATTGTTTTCCTATACAAAATGATTGTTGTTTAAAAACCACTTTTCTAGGCCAGAATTCTTCCTAGTAGATATAGGTCATAAAAATACTTTGTATGAAACAGTGCTACTTTAGAAGCCATAGAAGAATTTTGCCTGCAAATCCTGTTTATCAGCTTCTTCCCTGTGTCAAAAGGCTCAGATCCATAACATTGTTTGAGTCGAACCATCTCGTTCCTTTTAGCTGCTCCATGTACAGGCATCCTGAACCCAGTAAGAAATTAACAGCTATGTGATTTTATGAGTTCACAGATAACACTTACTTCTCTCTATTGCCTCCCATATTAATATAAAAGCCAATTAAAATCATAACAAGAAAGACTAAATTCTTGGAGGAGTGTGATTCTCGGATGAGGTGGATTTCTAAATGTCCCTCTACATTTAAACAAATATTTAAACAAACGTCTATGTTCAAAACAAATATTATGTTTAAGCAAATATTTAAACACCACTGATACAAAAAAAAATCTTCCTAGTTGTTACCAAACTCTTTCAGTGCCTATAACCGTTCTGGGTTGTACACACAAAAATATCTAGGAATTGACTGTGCATGGTATTTCAGTGTCCAACATTCAACATATGAGAAAGATTCATAATGTAGGAGTTGCCCTAACTTTCTTAAATGGGACCAGGGACCATCCTTATGGCATACCTGTATCACCTGAATATTGAGATCAGTGTCTGTGACCTCTATACCAACCAGCCCAATGGGAGATACAATTTAAATATGTCATCCTCACTGACAAAACTCAGCTTTTCAGGCTTTAAATACAAATACCTCTTTTGTTCCTTTTCTTCACTTACCTAAGTCTTGGTTTATTGTTTATTCAGAGGTATAATCACTGTTTTGAATACAATCCTTAAATAGTAATTACTATGAAATTTGAACACATACCTTTCGGGTAAATTGAGAACTGACAAGCTGCAGAGTTATTTTAACATTCTGCCTTTAACCATTGGACATGGTGATAGCTTTATACTGAGTAGCTTAAATAAGTAACTCCTAACAACTGCAAAATAGAGTGCATACAACGTATGAAAAAGAAAATACTAACCTAGTGTGTGCAAGTAGTCATTCACAGCTGTAAATGCTGAATGAAGGGTGTCGTGGAAATACATGTCTCTTACTAAATAAGGACATATAAATCTGTTTCTTCTGTTCCTGGTCTCTATTTCCTACTCATCAGTTAGCAACATTCAGCACATCTCAGCTATTCACCAGGCTAACACTTCCAAGGCTTTTTTTGTCTTTCCTCCCCTTTCATCCCCAATACACTGAGTTGCCTTTTAATTTAAATAACGTGTACTGCACTTTGAGAACCTCCATTTTGGATGTCTAATATTTCTATGTATTGCATAAGTGTTCCTAAATGTGTAACTCAGAGTTGTGAGTTGTGCTAGGTGGCAAGGTGAGTAAAAGCCTAGATTTAAAAAGAGCAGAGGCATGATCAACTGCACATTGAATTATGGGAAATTCTTTTATTGATTTTAATAGGCTTTATATTAACACATTCTACTTTTCTAATATCAGCAAATAGAAAGTATCCTTTAATTCTTGGAAGGAAAGAATAATCTGTTCTTTTAGGCAGCAAGATTTTGAGATCTCAAAGTCAAATTTATATTGACTATGATACTTGTATAGAAATAATCAAATTAGAATTTTGGCCCTGAAACATATTGGTATTATATATTTTGTTAAGGGAACTACTGATGCTAAGAAGAAATGCTTTTAATGATTATTTTGTTGCAAGAGCTTTAACTTTATGAATAAAGTGAATTAAAATGTCATAACAACTATTGTCAACTTAGAATAAATATATGAAAATTATTATATTTTATCTACTTAAGAACAAATACTATGTTAGATATCAGAGAATGGCCATCACACCAAAGTTATTTCCTAGAAATAACTACATGTCTGGATGTACTACATGCCTAAACTCCACCACAAAAGAGAGAAATACTTGCTGAACAAAACAGTACTTGTTTAGTAGTTCTCATGCCACACCTACAGTTTCAGTGAAAATAGAACTGTCACCATGAAGCTTGTCTTCAACATGATTCAGGAATTTATGGAGCTGCTACTAAAGTTTACAAAGATTTGCAAGGATAAATATTTGTGAAATAATGTAAAACTAGGGTTAAAGGTATTATTGTTGATAAGAACTGGCTTTTGGTAACTGTCTTCCCTTTCACAGTATAATTATTTAATTAGTTTAAAAAAATGCCTACCTAGATGTTGAAATGTTCTATTAGCTGAAAATATGAGTGATAACTTCATAATAATTGGACATCTTGTAATTTTTTAATTACTTAAATGATGGCAACTACAGGTGTGAGTGATCTGTTACTGACGGATACTGTTACCACTGCTCTAAATGGGTTCAAGACCACAAGAGGAAATTATAACATCCTTTGTGAATGTTGTTCACAATAAAAGAATTGCTTTTGAGGAAAGTACTGTGGGGGTTTTTTGTTGTTGTTGTCTCTGTTTTTTTTCCCTGAAGAGAACAGATCTTTAATGGGTTCATGTTTTTAAATTAGGGGGAAGGAAGAAAAATCTATGTTGATGCTCTAGAAAACCAAATATTGCCCTAGGTTATGAATGAATAGGCAGCAACATTTCAGACAGAAATTAGGTGTCGTGGTTTGACCCCAGCTGGCCACTGAGCACCACGCAGCCGGTGGGATGGGGGAGAGAATCGGAAGGGTAAAAGTGAGAAAACTCGTGGGTTGAGATAAAGACAGTTTAATAGGGAAAGCAAAAGCCATGCACACAAGCAAAGCAAAGCAAGGAATTCATTCACTGCTTCCCATCGGCAGGCAGGTGTTCAGCCATTTCCAGGAAAGCAGGGCTCCATCACGCGTAACGGTTACTTGGGAAGACAAACACCATCACGCCAAACGTCCCCCCCGTCCTTCTTCTTCGCCCATCTTTATATGCTGAGCATGACGTCTTATGGTATGGAATAGCCCATTAGCCAGCTGGGCCAGCCGTCCTGGCCACGCTCCCTCCCAGCCCCCCGCGCACCTGGCAGGGCATGGGAAGATGAAAAGTCCTTTACTAGCGTAAACATTACCTAGCAACAACCAAAACATCAGTGTGTTATCAACATTATTCTCATACTACATCCAAAACACAGCACTATACCAGTTAATAGGAAGAAAATGAACTCCATCCCAGCTGAAACCAGGACATTAGGAATGGCCACATTAAAAGTATCTACTGTGTAGGAAAGTGTAACTTACTGAAAGCATTGACATTCTAATGAACAGCATCAATGCATGTTTGTGTGTGTATGTTTGTGTTTATATGGATAAAAAAATCACATTTTAATTGGTCATTTTCCTTGGGATACAGGACACACACAACTTGTGCAAAATTTCAGCTGCAATTTGCACATTAATGAAAAGAAATATTCATGCAATTTAAAACACTAAAGCATGAAGCATCTGTTCAATGCAGTTAGTATTGTCTCATGACCTTCACATGCATATTTCTCGCTTGTAGAACTGAAGAATGTCAAGATAAATTGATGTTTCTTTAAGAAAACAGGTGGCACACTTAAGAATACCAAGTAGCTATGAAAGAAAGAAGAGAGAGACAAAAGTTCTTGAAATAATGAATAAGATCTAATAAGGTAAGTATAGAAGATGACTTCTAGTCTGACAAAGAAGCATTTCCATGTTTCCATGAAAGGGGGAAAATTTTACTCTAAGAAGGTTGCCACTTGCGCAATTTAATGGAAAACATTATGGAAAAAAAATTCTCTCACATAACAGAATGAAACAATCTATGTAAAACTAGGATATCTCAAAGGCCAACTGATAATAAAGACTGAGTTTACCAAGATGAAGAACAGGCATTTGTAAGGCCTGAAATTCTTTCTGTTGTCTTCTTAACAGAGAAACAAATCAGCTGAAAAAGGGAGAGGCAGATTGTTCTGTAACCACTCAGTAAGATTAGAGGTAACTTTTCCTTCACTTCTATGCCTATTTTGTTTACAAGACTTTATAATAATATCTTTTATTTGGGGTATGATAACAACATGTTATAACTCAAAAAACAGTTACATAAAGTGTGATTTAAAGTAGTTGTATTCAACCTGGCATTTTAGTGTCTGGGTATGGCAAACTAAAGTCTTGAGAAACATTAAGCGGTGCCCTAGTACATCCTCTACTGAGTCTAAGGATAACAGGACTACCATTAGATAATCACAGCCCAGGTAAAGACTTCATACTACAAGAGAAATGTTTTACAGTATCTTCCGCTAGCAATGGTGAAAGCTCTCTAGAATTCAGAAAATAGCCCTCCAACCTTGAGGGCCATAGGAACAGTCAGAGTCAGACAGTAGGATTGGGTCACTGTTGTCCAATTAACTTAAATCAAAGTTTACCCATGATGAAAAAAGTAAAAGTCACAATTGTTATGAAGAGGTATTTGTTCTTGTAGTTTTGCGATGGAGTTTTTGGGGTGTG